>NW_024884867.1:9264549-9782216 GCF_019232065.1 Centrocercus urophasianus
AGAGTAATTTGCCAAACGAATCTCAAACCTTGTCTTTAGCATGTCAGACAAAATCCCAAACAGCAACGATATTTACTGATGTGTGTAAGAAATGCTTGAGGCATTTTCAGCTCAGGCATTTCAATTTAAGAAAACAACACTAAAGATGATCTTTTCAAAATCTTTGAAGTAAACTGAATCAGAAAATTGACAGCTCTCTCGAATGTATAAAAACACAATCAGTGTTGCCATTTTTTAAAGGATGCCCAGAGCATCACAGACACACCAGCATATCCTTCACAAAAAATGAGACAATTAATAAAAATATCCATTAAAGCTTATAAATAAAAACATATTAGAAATAAATGTATTACCTTACATATGAGTTGCATCTTTTAAAGTGCAGAAATGAAAGCAAAAATGTGTGTTTCTAGTAGAGCAAAAGTAGAAATTCTCCTGCAGATATGAGGACTGGATATAAAAATTCACAGTAGGAGGATGACTTCTGTAGATTTAATACAACCTGACACCACTGTCTGGGTAACAAGGTTCTACATTGCCTGGAGAAAGGCATCTGTTGCCCTGTGTGCTTGTTTGCTCATCCATCAATTATATATATATATGGTTTTTTTTTTAAGAAAAAAAAAAAAAGTTACACACTATTCATTTATTGGTAGCCTTTTTTCTTTGAGACTTGTTTTGCCAGTTACCTGGAGTGACTGCATTAGAACACACTGACTGTAATCCTACGTGATGTTTCTCTATTTTGAGAAGCACGCACAGAATCACATTATTCCAGGAGAAAACTGAAAACCAGTAGTCTAGAGGTTCTTAAAGAAAGAGGAAAGAATAAACTTCTGATATTTTCTTACATACTTCTGCCATGTACATGACTCATTACTAAGGTCAAGTTTAACACCACCATTTTCTTTTATATTATCATCATTATTTTTTTAAGGGATAGATTTTAAAGGCAAAGATCATTCATCCTCATTCTAATATTTCCAACATACCTACAACATAAATGTAGGATCAAAGAAAGCCCTAAAAGATGCTGAATACCTCCCTTCTCCCCATGCCATGTAGGGTGCAGTACAGCTCAATCCAGTATTGTATTCCACCATTACCTATTCAACACTTAGAACCATGCAATTGTAATAATATATATATTGTAGATTAGTGGAAGGCTGATTATCTTTCATTGCATTTGACAAACTAGAGACTTTTATCTAATATTCCTCTGTGATTCTGACTCTGAATTGTCACAGGCAAGTACAATTATTAAGCAGTGCAGGAAAGTAGTCTAATATTTTATGATGCTAGCATTTAAAGACTAAAGAGCCCAATTTTACCTTGAATGTTAACAGACATGCATTTTTTTCTGCTACTACTCTTCGGACAAAGGAAGGCCTATTTAAAAGTGCTTCAATTAAAAAAAAAAACACCCTTCCCAATTTTCTTCATTTTTAAAAAAGACATTTTCATGCAAATTGTACTTAATTCTAATAAAAGAAAACAAATGCAGCTTTACCCTCTAATCAGTAGGCTGAATGTAGCATAATAAACACTACATAAAAATAGCACTACTTTAAAAGCACTCCCAAATAAGGAACATGGGAACTGCAGCAGTATATTCCATCATATTTGGAAATCACCAGTCAATTGCTTGGCACTGCAGTGCCCAGGACCAGATGTTAAGAAACCTAAATAATTAAAGTACTGAATTATTTTTCACTTTAGTAAGACTCTTAAGGTAATAAGCTTGCACTACCAACTCATTCCATTCATGCTCCTTTTAGAGTATTAGCTCTTCACGCACTGTTTCTCATAACTTATTTGAGCAATCTTTTCTTACCACCTCAGCTCTGCCAGCCTCACCAGAACACTGCTTTACACAGTAAGGCAGCCCAGACCACCTTTTGCAGAAGGGAAAAGGAGACTTCAACATCAGATGTATCTGAAGACTTGGAAGATCCCCCAGTTTTGGAATCTTGTGTATCCATATTTGATTTGCTGCTCTCAGACCACAGATATCTTTTTTCTTTTTCTTTTTCTTTTTTTTTTTTTTCTCTATTCTCCACTTCAGCCACCACATCATATGAAAACAACAAAACCCTCTCATCAACAATGAAAATAAATGATAATTCTTGATATGTGAAGTACAACAGTTTTATTATCACCCCCACAAACTGATAACACATCCCAGATAGATCCAACTACAGCTGTGTGCAGTGAATTATCAAATACACAAGTTCACACAAGTTCCCTTCAATTCATTAATTTTGGATTTACATCTACTCTGGCTGAAGTAAACATGAACATAGTAAAAACAAAGAATTCCCAGTACTATCTAGTATTTGCAATTATGTTTGTATTTTCTGACGCTGTTTTGCCTGTGAGGCACGTGGAATACATCAGCTACACACAAAGGCCAACTGTCTTTGCACACTTCAAATTCACAACGTGCACAGAACGAAGTCTCTGACTGGCAGTAGGTGGCACTACATCTTTTGGTTAGCTTCTGCAGGAAGCATTATGTAACACAAGCCCAAATTTTCAGTAACATGTTTGTGAACCTTCCCAGTATCTGCTATGGAATGTTATTACCGGATAGCTGATTAATTACTTAATGACAAAATCATACCTAAACTTGACATGGAAAAGAAATATAAAGATGTAAAGCTGACAAGCAAAGAATCAACTCAAAGCAATTCTAGGCTTATTAATTTCAAAGAAAAAGAAAAAAGCAGAGGTTAATTCCCAACAACAGAAGGTTATTTATACACCTCAACACAGTAATACTTGTAGATGAGCTGTTCCAATCACTGCAATTGTACGATACTGTTAATGCTTTCAACAATGACCATATGAAAAAAAACAACTGGCATAAATGTTAATAGTTTTATACCACAGTAATCTACCACTGAAAATTCTCCCACATAACGCGCTTTAGCTTTTGTCAGGTTACTCCCTTGAAGACGCCCCTTCACTTTGTGATAGTCAAAGCTACTGTTTAGCATTTCCATTAAAAACCAGGCATTCATGTTCCATCATGCTGTCAGATAACAGGCAGCTGCTGGCAACACAAACACATCCAAAGATACCATAAAAATACGCTTCTGCTGCCATAAGTAGAGAATCAATCTTAAACTTAGTATCCAGCAGTGCTTTGCATTGGACAGTATTAGAAAGTTAATCAGTTTGATTCATGGGTTGAAATAAAATCAATATCTATTCAGGGCTTTTCCTTTCAATTATTTTTACGCTCACATCTCAATGCATCAAATGAACTGGCACATCTGAGAGGCCAGGTCTAAATTCTCATTTCCCATGGCACAATTTGAGTTTATTCATGGGTAACTTATAAACAAGCAAAAGAAAGAAATAATCTGAAATGATCCACTTCTAAGGGAGAAATAAGTGAACACGGAGTTACTTGAAGAAAGGCGTAAAGGAAATGCAGTGCAGGGTAAACAAGCTCGCTGAAATGCTGGTAGCAAGCTGTCTGACAGGGACATTCCCAGTGGTTCCCTGAAGAAATATTTTCTTATTGATATTACCATCATATGGCATAATATTTGATTTCACATCTACAACAGGTAGTGATTTTATTTTCTCTATTGCCTTGACTTCAATGGATGTGCCAAAGACATACCTTAGTATGTCAAACCAAATAGCCAATTATTCAAAAATAATTAAAAATGTGTGGTTCTTCCTTCTATTTTCTATAAATGCGTGGATTTCCACTCAAACTTTGTGATTATCCAGAAGGAAATTGCTGTTCACATTTTCCATTTGCTATGATTTCACAAGTGGAAGAACAAACAAAGCACGTCAGCTAGAAACACATGAACAAAGTAATTCTGATCTTCACTGGAGCTCATTAGGGATAAGGTTGCTGCATCTCTTTAATTACCTACTATGTCATTAAGGTTTCTATTTGCTGATTAACAGAAGGCACACAGAAGACCGGTGAATTGCAGTGTGGGCTTGAAGATATCTCAGTGGAACACCTTACAGGACTTCTACAGACCATTTATGTTAATATTCTGCTAACACAACAGTTGCAGACACTGTTATATAGAAATACATGGAGAAATCTTGTCAGCTCTGATTAAAGAGTTTGTCCCACTGTGCTATTTCTTATGATAGAAATTTCTTATTTTTCTAGAAATAGAACAAGCCTTCTTGTTCTATTTCACCGATAATTAAAATGCAATTAGTTAGATCAGCTTTCACAAACATTTCTCAAAAAGCTTTCCTTTCCATCATGCACAGAGAAGACCAAACAAGATCAGCTGTTGTCATGGCAACATCATGCCCCAGCAGGTGGAAAACGCAGTCCTGTGGCACTAAAAAAGGATGAAATGTACTGAACCTAAGCATAACACCAGCTCCAGCTCAACAAGCTGAGGATGTTTTCAGAGGTTGCCAACTCTTTAAGCAAGAAATTTAAAGAGACAAACGTTAAAAAGATGTGTGAGCTCTGGTGACAGCAGTAATGACACAGCTGTCTCAGTAATTTTATTAGGTAGATTAAATCGACATTGTGCACAGTTCTGAAAACCTACAAAAAGTTTAGCACAGTACAAAAAATAAGTGACTTGAAAGCAGAAAATAATTTTTCATTTCAATACAAACATAAGAAAAATATGCAGAATAATTTAGGATTTAGACATCAGAAGTATTATTCATCAACAGCTACTCATGCTCCAAAAGTTGTGTTTCAGAACAGGTGAGATTATAGCCTTCAGGACTTCCTCTAAATTAAGTAAAAACCAAACACTAAATAACATCATGCATTAAGTTAAGCAAAATGGTACGGACCACTGCTTTCCTAGCTGTACAAAATGCTATGGTGATCATTCTGTAGTCCAACAAAATCTTCCTCAACACTAGCTACAGCTAAATGCCATCCTTAAAACCTTTCATCCCCATCCTGTTCCTAAGAAAAAGAGAAATACATCAGCTAGGAGAACTATAATTCACCAAAAATGATTTTGTTTTTCAAAAAACATGTCAATATTTTCTGAATTTTCTTAAGGTTAATTCAATCTTGAATCTTAGTAAAGGACCAAATTTCATTTTAGAATCATAGAATCACCAAGGTAGGCTCTACCCAATTAGAAGAAAGTCCCTGCCTAAATATATTTTGTCTTTCAAAGCAAAAGACAAAACTGCTAAAATTAAGTCTAATTAATATATACATGATTTCGGAAGCAATAATCCTTTGCTTACAGAAAAAGGACAGTAGCTTTACAGTTTTTTAATAGCATTAAGTGCTTGAAGACTCCTTGCAGCTTTGAGTGATAAAGATATTAAGAAAGGTTATTTGACAGAGCACAGACAGACATGATGACAGCACATGATCACCATGAAAAAAATATTTAAAATACCTATAAATGCACCCTGAGGATGTCAATAGTTTGTACAGTATTCCTTGAAGGAATACACGAGGCTTGTGTTTCACCAAGATGCACGTGGTAATTAAGACCAAAAAATGTTCATTGTTTTTGGATTCTTCCAATGGTTAGAGACACCCCTGAAAAACAGAGCCAGCCAGCAGCAACAAGCACTTCTGGAAATGTTTCACAGACGATTTGACTGGCACTGAACAGCAA
This sequence comes from Centrocercus urophasianus, assembly GCF_019232065.1. NCBI lineage: Eukaryota > Metazoa > Chordata > Aves > Galliformes > Phasianidae > Centrocercus > Centrocercus urophasianus. The sequence goes on from NW_024884867.1 coordinate 9,270,150, forward strand.
CATGAAAGCAGTCAGAGCCAGATACTAACACAGAAATCTTGCTGTATGGTATCGCATGCAAATTTGCAAGTCTTTAAGCCTCTGAAAACTACCACAACTGCCTTGGATTCTTACTTTATTTTGCTGTCATAAATTTGCTCTGCATTTCTATAGGCACCTTTGACAAGAACAGAGCGTAGACAAGCATCATACATATTATAAAAAGCAACACAATATTGAACAGCATAGCTAACGTGTTATTTCTCATTATTTTCCCTTTACTAAGTCCAACTAATGCAGCCAGGCAGATATTTACGCATCATTCTACTTTCCTTAGGATAAACTCAAAGGATCAACAAGGCCTCAACTCAGGCAAGGAACTAACTAGTTAAGAGCTGTGGAATATTGAAGTTTTATCAAATCTCCATAGTATTTTCCTGCCCATTAAACTGTAACATAAAAAAATAAACGTAATGCTCAAAGCGTGCATTAAAGTTGCAATCAGACTTCTCTCTGCTATTTCCCAGCTCTTTACAAACATGTTATTTATTTGGCATCAGTTAAATTCGCTTCAACGTGACTAATTAGGTGTATATAACCCACAGCCACTAATTACTTCATTTCCTAGAGTTACATGTGATAGCAATGAAATGTATTTCACCCCCACTTACTCAGAAAGTAGTCCTGTGTATACACGACTGCATCCATCTTCCCTCCTTAATGACAAAGGCAAAGAAAAAGAGTCAGATTCTTTTTTTGCTCATTCATGCTGCTCTGCATCATACTGCAAAATTAAAATTAATCCTCCTTACCAGCTGAGGCTGACCTTTTAGCCACTGGCTGGAAAGGGAACATCACTCCCCTGGGGCTGTTCGAGGGGAGGGCGTTAGGCACGCATGACACCTCTCAGCCACCAGATGAGAAGAGGCAAAAGCACACTGAAACGGGTAATTTGGTAAGGTATGATTAGTTTTACTTACACAGGGCAGACTGGCAAGCCATGCTCAGCTTCACGCTTCCCTAAGTACCTGCAGCAGAGAAGCCTTTTGTGGTCTGTAATGTCAGTAAACATTTACATTTTGGTTTATTCTTTAAAAGTCAATGATTAACTGCTTGAGGCTGAACAGAAAGATTCTGTGAGCTTTCGCTGTCTGTGTATTCCAGCTTTCTATTCCTAATCCCTGAACTAGACCAGGGTATTCTAGGATTTAAAGCACTTATATTCACGTAAATAATCAAAGTTTATTCACAGTTGTTTCCAGGATAAAATCTTGACATGTCAGCAAAGTGCAGAATTTATAAGATGTGTAAAATAGTTACAGAGACAGCAAGAGGTTTTTGCCTTCTGTCACTCAAAACAATCTAAGTGATAGGAAATTTAATTTCTTTGAGCATAAAACCTTTTTAATGCAAGCATGCATTATCCATATCTTAAACATAACTTTTAAAATTGCTTTCTCTCTCTTATTTCATGTAGTATTACATAAATCTTGAAAAGATGCATGGTCTTTGTTGTTGCAATTTGTACATTCGCTGATATTTAATCATAGTCTTACACTAAAATATAAATGACCTGAAAGCAGTTTGTAATACTGAAGATCTTTAAGCTAACCAACCAGGCTGTGCTCTAATCAGAGCACAGAATTAATCTTTTGTATAAAACACTACCAAATTAGCAAATAATCTTTGTTAAGGAGAAAAATCAAAGGAGAGGAAAAGTGACGCAAGCTGGTTTTGATTTGTGATTAACAGAAAATGAATACTGACTCACGTGATACATGCAGGGGAAATATAATAGAATTAAACTCTGCACAGTGAAAACCCTGCAGAACGAACTCTCAGAACACAGTGGGACGAAGCAAAGTACTGATGCTACTACTGCCACTGCTACTGGCATAGACTATTCCACTTTATACAGTTGAACACTGAAAATTTCTCATGCTGAATTAATGATCAAAAGCAATTTCAATGCTAGTAATACTTAACTTCAGGGGTTGTCATATTTAGTTTTTTCAGTTCATAAAAATCAATTGTTGTGGCAGTCACAAGTCAAAAGCCTCATGGAAGTTCCCAGTTAAGGCTCAAAAGACAGAAACAAGTGAAATACTGATGAACACAAGTGTACAAAGAATGTTGTGTTTGCACTGTTTCAAGCTGCTACACAACAAAGCAATGTTAACAAAAGTACTGATCCCACACTTATAAATTTCAAAGCTAACTTCTAAACAAACTGCAATTTTTAATCTTCCTGACAAACACTGCCAGGTTGTACTACTAACAAATACAGTTCAGCTGCTGGCTGCTGGGGCGCCTTTTGCAACAGAACGTAGGGAGATTTTAATGGCAGCTTTCTCCATTCTCACAGTTGTACAGCTCTTCATCTGAGCAAGACTTTTGTTCAGGTGTCGTTCAACATCGATCTAGAAGCCTCAAGATCAGGAAGGTTTTTCAAGACACTGCAGTAATTAACATCTACTGACTGATCAAAGCTTAACTGATAATTTTTTTTAATATAACATTTCAAATAACTGATGGAGTGATTTATTTGATCCACTGAAGAGCTTTTAAAGTAATTTAAAGGTGTACAGACCAAATCAGAAGACCAGTATCTAAGTTTTAAGAAAGAAAAGGCCAGTGAGGTGTGGGGGGAAAAAAAAAGAAAAAAAAAAAGATTAAGGAGTAATGATTTCATTAATGAAGGATATTATTCGTATGAAGTATTAGGTTTGCAAACAGTACCATAAATAGTAAGCTAGATTTATTATACTGTTTGCTTCACCAATTTTTTCTTTTTCCATTCACAGATGTACGAAAGGGAGAAGCCCCCATTTATAAAACACTATCCCAAAATCTGAAGAAGAATGAATTCAGTTTCAGGAATATGGAGATTCGTTCCATTTTATTTCATCTGAGCTTTCATCACTTCACAATTTCCGAACCTTGCTCACTGTGCACCAGTGCAACTAAGGAAAACAATGAACACAAGTAATTTATCTCTACTGATTCAAAAGGAAAAGTTGCTTTTGTTTCATATTTCTAGAAAGTATCAAAGTTATGTTTCCACATGAATCATCAACTGAAATATGAAAGAAATTTTAAAAATAAGATATTAAATTTTAAAAGCCTCGTGGTTCATAGTAGCATATAAGTAATATATAGAGGATATTAGCATAATTTCTGAGCTCATCAATTAAAAATGAACCTACAGCCAAAATCTACTCATGAAGCATGAAATAGATCTCTCACAAGTTGATTATAATTCTGTATGCAAAATAAATCCATGGAGGACATTTAAAATCTATACAAGACTTCCAGCATTTTAGACACTTGAGATCAGTTACTGTCAGCTGTATTTCTACCTGTCTATGACAAATGTCATTATTATATAATTTTATTCATATATAAGTATTTTTAAATTACTATTTTTCCCCCCCCAATGTATTTACTTGAACCAAGGCATCCTGAAAAATCTTCATTTCTCAAGCAAACTAATTAGCTCTGATAAAGCCAAAAGAAATTAGTGTCAGTTAAATATAAACATATAACAAACTTAAGTGATGCTTCTGGATTTCAATGAGTTGAATTTCAAAACACAGTGTTAATCAAGAAAAAAGTTTTTATTTTTCTCTCATTACGAATAAAGACTTAAATGAGGAAGCATTTCTAGGGACATGAAGAACTCCAAAAAGGTGATGTAAATGTAAGTGGATGCAGGAAGGCTGGCCATCAGGATGTTTTTCAGAATAAAACTCAAGAAAAAGAAAAGTAGAACCCAAGACAGCAGCAATAATTCAGTCATCTACCCTCCCTATTTTTAAAATCAAGTGTACTGTTCTGCATCTATGTGTAATGTTGTAGTTCACAAATGCCATGAGCAAGTGTAAACATTGCTAAGCTTCTCTATATGACATTTAGGCAGCAACTCCTACTGACACTAAGTTAAATTAAGTTGATCATGACTGCTATGGCTATCAATAAAGTGAAGAATGAAACTGAAAATTTCATTCAGCTGCACATTAAGTTTTCTAAAAACAGGAGCTTTTTTTTCCCCCATCTACTGAGTAATGACATCTGCCTCAAAAAAGTGATTACCTGAGATTGATGAGGTTCCAGAGATCAGATGTCTTGACAGATTCCCCTGCTCCAGTGACAATCAAAATGTCAGTCATTCTAATAGGCATAACAGCATATGAAATATTGATATTTCTCCTAAATTTCGCAGTTCAAAATATATAACCATGGAATTACTGTTTATACTGCCTGTAGCACTCTACTAATTTCTATTTTCTTACAAATATTTTGACTAGAATATACATCTATGAGAACCATTTCGTAGCACCTCGTTGCAAATGATATCCAAGAGGCTGCCTTTTAGTGAGCTATCATATCAGTGTGCACCTCATTTAAGGATAACTGGACACCACAGGCAGTTCTTTCCCTCTTCTACATGCATTCTCACTCAAGATTCCAAGAAACCTTCTAGAGCCTGCAGGGCATGAATAGAGAGAGCTGGACCTAGGATTTGGTTTATCATTTATCTCAAAAACAATGACAGTGCTTTGACTTTCTTCTTAATTTGAATATCCCTTCATTAGCAATCTTCTCCCTCCATTAGTGGTTTACCCTTCTATTTTATAAAGCCCCAGCAAACTACAAAATTGAGTTTGACAGGAAAACATGTTACAGACCATCTGATTTATTCATATTTCCTTGTCCTCTACTTTATTTCACATTTAATGTCTGAAATTAATTATACTATGGTTATTAGGATTAGTCTTCCTGTCTATCTTTGTCTGATTCTCAAAAAAAAAAAAAATAAAAATAAAAATAGTTTCTGGAATAGCTTGTGAAGATCAAAATTGCTATCTATACAAAAGATAATCTATTTTCCCTTCAAATTCTTTTGATAGCACTACCACCCAGTGTGCAGCAGAAGGCACAAACTCCTCCCATGTTTCTTTCTTTCATAATTATCACTAGTAAATGCTGGAGAATTGACAGAATTAGTAATAAATTATCACTCATAAATCATCATTCATTTGAAGTAGATGTAGCCTAAATTCTTCTCATTGTGGATAAATAATCTACTTACAGTCAAGTCAAAATGGGAAGACCCTCCCTTGAAATTATTCTAGGAAAAGAATATCATTATTCATTGGCAACATGTCAAACACAACTTTTGTTTTCTTTGAAACTTCTCCAAATCACTAATCTTAAACCTATGCCTCAAATCATTTGATGTATGATAGGAGATTATCTGCTGAATGCATATCTTTCTCTTAGGCATTTTAGGTTTTATGCAGCTATGCCATATTTAGTTCTGCTCAATAAACCTATGAAGCTCTTCAAAAAATAGAAAATTAGTCAGGAGAAATTAATATACAGCTTTTGGGTGGCTAAAAAAAAAAAAATAAGAAAAAAAGCATAATAAATTTGAGAAAGAAGTGAGATTTTCTCAGTTCTCTCTCTTATTGGTACTATAACTCACTAGAAAATTCATGTTACCATTCTCCTTTTATTTTCTGCTGAAAAGCAGGCAGATGAGGCAAGCTTGTTAAGTCCATTTGTTCAAACTTATGATTCTGATTCAGTCTTTGTCAAAATGGAAACTGCCACTTGATTAGGAACTCAACCAAATGCCAGCTCCTGCAGCCTTCAAACCCTCAGACAACACTGTATTTAACCAGAGGAAACGAAACTCACTGCCAGCATGTTTTGTATTCAGTTCTTTTTTTTGCTCCATTCAGAGGATCAGAATCTGGGCCTTTTCTTTACTGTTTTCAGCATAATTCAGCATGATTAAGCCTTGGTGCTGCCAAGACCGTATCACCTTAAATAGGTTTTAGCTACATAATTAACCAAATGACTTATCATAATTTTGTTCTTTCATCGAGAACAACTGGATTGACATTAATGCTGTCTCCTCAACTCAATCTGCTAACCACTGCTAGCTGAACCACGTGTAGGAAGGGAGTGAGCATTTCCCCTGAGAGTCCCAACAACCCACAGTGAAGGGATATGCTCATGCAGAGAAGATGGCAATCTGAACATTATGGCAATCTAGAGTCCTGCCACAGCAAACCTGCAAACTCCTAGTGTGTTCCCTGGTTAAAAACAAATTTGGAATATTTTTCTCTACTCTGCCAGATTGTCAAATAGCATTATTTCTTACGTGTAAAATGTATGTTGAAAGTTGCTCAAATGCAAAAACGTGTCCAACCCTGCCATAATGTGGAAGAGAATAATTTCTAAATTTAGGAAGTAATTGCTTTGCTGTCCAGTGAAATGTACACTATAAAAATAATCTCCTCTAGGCAAGACCTCATTTTAAACTCCAATTCAGATTTCAGTGAACACAGGCACTAAACCTCTAGAAAAAAAGCTGCACAAGGCCACTGTTGTAGCTTGCTGGTTGCACTGGCGCTTGCTCTGCATCACAACAAAAACAAAGTAACAATACTTAGCGCCACACTATCATTCAAATTGCTTTCCAAATAAATTATACAGGACCATCAGATTTTTCTTTTCATGAAGAATCACAACTTCTCCACGTGTGCTTTCACTACAGTTCAGAACAAAATTTCTCACATTTCTAACTTTGTGCAAATGTAAGGAAAGGAAAGGCTCTTGTTTTAAATACAGTCTACCTGACATTGCTGCCCTAGGGCAGTTCCATCCAAATCCGAACCCCAGGATCACTGAGCCTTTCATTTCAGGACTTTCAGAGAGCTTTTGAGATCCAGAAGAGACTAGAGAACAACCTATCAAATAAGTTGGCAACAAAACAGCTTGCCACCTTCCCATTTAAACTCTTTCAGTAGCCCTATGGCACGGGTCTTCAACGCACTGCTGGTTCCCCAACAGGCTAATCAGTACCATTCCTGGTTTTACTCAAGCATCAGCAGTGATTTACATGCATTTATCACGTATAGGCTTTCGCTTCACTTCTGTAAGATATTCTGAAATTAATATTCCACAGAATATATTTTTCAAAGATGAACACATTCCACATTTAAATGATTTTAGAATTCATTAGGATAGGGCATCAATCCAGCTGGGAAAACAACAACAACAACAACAACAACAACAAAAGCTAGAAACCATTGTAAACCATGCAATGAGTTTTCACTAGTATTCAGAAAGAATTACGGTGAAAACAGAACTGCACAAACCAGTCTGTGAACTGAAATTATAGACAAAAGTTAATGGAGAAAACAGGTCTCCCACCAAGAGATAAGCAAAAGCTTCTGTGATAACAAACTCCCAAAGTACTTTGTTGCCTCTGAGTATTACCTGACTGTGGGGAGAAGAGGAAATTTAGGAGAATAAAGTCCTATCTCCCTACAGAAAGCCCCCTCAAAAGATTCAGTCGGACTGCTAGCTGCAGGCAAGTCACAACCCTGGAGAGCAAGGGTTTCACACAGGTGAAAGTTTTTCAGTGGCCAAAAAAAGAAAAAAAAAAGGTAAAGGTAAAATGCTTTGTATTGCATTTGGAGTGTTGATGCTCAAAACATAAGGAAGAAAATGTGCAAGTTACAGCAAAGTCCTGCAGATTCAAAAATTAACTGTTAACAAGGATAATATCTACTACAGCAGGGAATAGTCACCACAGATTAGAATAGCAGCACTTACACTTCTAGTGCTGGACCAGAGCTTTGAACATAGCAGCATATCACTTGTAGGCCTTGACACTGTATACATACAATCTGATCTTTCAAATCTAGAAAATGCACTGTCATAAATAATCAAGACTATGACAAGCATCTATCAAATAATCTTTGGTCTTTCCTGCTTACCATGAAACTGCATTTATATGAATAAAGTTACTACAGAATTATGACAAACCACAGGCAAAAATATGAAGCCTTTGAAGAATTCTACATTTCTTTTTTTCATTTTGAACTGAATCCATTTTGGCTCATGCCTGATATAAAAACAAATATAACCAAAATTACCCAAAATACAGATCAGAACAAACCCCAGTGTATACAACTGGCTTGTGTTAGGGAGTTCAACAGAGATATTTAATCCTGTGAAAGAAGGCTAGGTCACTGTGACCTAAAATTCACTGTTCTTTAATCAGTGATTCTTCAAAAGAGAAGACAGCGTATCAGTTATAGAGGGCTCTTCCTATTCTTTTGTATAAACCTTTATTACATGTACTCACTGCATCTACAGTACACAATGACAGGCAGATAGGTAGGCGCAGAACGGCTCCTCTTTTCAACTAGGTGAGCTAACAGAATAAAGCTTCTAAAAATAATTCACTTTGTTCAGCAACAGCTTTTGTCATTGTTCTTCTTTTCACTGTTCTTGTGGTCTGTGAGAAAGGCTAATTTTTCTTCACAGATCTCTGCATGTGTTCTAACAGCTCAATCCAGGCTCTGGTTTTTCAACCTGCTTGGGAACCATTAGAGGCATTTGCAGACTGGGAAACATTTAAGTCAGTTGAATCAAACCCACTTGAAAAAAAATGTTTATTGTGATTTTCAACAGAAAAGATTCAAAATAGGAATCATGGGGGAAGAAAATTGTTAAGAAAAATATTAAAGTTTTTCTTCACTAGCAGAAATAACCGTCTCACTTTTATTCATTAACTTGCTGTTAGCGAGTAGGGAAAAAAATAAAAGGAAAAAAGGACATTCTCTGTTTCTTTCAAGGCACCAGTTAAAGTGCAATCTGGTTAAATATAGTATTCATTCCTACCAAATGTCTGTATCTTTCACTTCATTAAAAGGCTGAGAACATGGGCAAGCAGCACTTTTCCACAGAGTGAAGCACAATCCTCTTGCAGAAACCCACTCATTCATTTGCAGTAATGTGGAACCACACCACTGCCCTTGTCCTTTGTGACCACCCCATTCACAACCGTGTCACATCACTGCAACTGCTGACCAGGATACAAGCTCCCTTCTCCCTCACTGACAGATGCTCTTAAAACTATGAAGACTGGAGAAGGACACGACTGATGGAAACCAGATGGAGAAGTCAGCAACATGCCTAGAGGATTCCTAATGATTCACAGATCACAGTTGGCAACTTGGCTTTGGAAAATTACAACGAACACAATTTTTCAGGGCTCCTGTAGCTTCGTATTTCATCAGTATTTTACAACAGCAAAACTTTTTTCCATTCCTTGATTTATTTTTGCTTTGTTTTATATACTTGTTTCATTTTACGTGAGATAAAATATTGAACCTACATAACACTCCATGGTGCTCAGTTACTTCAGCGTGGCAGAACAAAATTTTTTTTACAGTGCCTTCCCAGCTACTCTTTATACTTTACTAATTATGGTGCTGCTTTTTCCTGGAGTTAAAGATTTCCCAACCACACTTGAGGGCTTGTCTTGCTTTTAAATTTAATTATATGGTAATGTGCTAAAAATGCTGTTACATGGGAGGACTGCAGTCTTATTCATTTTATAGATAAGGATGCAGTCCTATTTCAGGAAAACTATTTCCAGAATCTGAATAATCGAGATCTTGAAAAGGGTGACTGTACATATGTCCCAGCTCATCTGTCAATCTCATTTTTTTCATGTGACAAGAAGCTGCACTCACAAGGCTTGAATCCAAGAAATAGCGTTGAAACAAAATTCTTAAACTGAAGTTTAAAAAACCCACAAAACTTAAAAATATCATTACAGCAACAAAGTTGGGAGGGGGCAGGATGGAGGGAGTGGGACAGACAACTCCTGGAAATTTTCTGTATTGGTGTTTTAACAAGATTACATAACTCAGCCTCACAAAAGGTCTGTGTGTAAAGTACATGCAGAAAGGCTTAGCTCTACAAAACAGTGGTGCAGTCAAGAAATACTGCCTTAAAGCTTGCTTCACACCTGCCCTGTAAAACTCTCTTGACCCAATCACGCAGCTGAGACTTACTTATTGGTTGATTCATTTACTTTTAGGAAAAGAGAAGGAAGGGGGCAATTCGTTTTCTTAGTTTTTCATCATTCTCTAAGAAAGCAATAACTAGATCTAAATTTTCTAGAAAAACAATACTCATTTCTGAGCATTGTAGAAGGTAGTTAGAGTGTAGGCATTATGGTCACTGCAGCATATGTAAAACTTCATCTTGTAAGATGCTTTTCCAGTGCATTCCTTTTAATTGAGCTGTCTCTCAGAATCTTACACATTCAAATCCATAAAAAGAAAAGAGATCCTTCATGGCAGGCATAATACAGCATCATGGGACTCACCAGAGATTATTATAATTTCACTCAAAAAAAAAAATCAGCTCAATTTTCAAATACACAAAATATGTTAGAACAGGACATCTAGGATGGCTAAACAATTTGTTTGTAACCTTTTTGCTCCCTAGAAAATCTAGGAGGCATCCATTATTTAGTCAGCCACTCTATAAAAATTACATGAGTTTTAACACGCTTTTTAGCTGCTTTTAATTGCTAACATTTACATTGCTCTCAAAATGACAAGGTGTCTCAGCTGGAAATACAGTTAAATTTTTAATAATGCTGGAAAGCAAAGCAGCAAATCTTGGACTGTAAAATTTAAACACACACACAGCTTTATATGCATGCATTTATACATATATATAATATACTATTTATTTTATAGGATGATTTTATACTTCTATAGCATAAAATTCTTTCTACATATATAATGTAAAAACACTATACTTATATATATATATATATATGTATACATACATACATGTATGTTCTTACCATACCTACAATTAGTGGAATTTTGTCAGTTAGGAGAACAATGAGGCTACTACAGATCAGCAGTATAACAGGCTTGCTCACTATCATTTCATAGTTCTAATGGAAAACACTTTAAAAAAAACAAACAAACCTCACATGAAGTAAACACATTTTATTCATGTGCAAAGCCAGCTATCAATTACTTCGTCCTTACCTTAAAAGCTTTTCTCTCCAAGCAATTAATTCATTTTAGTTTTACTACTCCCTCAAATGTCAAATACTTTGCAATTCTACGATCTTTAATTGAGACTGTAAATCATTAAATACAGCATACTGCCCAGGAGAGATAAGCTGTATCTATGTGCTCTCCTCGTCTCTCTGTGGCTCTCTTAGGCCTTTTGCCGGACTAGAATTTGAACAACTTACACAACCTTCTGTTGGACCTTCAAATTAATTCTATACTTCTTCTGGGTTTATTAACTATATCAACCTTAGAAAGCAAAGGTGTGTTAAATACAGCATTATTGCTTTTATGGAACTAGGTTATTTTTTCATGATTATTTTTGCTAGAGAACTGAAAATTTCCTTGTGATGTCACTATCAGATATCTTCTGTGTTATACGACCCTTTCAGATAACTTTCACAGATATGTTTGCTGCCAAAACATTAAAACATCTGGTTAAATAAACCTCAACTGGCCACAAAAGAGTTAATAGCCCACAGCACTGCCCAAGGTAGTGCAATTAGGTTGCCAAGAGACACCTCCAATGTAATTCTTATTGACTTAGGGCTAAACACAGCCAGACAGTAATGTTGTTATAACATCCCCACAGCTTCTTGCTTCTTTGCTCCTAGCAAATTATTCAAACAATCAAAACATTTTAAGAAGAGTACTAGAAAAGCAATGAAGATAACCATCAACACCCACCACTACGTCATACACGCAACTGATAGAAGCGGACATAGTTGCTCAAACTCAATCCTTTCTCTAGACATCTTTTCTCCTTGCTCTCTTGCACCTTTTTTTCAAAAGGACATGTTAAAATTTTGGCCTCCTCTTTGCTGTATTTCTTTCTATTTGAGCCCTGGGAGTGCCTCAATCCTGTGATGAAATTCTTTGGAGAATGTAAGTGGAAGTCAAATTCCCTATGAAAGAATTTAACCAGTGTGGAGAGCTGGAAGTACTTCCAAGCCATTAAGACATAAGAAACTGTATTTACCAAAGGAAAACAATGCGCTGAAGCTTGCTGCTCTCTCTAATGAGAATGTAGCAGGTATCTTTCCTTATCTGAACAATGAGTGTCATAGCTGTCCAACTTTCAGGACTCTCCTGTAGCTCTAAGAAAATGAAAAAGCAACACAAAAAGTTGGAAAATTGAGGGGTTTTTTTTTCAGAGCAATGGAGAGAGAATAGTGCTGATACAGAATGAGCAAACAAGATTCCATATTTCTTCTTACACTACCAAATAAAGCCTGCAAACAATGCTTCCTGGTTCAAATACAACCAATAAAAACTGTGTGTGATAACCGATGCAGATAGATCCGTGCACCAGAGATGATGAACATGCTGGTATTCCCTCTTGAAGTAGTAAAGTAACATCATATGGGATTAATTACATAATTGCAGAAACACCCAGAACACACACTGCCACTATTATTAATTCTCCTATATTTAGGTGTCTTTTATCTCTAACTTATCTTTTCTACACTAACTCCAGACCAATATAGTAAATATTAGATAGTAGATCAAATAGTAAAACTCCAGATCAATACCAAATTACCCAAGTAACCTCTATATATATGTGTGTGTGTGTGTATATATATATATGTTGTTTTTTTTTCCTTACAAGCATACAAAAACAGTCTCTATCATGAATACATTTTTGACAACTTTGTTTTTTATGCTACTTGTGAAAAAGTATGTTACTTATATAATGAATCTGACAGGAACAGAGCTTAAACCATTAAACCATGTTATAGGTATTAATTAATGGTTTTCACTCGTTCACCAGCTCCTGAAAGGAGAAAGATGGATTAAAAAATATACTTACAGCAGAATTTAATTATCCATTTTCAAGCCACTGGCCTCCTGGCAGAAGTCTCTCAATGCAGTGCAGAATAGGACTTGGATTAAGAATTAATTTACTGTCAGCAATGATCTACAATTTAATGACTTAATCAAGTTTGGTATGAAATTGGTAGGGAGCTCTGGAGCCTAATATTGCTGCAGAGCCTGCTGCATCTGAAGACAGGTTTCAGAGAACCATAATATAATCAACATCCAGCAAATCCAAGATCTCTTGCAGTATATAGTCAGGAACTGCCTCTAGGAAGCTTATTACTGACATTACAAAGTTATGGGCCATAGATTTGAAGTTCAATACATACATTTGGCTCTTCCCTCCTCTTCCAGTTAAATCTCCTGAAGAAACTACTTTATGAATCCCAGGACTAGCATGTAAATACAGACCAGTGTGTGACTAGAACGTTTTGTTTTGTCTTTCAAAATCACAGTGTAAACATGGAAAGTAACTAATTTTAAAAAGATAAAAGGTTTTAATACACATATACTTTTAACTATTCAGAATTCTCCCCACAGTGGGCAATGGACTGCAGAGTTCTTTCTATAGGAGCACAGCCAAAGAAGAAAAAAAAGAGATTAAGAAAATCACATAAGGATAAAATATGCTATGCTCTGAGCCTTCATTAGAATTCTGAGATTTACAAAATCTTGATTATTTTAAAAATAAAATCAGTCTACATTTTCTGCCAGGAGCCAACCAGTGAAGTACTGCAGTTCTAAGTGTTGAAATGCAAAATGTTATACCAGAAATTGTGGCATAAAAAACTCTTACCTTTAGCTTTCAAGGCCAGATTTGAATGAACGCAGAGGCTCTAACCATTCCAAAAAATATGAGTAAGTTTCTCACATGGTGTGTTTAGCTAGGCTGAAATATTCCAAACTCTCTGCAAACAACCACCAGTTGCCAGAATACCTCGGGGAAAACCGTCAGAGCAGCTTACCTACTTTACTACTGTCATTGTTTTATCCTAAAACTATGAATCATCCTTTTGTCTCTTTTTCTGACGCCCATCCATATTTATATCACACCTGACCCAATGCCTCTTGTACATCCAAATGATTCTTTTTTCAGCACTGAGGACTGTCAGTTTGTTATCTTCTTTTTTTTTTTTTTTTTTTTTTCCAAGCAACCTGAGAGCAGACTGCCATCTGCTGCCATCTGTCACGTGGCAACAAAATTTAATGGAATACTGGTGGAAAGGTTCAGCCTTTACAGCCATATCACCAACAGCTGCCTCTGACATCATGGGCCAACATAAAAAAAAACAAGAGGCGTTACTTTCAGAACAGCTGTTGTATAAAGCTGCTGTATAAAACTGTATAAAAGTATGGACAAGATTATTACACAGATGTACTCCTTCCTGATACTTGCACTTATCCTGGAAGACCACACTCCATCTTCATTGTTAAAGGAAACTCATGATTAAAAATGATGAAACTAGTGTGAAAATGAGACCTAGTACAAGTCTAAAAGATACTGAGCTTAAGTTTGCTGAGGTGTTTGTGTCATTCAAACTCTTTGGCTAATAGCAAATTCTTGTAGTATTTCTACTAATGAATATGATGATGTCAAAACTTGAGTGTACATCAAATGTGAAAAAAGTTATTATATTCTTATTTTCAGAAAACACCCATCCACAAAACAAAACAAGAAAAAAAGGGCATAGACATGGTAAACTACTTGTAGAATACAATAATGTGGATGGGATCACTTGTAATTGTTTGAATACAAGAGGTAAGCTGAAGAAATAAAGAATGCAGAGAGAATGCCCATAAAGAAAATGAAAAGCTGGATTTGCAATTACAGCAGTGCATTGGAAACAGCAGTTTCTACTTTCTGAATGTCCCTTTCTTATCTCAGGCAGTACCTAATGTGACTAGCAGTCTTACAACAACCCCTCCACACAACACAGCTTCAGTGCTCTATCAAATCCTGAGTTCTCCACTTCCACATCAGCACCCTGCTTGGTTTCTCTTTAGCTCACATGCAAACCCACCCTATGTGGCACAGGTGATTTATTTATGTATTGTCAGCACAACAGGAAAATGGATGTTCCCAAATCTCACTTTTTTTCTGCGTTATTAATAGAAGTTTAATTTACTATGATCAAATATTTAATTACAATTTATGGTCTCTCAAATAAAGTTCACCATGCTAGATTTCCTTACAACACAACAGAGTAACAAACAATGCTTTGCTTTGTAAATTCAGAAGTGAATTCGCTTTCACTACAAACATCTTCAAGTTTATGCCACAAGTTCCTCTCTAAACAGTTGCAGAGGGCTAGCTGCTAAGAGCATGCAACAGCAAAGCCCGCCCCCAGCTCAAGTGGGAAGCTAGTCTGCTCACCATCAAAATGCCAAAGGCACAAAATAGCTTACTTGTCCCAATTTCTTCATGTTATTTTGGTGTACTTATAAAAACAACAACACAACTCATTAATTATAACCTTTCAAGAGTGGTGTTTGTTTTTCCTCTAAACTGTTAAAATTTAGAAGAACTGCAACCACAGTACTGATGGAACTATTTTTAGCCTTCAACACGCAGAGAATATTAGGAAGAGTCTCATCTTTCTTTAATGCAAATTTATTTAAGCAGTCAGCGCAGGAAACTTTAAAATATGCTAATCGCTGCCGTCTCAAATGTCTTTGGTGATGTGAACCTACCACAGAGAGGCTAAGTAAAAGGATCACTGTCTGCACTTACAGTGTCAGGAGGCATTCACATCTCGATAAAGTGACAGAGAAACTTATCTTTTATTGCTACGTTTGTGTATGCTTTACATTTTTAAAATTTTTACCTTTAACATCCTTTTCATATATAACACTCCTATTTCCTGGTATCTGAGCTGAATTGCCATAGTGTGTTATAAATGGAAATGCTTTTGATAATCACATGCACTGTTTTTCTTTTTAAAGTGATCCAGTGCTGATGAAAACAGGCCGGATTGACGGCCTTGCAGATTGGAGTTCCCTGTTAATCCACAAAGAAAACAAGGCACTGTCAGGGCAGTAGTTGGGCTACTTTCCCCTCAGTCTATCTTAACTTAAATCTGTAAGAGAGAAAGAAAGAATAACACAACATACACATAATATCTCTAAACTAATAGCCTGACTTGGCTGGCATACATCCTTGCCTCACTTTGCATTTTTACTTGCAGAGAGAATGATCTAAGAAAATGATGCATTTCTAGGACTGGCCTGCACCCCATGAACTGCTTCACAGAACCCTTAAAAAAACCCACACACATTTAAATTCTGCAGCACTCATTATTCTAAAGACAGCATGTGCATTTTAAGTGTACAGTTAAATGAATAGATTGTTTTCATCTAATAAAGAACTGAGCTAATGTCACTAGGCTTGCCTTGGCTTGAGCACCCTTCTCATGAAAGCAAGTGGCTTTCATTTATTGGGTGCCCCATCAGAAATAATACGTACTTCCTGCAGAGGTTTGCTTTGATCAGAATAAACTTATCTAAGATGGATATATAACTCTCAAGTTTCATTATATTTACAAAACTTCATATATAATTCAGGAGCAGCGTGGCCAAAATATTGGGAATTATCATTCTAGAATGTACTTATTTAACTGGAACAAGCTGCAACAAACAAGCATCACATCTGAAAGAGCAGGCAGAGACACTCGTTCAAATCACCAGTCCAAACCTATAAAATTGAACTATGAATTTAAAAAACAAAGGCCCTTTTTGAGCGGTACTGAAGTCAGCCAGCAATTAGGGAAGAAAATGCTAGCACAGAAATGAATAAACAAATGCAAACACAGGATTTTAAAGTACTAGAAGTAGCTCGGGCGGAATTCTTAAGAATAAAGTCACATGCCTTAGTCATACAGCTACATAAACACAACAATTCAGTGTGGCCAGAAATTTGTTTCATTGTACAATGATAACTGCTAGTCTAACATCTTTTTAACATTTGGAAGTAAAATTCTGCCTGCCTACAGTAGGCTAGGAAACTGTTAGTAAAGAGATACTGAGTTATCCTATACTTAATAGATATTCCATAGTTACTTTCTTACCTAAATGAAAAAAAATATATATATAAAAGTAAAAATAATAGCCCCGGATTTTTGGAGAAGACAATTTCCCACCGAAATCCACCCCCAGTCTTCTCTAGAAGACCAGTTTGGGTCCAGTATTGGATTTTATCTTCTGTCAACTGAAGCAATACAGATGGTAGAGTACATTTCACATCTGTGTTCCTTGTTTATATGTTACATTTTTATGCCCTTTTCCCCCCCCCGTGGACTTTCACGTGAGAACTGATCTGCAAATTTTCATGGCAGCTACATGAAACATGCCATCTATTGCTACAGAAGGTAACAGAAAATAAAAGAAGTAAATTTCAAAATAAGCCCACTAGTGGTCTTAATGCAGCGTGCTTTGCTGTGGATCACCTTCTGTTCCTTTATGACTGCATTTAACATTTCATGAATTCTAAAAAGCTGCACAGAGAAAATCATCTGTCTTGCTGAAATGGGTAATCTCACCTACATCGTTGAGATCATGCTCTCAGGCCAACGTGCTTTTGGCTCTGTATGAGCACGTGTATAAAATGTACTGCTAATTATTTATATAGCTCATTATCTCCTTGCTCTGTTAGACGCGACTCATTTCCTTTGTCCACCCGCCGCCTTTCAGGTAACAGTGAACCAACGGGCAGAATGTGTCTGAAACGACTGCTTTTTCAAGAAGGTAAAAACTTAACCAGTACAGAAACTTCATAGGAACATTCAGTGAAATCCTAAAATCCTACTGAGATATCTCACTCTCAGTAGGTTTCAGAAATAAGGCATTTAGATCGCAACCTTCCCGCTGAACACAGAAAATCACCTGTCAAGCTTTCTTTAAGAGCAGTGTAAGTATTTCACAGACAGCTGTGTGCATGTGGAAAGAGTATGAAAAAACATCCCAAGATATGCTGGGGCTAATTTCTCCCCCCGTTCCCCCCTGCAAAATAAGCTACACCAAGGTCACAGGTAGTGCACCACTTTCAGTAAATATTCCTCATGGTGATAAACTGTGGCCACTTGTATAGTGGATGCTGCATATACAGTCACACACACCACTGCATACAATAGCAAGAGAGCCAGACAGCTAGGCTGAACTCCAGCACAGTGATCAGAATCACTCTATCTCATTAATATCCAGCCTCATTGCTCTGCCATCATTAAGAGACTGCAAAGTACCTCTGAATAGCACGGAATGCTCATAATACTCATGAATTTAAAAAAATCTTTTTTCCTTTCAGCCCAGGTTTTGCCTAACATGATGAACATCTAGTGCACTCACCTCATTAAACAAGGAATCCAAGAAAACATTTCAGAAGCCATCATGACAGATTCCTGCTTTGCACAGAGGCAAAAGGCTTACATGGAATACAGCTTACTTCAGAGAAAACCGTACTGCTGAAGAATACAGTAATTACAATTTTTCCACCATGAGCGTGTCCGAGATGGTTGTATCTCAGCAAACTGATGCTGTTAGAGAAACTCTGCTGACATACTGCTACCGTGGTGAAAATGGCAATGTACTTGCACTAATGCCCTTTTTATCAACCTTAGTTCAACATTCAGAGCCCTTTAATTTACAATCAAGGACCTGCACGTCTTTCACTGCAGCTGCAGGTGGTGTCAAATGCTGCTGTTGCCTGGTAACTAACAGGTAACTGGTGTGAGTCTGCTATATTTATGTATGCAGAAAGCATACATAATGACAAAAAAACTTTTGTATGTAGATTAAAAATGTATACATATTTGGTCTTCATTTACTAAAATACTAGAGGATTTTTCTCTAGCAGTGAACCATTGCCTAATCATACAGTAGAAGAATTGCACTTCCAAAAATTCTTCTGATATAAATTTATTTAGATTATAATTATTCATATTATAAGATATAATTATTTAATAAGTATTATATTTGCAATTAAACAGTGAATAGAAGTGAACATAACTTAAAATGAGCCCCAAAGTACTGCAAATAAATATAATATGAAAGATTGTTCAGTATTTTGTTAGGAAACCGTAATCCTGCCATCAAGGTACCTACTACTCTCACTGTCATTGTCCTACTGCTCTCTCTGTCAATTTTCCTGGTGTTTGTCCATCATCTAATGATGATGAAAGAACATTTGGCTTAGATCTAATAAGAATTTCTTTTGCTGCAGCCTATTGTTTATTTTGCTTTCACTGTGCATCTCTGCAGAACGCTTGGCCCTGTGTTCACTAGCCATCCATTAGGAAACATTTTTTTGGAGAGTAATAAGTGCACTACATTACCCCTGAACACACAGTCTTCTGTTTTTGTGCAGAACATATCAAGACAGTCATTACTTACACGTCACTCAAGAGGCACCACCATACTAAATAAGTTTGCTGCGATAAACAGTAACCCAAGACTAATAAAATTATCTGTTCCATTTTGAAAGAATTAAGAGCAACAGTTGCTAATGTGGGGACATGAAGAGATCTAGGGAACAAGTTTCAACGTTGAGGTTCTGCTTTGTAAACTGAATTTTAAGATGTGTAATTGGCTTAGCACCAGCAAATAATGCTCTTCTGTCTCATTTGAAGACAGCATTTATCTGAAAAAAATATATATATATGCATATATCTACCTGCTTCAGGTTGAGAAATAAATCCCTCAAGTACATACCTAAATGGAAGCTCTGGAACTTTCAGTTTACTCTGTTTCAGGTAATTCTGAACTTAAAGAACAGGAATGATGTAAGCTACTTCATCTTGAACTAGTATGTGTAAATGAATATCTGACACTATGCTCTTGATAAAGACAAAAATTTGAAGTACAACTTGGCTTAGTTGTTGACAAAAAAAGTAAATCTCTAATAGATGATAGATGTTTCCTTGCCAAGTGACGAAGTTTCACATTGCTTTGCATTCAGAAGCAATTGTTCTGTTTCCACATCAACAAAACAAAAAACAAAGAATAAAGTCAATCTAGAGATCCAAACTTATCAAAAGCTTTTCCTGTGTCATTGATTTAAGTGTCTTAGGACTTTTATAGTGTTTCCAAAGTAATATAGAAAATATACACAATTCCTGAAATTCTTGAATTTCCAATAATAATTTTCATGTGTCTCCATTATCGTTACAATGTACTATTAAATGCCAGGGTTTGCTTCTGCAGGAAGCAGCATGAACAAACATCTGCCCATTGCTCCCTCCCCACAGGCATGCCACAGTTCTCAGTTGTGCCACTACAACTGATTCTGCATCTGCACAGGGAATTGCATAAGGCAGTGAGCTGTACTAAAAATAATGCTGGGGTGGACAGGGGAAGAAGTACCCTGATTAAGCAAGCATTTCTATGGCAAGGAAAACCATGAAATTGTGGCTTAGCTATCTCAGGCAACTGACAAGTTTTAGCCATGTACACAGTAGGTCTCTACATGCAGAGCTGCACTTGCTGCTGAAAACAGACTGCAAAATTCTGCTCAACACAACTAGTTCAATGTACCATCTACAAAAACTTTAGAAAGTTTGTCTCCCTTTTTCTCAATATTTTTGTTTTCATTATTAAGTCAATCTCTTCCTCTCTCTCAAAAAAACAGAAAAAAAACCACACTATAATTTTACATTCCAGAAAGAAGCAAAATACTTCATGTAATAAAAGCAAAAGCAGATAAAACAGCTATTAATTACAGAAAACAGAATGTAGTGTTCCATCTACAACTCTGAATTTAAAAAGAAACAAAAATTTGCCCCTTCATGCATTCAAAGATGTTTGTACTTACATAACAGTATTTTATCTGAGAAGAAACCAAGGCCCTGTATTTGAGCCACACCCCAATACCCTCTGGTACACCAACACAATCCTATAGTTGTTATATCCAAAGAATCTCTGATATGTTTTTTTTTGTGCTTTAACTACAAAAGGTGCTTGAAAATTAGAACACATGCAAGCACACGGAAGTCCAATCAGAAAAATCTGCTGATATTCAGAATCAAGTGTCCATACGTATGTACATGCCCGAGCAGACTGGACTGTTCTGAACACAACCCTCCAGCACTGGATCTTGCAATTTTGTGTACATGTATACAGAATGGAACACTCCAATTCCTATTTATATCACATTTTCCTTTCCTAATTTCTCCTTTCAAATTTAAAATTATATCCTAAGTACACATTTGTATCTAAAACACTCTAAGAAATCAATACAACATCTAGCGTTATAAAGATGGTGGAGCTAAACTCTCCTTCCCTCAAATATCTGCCTCAAAAGATCTCCAATCCGCTGTTGCTAGAACTCATGCAAGGAAGAGAAAGAGACAGAACTTACTGAAAACAGCCAGTGATGATACTCTTGATTTAATGTGGTGACATGAGACTTTGAAATCTGGGTCTCTTCTATAAACTCAACCTGATCAGATGTGCACGCTGAAGTTGCAGACTGCAGGCATGATGGATCATTTCCAAACTGTGTACAAAGAAACAAAACAAATAAGTGACCAGTTCATTTAAACTGTGTTTGCATGAACTGAGTAGCACTTACCCTTCTTACAACAGTGTGTTTCACTAACATGTTTTTCACTGCAAGTTACCCTGAAAACCTCTTGAAAGGGATAATAGAAATAATGCACTAAAGACAATGTCAGGGCAAGCAAAAAGACTGAAGTCTGACATCAGCCTTATACAAAGTATCATTAGAAACCCCGTGTTGTGCTTTTTTGTTTTTTGGGGTTTTTTTTGGTCAGCTCACCTACAAGCACTTACGAGGCATCTTCAGGTTTGCTATTTTAAAGTTTTTTGGAAGGAGCCAGCAACAACAACATTCTCAAAATCCTTTCTAAAGACAAACACACTACATTTTCAAGGAAATATAATTTGAAGAGGCACGTTTCTGCCATATCTTTAGAGAATTTGATGCTACAATATATTTAATCCTTCGTGTAGCATTTTCTTTTCTTACCAAGAGAACTACAATTATAAAACAACACTATAAAGGCCATTAATTACTGGAATAGACAAAACTCAATATCAGTACTGTGATAATTTCAAACAAATCAGCTCAATGTAAAAGCATGCACAAATACAACAAATTTGTTTCTCTTATTCCCAGAATTTGGCTTGTTAGTGTGTCAGTGTCAAAATCGACAACATAAGGATATCTATGGGATTATCCACTCTGTGGATAGTAACACATAGGTGAGCTGGAGCTCTTTTCACTAGAAAAGGATCAGAAATAGGTTTGTTAAAAAAATAAATACATAATGAGATGCAACTTACAACACTGTAATTAAAGTGTTCTTTTACTGGTATAGTTAAATCACCTCTAAAACTTCAGTTCTGTACAGTACTTCCAAAATATGCACAATGACCATCACTGTATTTGAGCAGTACATGTGTATAGTAGATTTGTATGCATATTCAACAGGCTGTCCCTTGAATTAACACATGTGCAGCACATTATTCATTACAAACATTAGAGACTGACTATTCAACAGTAATTACAAAATGAACACAAAGTGTAAATGTAAAGATAAACACCTCTGGTCTGAAATCATGATAAAAAACAATGCAGCAACAGAATGGATAACATCCTGCAAGAAATTCATTGGCTTTGGTAGATGGTAAGCATAAATAAGTCCTTTGAAATATTTCAAACATCTTATTTTTCACTAAAATTGAATTCTAAAAATAATTTTGTATATGGCCCCTCCACATGCAAAATGGCAAGGCATATGAATTGTACCATATATGCACAAGCTAAATATCATAGGTTATTATCCAACAGATTGTTCTGAGTTAATGATAGATATTTCCACTCATACCCCCACATTTCTATCTATGTTTAAATGTCTTTACTTACATAATGTCAAATATCTTCATCACCAATCTAATTCTGATGGTAACATCAAGGCTGTAGAGCATGGAAATCACACTGAAAAGCGTGAACCCTTACATTTTTGTTAGTCTTGGGCCTGACAGCAAAGCATCTTTTATTTATTCATGAGTTTCCTGAGAAGAACTAGGGGTTGCTTTGTGTCAGCTGAATAGCATTGTAATTCAATCTTCACTGGAACCTGTTTATCTGAATGACTCATTAAGGTGCAAGCTTACTGCTAAAGAACTCTGTTTCATAGCAAGTATATTTTGTTAAGGAAATATGTGCTTAGAGAAGGTCACTTTATGTGATCAATAAGTTTATCAAAGTTCATTTTTCAGAGGGCACGTTATTTCTTAAAAACAAAAACAAAGGAAGCAAAGCATAGTCACACCTGCCAGTAATAGAACGCCGCAAGGACTGCATCGTTGGCAAGTAGAATATTTTAAAGGCAAAGGCCTTGAAGATGAGGGCTCACTGCTGCACTAGAACAGAAGAGTTTCTGATGTGCTCAAAGCTTGGCGTGCAAACACAGGATTTGCAGTCAAAACACGACTGAAGAGCTCCATCCCATTTTGTTACAAATGCCAAGGTCTTCTGAAATTCTAGTCTTTCCAGAGGGGAAACACCTCACTGTCAGAACCTGAGATCCGCTTGTAAGTAAGCAGTATAACATACTTTCCCATTCCATACAGATGTCACAGGACATATGGAAGAACACGTATCTATCCCTATTCATAGCACCCATTCACTTGGGTGGAAACTGCTTTCATGTACAATTTCTTATAGAAACACAATTCATTTCGTTCATGATTGAAATGCTGCTCAGTGAGCATGGCTGATGTAAAACCCAGTGGTTCTTGAAAAATGCCAGGAAATACAATTTCTGAATCTTATGGCCAGTGAAAGCAAAAATAGACTGCAGTCAACCAAAACAATTTGAAATTACTGCAGTTTGATTTGACGAAAGTCTGCATAATAAGTCTGATGAATTAGCATTCCAGCACTGAAACAAGCACAGTATTACATGCAAAAAGTAATAGGGTCTTTATAACCATAAAAAAAAACAATGCCAGGGTACTGCATCCTACCTAAAAGACAGTACCACCACTTCTTCCAGAAGACCCCAACAGTTCCTCCCAGATTTGCAGCAAAGTTCTGGCACTGATCCAAAACCAAAGCCCAAGGAAACATGGAATGCTATAATTTTTTTCAGCACAACTGTCTGCAGCTTCTGGGGGTGGTTCCTTATTTTCCTCCACATTCCTAACCTTGTGCAGTTTATAAGATCTGACAGGGTCACAGTGCAGTAATTTGGCCACAGGCAGCCACCTTTCCAAACACCGCACATATATACACACACTGTGCTCTTTGGACTGGCTTGCCACCAGAAAAAAATAACAAATAAAAAATAAAACAACATTCCATGCATTTTGCAATTATTTCTGTTTTTAGTTTTTCAGTGCAAAAAAGCCAGTATTTATTACAAGTCTTTTCTACCACCAAGTCTTATCTAAACCAGCCGCTCTACACGGCCAAAGAAACAGGGGTGTAACTGAGGTTAACTATAAGTTACATGGACAGCAACAGGGGAGAGACTGGAGAAGATGGAACATGCTTTCTACAGTAGGGAAAGGATTTCCTAATACTGCTATCTTCTAAGAAGCAAGCCTTAAGGAATTATGAAAAATAGCTGTTTGAGGAAGAAAAAATCCTTTAATCGCTTGCAAAATTATTACCTCTTTTCCATAACCTGCTCACTGTTAATCGAACGATTCAAAAAGAAAAACAGCAAGCATTTCAGTTTTGAACTTGTTAACCACAACAATGCATACTTATTTTTTCCAATTCTGAAAGCATTTTGCTCTTCAGTTACGCTACTCCTTGGTCTTGCACTCTAAAAACTGTACTTGGCTACAGGAAATGAGAGGATATATTTTCTCAGACTGGAATATAGGAGGAAAAACACAACGCAGCTGATTCATTGGTGAGGAACATCAGTGTAACATTCACTAGAAACATGGAGCTGTTATAAAAAAAAACTGTGTGGGGAGAGAGAAATAAGGAGTCTTGTCTGAGGAAGCCATGATGATCTTAGAAATGGTCTAAGAAGCAGGTTTGGCACCAGCAGTGGTTAGTTTGTCCTCACAAAATATCTCAAATACCATCTGGAAAATCCAGCTCCTGATATCCTTTCAACCCATGCAACATATGTTTGTTTTAATATTCTGGTATTAAGTTAAATAATACCTCCACCTTATTTCAACTGAGAATAGAGAAATATTTTGATGGTATTTGACCCGTGATTTGAGAGTTTCCTGGTGGATTAAACAATCACTAGGTTTGTACTATTACTTCATATTTCAAAGTCACAAAACAGTCAATTAGCAAGATCACACCACCTGGTCCTTAATCTTATTAGAAAAGACAAATGTCTGCAGCATCAATTATTTCATAGAGATTACTGCCTTAGCACCATTAGCCTTTACATCACACAGACTCATTTTGAATTTTCAACTCCATTGTCATTTTTTCCTCTTTTTAAAATTACAACCTTTAATTATGTTCCTTCTTTAATCAACTCTATAGCTACGTCCATTCATTTATGGATGCACTAAGAAACTAAGAAAGAAAGAACTTCCAAAACTATAAGGCCAGTGCAAAGCTTTCATAGCATTTGGCAGGCCTTAATCTCTCCTGCAAGCAGTACTTCCTTTAAAATATACATAGGTCCTGGTTTTGGCTAGAATAGTTTTCTTCCTAGTAGCTGGAATGATGCTGTGTTTTAGATTTTGGATTAAAATAATGCTGATAACACAGATGGAAACGTTCTTGCTGAGCAGTGCTTGTACTTTTCAAGAACATTACCTCTGAATATGTGTCAGCGGAATCGCTGGCTAAACACTGACTCCAGAAATGTATTAACCACAAGCATTCAAAAGGTGAGGAACACCTATTGGACCTCCCTCTAAACAGAGGAGCATCGATAAGTAATTGCTCAATATCAACACCTAACATAACACTGTGTTTTTGATGTTTGGTATTTTAATAGAAAAGATTAGTAATAATTTTGCAACAACAGTACTATTCCAGTGAAGTTCTACATTTCTCCATTAACCTGCAGAATCTCTCTTATTGGGTGAGCATGTGATCACAGCCAGGAGAGGACCTGTCTCTGTCCCTAAGAAGTTGCTAAGATCAACTTTTAAGTATTTGAACTCCTCAACTGGGCACAAAGGCCAAGTGCTGGTCTCCAGTGGCCTGGGAAAACTGGAATGACCAAATAGCCTTGGTCTGTCCTTGAACTAGCTCCTCTACATGAATTCTTTTCTTTAATTCTTATACTTGAAATAAGAGAGCCAAAAGCTTTTTTTATGTTTCATCATTGCAATAGACAGCACAGCCATAATATCCTCCTGATCACCAGATGATCTAGTTGATTGCTACAGGTTAGATCATTAGATCTTACAGTTTGGGAGTTATTTCGATTTTTCCTTCTACTTTACCCCCCACACATTGATTCTTTTTTTTTAATCTCATTCCTTTCTCTCCAAATCTGTGATCATCAAAACTCACTTTCAGGCTCAGATTAGGCCAAAATCTCTGCCATGCCAAGGACAAAATCTGCCCTTTTCTATCTGTGAAGTGAGCAGCTATTGTTACTATACTCTTTGCTTTTAAATTATTCTTGAGTTTTCTGATGTGCTAAGCAGGAACTGGTCTCTTAGGAGTGCAGAAGGCTATGAGACATCAAATATATAAATCTAGAGCAGCAAGTTTTCCCATTGGTCCAGGCATATTTCCTCTTCTGTTTTGTTTGCTTAAAATTATCCTGTTACAGATAGAGAAATTTCTTGTAATTTCTTAATAAAGAATCAAAATGATATATTACTTTAATTATATTTTTTATTTTCTCATGCATAACTAATAGAACTTTCTAGTATCATTTGAACTGATAAAGTTTTCAAGTGATGTTTATGAGCCAGTAGAACAAACGTACAAAAAGCAAATCAGCAATAAGAATGAGAAGTGCCAACACCTGCTCCACATGCAAACTTCTTCTTCAAATAGGAAAACAATAAGAAATAAGTAAACAATAACACCCCAGGACCAGGGGAATCCTATTTCACTGAGCAAATTTGGACAAGGTCAGAAGGCCTGATCTTTGGCACTGGTGTACTCTGTCTGAAAGCTGAGCTGCCATTTAAATACTTACAAGGGAGCTGTAATTGAGAGGTTTGAGAGGGCAGGTTGAGAGCTGTGAGACAGCTGTGCATGTATAACATAGGAGAATGAAAATATTCATGAAAACGTGAAGGAAAGGAGTATCAAAACATGGCATTTTACTGACATCTGAGTCAGGATGCACAAAAAGGTGATCTGTAACCTCTTACTTGTGTGGTCTGGGACACAGGCACAGAAGAGAAATTCCAACTCTTAATAGCTGCCAAAAAAGTGATGAAAATAATAGTTTCAAATCAAATGACAGAACAGTAGATGGAACTATGCATCATTTTTGTGAGCATTTCTAAAGAAATAGAGAAAAAAAAAAAAAAAAAAAAAAAGGGAGGAAAAGCAGCTGCAAGTATAGTAAAGCAGAGACACGTTGCAAAAAATTTTCCAGAACCTGCTGCATCTTTTAACTGGCTACTGTCAGCACAATATCTCAGCAGATTAAGGGTTCTTGCTACATAATCTCCCTTCCTTCCTGGCTCTTAGTCTCTTTAATTAAACTAAATACACATGTCCCTCTAGTTTGAAATCCACAGAAATTACAGATTCTTTGCACGCAATTTATTCTGTTTGACACCATAAGCAACGCAAGAAAACTCTGAGAGCTTACAGTAAATTCTTCCTGCAGGAAAGGACAGATAACACGAATCAAAAGCCAACGGCATACCAGCAAGATGTGCAAGGGCTCTGCCACTCTTTGCCTGTGTTCCCCTCCTTTTCACAAGCCCAAATATGCCTTGAACACACAGAAGAGAATATTTTCATTTTGTTCATTTACTAAATTGCCTTCCTGTCACACAAAACACCATTCCATAACTAGAGAGGACAGAATATCACATGCTTATATGGGTTAAATAATACTTCGAGATAAAGATATTTGAAGAGCTATCTTGCAATAAGCCAGATGTTTGAAATGGATGGAATTGCAAGATAAATTCTATGTTAATTGTTCCCTTTATTTTCTACATTACACTTTAACTCATTTATTAAAATCCATCCCAGTACTCAGTGCTTTAGACAGGTCTCTCACAAGGTCTACCATCTTGAAGGAAACCCACTTTCAGTTTTTAAATATAACATTGCAAAATGACTGATGTATTGTCACTGCCCTCTCCTGGAAGAGAGAAAAATGGGACAGAAATCTTTAAGCCATACTCTGGGGTTATCAGGTATTTGACAATTGTTCTAGAGCTCTTTTTATCTTCAAGAGCTCTCAAACTTTAATTTTCCCCATGAGGTAGATGTGCAGAACAGTAACAACTCGAAGTGTAACAACAGAGTAACAACAAGGAGGTGGTGATGAGGTAAACTGAAACCTCGAAGAGGTTGACTACACAAGACCTTGTTGATTTCAACTAACAAAACACTTCCCGCTTTGGAAAATAAGCTCTAATCATATTCAAATAATCAAGCAAATGTACAACTTATTTTCTAGGCTAGATGTGACTGTGTGTCCTGTGTCCTTCAATAATAAGGCTTGATCCACTAGTTTGGGCTGCTAACGACAAATATTTGGTGACTGACATCTCTTTCGTAAGATGAATGAGGAAGAATAAAAGAGTAATAAATGTTTGTCATCAGAGCACAGGAGTGAGAGTCAGGGAATGCAGATCAACTTCCTGGTTCTACTCACTTAACCACTGGCTTTGTATAATTCATTTGGCCTCTGTGTAAAGAGGAAAAAATTCACAGCAAGCAGTTTGGGAATAAAATGTAATGGTATGGAGCCACAGGATTGCCATAGCCATGGCAGATTATACAAATATCTCAGTAGGTAGAAGGTATGATATGGAAATTGGAGGAGTGATTCCTAATTGTCCATATCAGTAAATGCACTCGATGATATTTGATTCCTTTCATCTCTGTTCAAATATCTTCCCAGTCTTTGCCAGATTGAACAGTGCTCATTGTGACAGGGAGTAGAAAGCAAATGCTAGTGAAAATGCTAAGTTTAGCTTGAGGATTAATTACACAGATTCAGCTTTGGAAGAATAGTGAACTTGATTGTGAGTGGGAAGATTGTTGTTTAGAGTTTTTAATAAATAAATTTAAAAATTAGAGCTCACTTGTCACTCGCAGATCAAAGAAAGAACAATAGGATGCACTGGAGGCTATCCAGGCACGCAATCAGAGCAATGGAACAGAAACATCTCACAGTCTACATCACCAGAATAATAAAATAAAAACAGACAGATGACACAAGGAAACAACCTGATAAGCAACAGTGCACATAGCCCAAAAAATGAACAAAATTGTAAAAAAAATTAAAAAAAAAACATTATTTTTAGTTGATAATCAAACTACCTGGCAAAGTGAACTACTTCCTCCGAAAAGAAAAGAACAAAAATTAGCTTAAGCTTTCGTCTTTTTAAAAACAATATTTTAAACTCTGCCACTACTGTACAACTTCAACACAGAGGCAGTACAATTTAGGACATCAGATTTGGTATTAAATGAGCCACAGTATCTATTCCTACCCTTCTTACTTGCCCTTCCTTCCTTATGTATCAGCCTCACCAATTTTTCTTTCATTTGCATGGGTGTAATCAATACCTTTCTTATTGGCATGGTCCTAGAATGATACCACCACAATTCTAAGAAGAATCAGCTCTTTAAGCCCAAAGTTATTACCAACATAAAATTCAAATCTAGAAAGGATTTTCATATGAAAATGACAGTCAGAAGAATGTCTAACTCCCTTTGACATAAACAACTGTAGAGAAGCTAAAGATTTGTCTCTTTAAAGAATTCTCAAACCCAAACAAAAGCCAGAAGGCATCTGGTAACAGCTGGTACCTTTCAATAGCCAAATAATCTGAGTTTGACATCCCCATTTTGGCAAAAGAAAATGTATAATTTTGGCAAAAACAGTCTCCTATCACTCGACAAACAACATCTTGAGCTTCTGTTGTAGAGTCCACAATTTTTCTATTCTCTCCTACTTTCAACAACGTATGTGGTAAACAGCAGAACCTCTGTTAATTCTGTGATCACCTGGTACCTGGTCTCTGTTGATAGCTATAAATGATTTAATGACTAAGTTTAAATGTATCCGCTAAAACAGAAAGTGAACCTGCAGAGAAAAAGCACTGTAGTTTTTTGTGCTTTTTTCTTCCAAGTGCAAGTCCTCTGGCATTAGCCTTGCTGGATCTGTGCCTACATATGCAGCCAAAAACATTAACAAACAGACTAGTCCTACAGCACCGCCACCTGAGCACTGCAGGCTTTCCCCTGCATTCCAAAAACACTGCAGTCCACAGCTTTAACTCTACAGGTGAATAATCTGTCATTCTGGCCATGCACTAATGGGCTAATCAAAAGAGATTTTCAGCCTGTGGAGTACAAAGTAGGACTGCTTCATTCTAACATCAGGGAGAGAAGCATCAACATCAGACTGTAACCTTCAGGTCCTACCCACCACTTGAGAAATAATCATTTTTTCAGAGAGAAATAATTCTGGATCATCTACGTAGAAATTATGACATGAAATAAATTTTCCCAAATGTATTCAAATTATACAGATATAATAATAAAGAACAATTATACAGATAATTGGCGCTTATTATTATTAAAACTGAATCACATTCTTAAACAAAATTTTATGTTTAAATCTCCAAGGCATAATGTATTTATCTTAGAGGTATATAATCACCTAAGTTGGATCTAGTTGTCTGGGCATTCTTACAGCCTATGGAAAAATGGGCACTTGTAGCATGTAATTCACCTCTACTATATGACAGATACTAAAAAAAAGAAAGCTTTTTTCTCCAGCTAATTTTTTATCACATATTACACAAGCACCACACTGACAGAGCACTGGTCATTGCTCACAACCTCTCTCTGACTGGTGCTATAACTAGTCTCTTTTCTTGCTAAAGCTACAGCAAAGTTACTTTGATCTCCTACTTGCTTTTCTTACCAGTCATTTCTCAGTTCACTGAAACCTCACATCTGTGCTTATACATTCATTTCACATGAAATTGTGCCTACAGTAGCTGATGACTCTCGCCCTTTTTTAGGGGAGCTCTTTGAACAAAGGCAAGTTAAATGGCTAAATAATCATAGTCCCAGAATTAAGTCCAGGAAGTGAGAACGAATTTATTTTAACTTATCATAGAATCATAGAATGGCCTGGGTTGAAAAGGACTTTCCAGTTAAGTCACATGAAGATCAGTTAAATGATTGTCTCTTTTCCTCCAATCCCCATTTGCATACTTTCTGAGCAAAAGGATGATAACACAGGGCACATCTATCGTCCTCTTTGATCCGGTTAATGAAACTGAAATCCCCTGCAATTTTCTGCTTTCCATCATTTAAGGAATTCAGTTACTCTGAAGATACCTCGAAGCTTAAAATATTCTTCCTCATAACCAGATTCTAGTTCTAGATATCGTACTTCTTTACATTGCCACTATAACTTACTAATATAAATCTTCTGCCTGAAGCTCCACAAACTGAAGCTCCTTCTTGAATTTGCACTGAGAGAGATTTTTTTGGTTTCTCTCTCTCTTAAGCAAGCATGACATATTTCTAACTACTGGTACACGTGCTGAGATAGCATTTACTGTATGACCTCACACATTCTGAGGTGACTAACAAGAAGTCCTCATTAATTCAATATTTCAATCAGTAAGTTAGCAGCGGAGAAGTTCAGGGCACTGTCCATTCATAAGTACAGAGAAAGATGCTTCTTTCCTCCAAGAGTCAGCAACAACAACAAGGTAATCAGGTCACAAAACAGGAAAGACCAAGGCTACTGTTGGCTCGTGAACAGCTTCTTTAATTCCTCTGGAAAAGGCCTTCACATTCCCAGTAACCTACCTGTCTGTAGACCCTCCACTATTCCATGGTTCACAAGACGCTAAGGAATGTAGGAAGTAAGAAGATCAGGCTGCCAAGATGCACTCAGTATATGACATCAGTAAAATACATCATGTCATGGTGTTAACAACAGAGAAACAGCCGTAGGTGAAAGGAGAGAATGAGACTGAGTCAGCTTGTGAAAGTTTCACTTCCCAAGTGACAGATTCGTAAGGTCTGTAAATAGGTTGCTAAATCCTCGTTAGGGTATGTTAAAGGGAGCACCACAGTATATTAAGTGATTTGTTACAAAGCTTTGTTTTGTTATATCCTTCCTTAAGGATGAGAACAAGGCAACCAGAGAAATCAGAATACAATTTTTACATTCACCTTCCACTTCTTCACCTTTAACACTGCAGATCAGTGCACATGCTACTTTACTTCTGCAGGAATGTCATTACTGCAAAGACTGGAATATATGACTAAACAAAAAAGAAACATCACATCACCTTTAGGTCCTGAACTTGCACGTGCTGCTGGCAAGTGTAGAAAAATGTACTGGAAGGAAACTAGGAATGCTTCAGACTGTAAAGGCTAATACTGTTGTAGAAGGGCTTGTTTTTATACATTGATTACATTTCCTGTCAGCCCGATTCCTTTAATATTTTAACTATACATAGCTTCAGTAATTATATTAATAAATTCCCAGTGCAGATAGTATGCTAAAATCCAGCCACTGTTCACATAAGAAGAAAGGAAGTCTTGAAATACACTTTTCTATTCTAAATCCTAAATAAAAAAGACAGATCCTGGCCTGATTTTCTCAGGAAGAACCATTCCCTAGAAACATCAGCGATCTCTTGTTTCCCTGCAAGATCTTAGAACAGGAGAATTCCCCATCATATTAAGATATGTATATATAAATATATATATATATATATTTAAGGTAGGAGCAGCAGATTTACCAGATTCCACCATCACAGACATGCTTAGTTTAGATCCCAGTCATAGTAAACCCATAGTACCTCTACAAACAGCTAAAGACTTTAAAGCCAAATGCATACACCTGTACTATGCAAACTAAAAGAATAAGTCATTAGCAATCATTTGTAGTCAGACATAAATTCAGCTCCTGATAATGAGCTAGATAATCTAATGTAGAAAGCTTTGGAGTACTGAATTCAGGTTAACTCCACAGCAGAATCCTAAGTGATTAAACTGAGTTTATGTTACAAACTACTAAATTCTCATATGAGGGGGACCCATAATATAACAGACGAAGAAATCTTCTCATTGAGATATCAAAAGAAAACATTTGGTGGCAACATAAAGGGAGATTTCTAAGCAGTGCATGCCACGTTGCATATTACATCTTCTTGATAACCCTATTCTTGAGTTCTGCGTGTGTTGTAGGGAGGAAAGGGCTAAGAAGCACTATCTGCACAGCAAGACTGACACTGATGCTATCTTCTCCTAGGGAACTACAAGCACCTGTATTTCTACCAGTTGTATGCAGTGTATACAACTGCTACAATTTTGTGTTGTTCTGTTGGTTGGGGTTTTTTTTAATTAGTATTTTGTTGTTTTTTCTGTTGTTTTTACTTTCTGCATCAGGAAAGTAAAGAACTGAAAATTGTAAAAGCCTCTCATATATTTTACTAACTCTAACACTGACTTGTTGCAGAAACCTGGAGAAATCATGTTCCCTTTAAAACAAATGGGTTTGATAATCGTTCTGACAAAACACCTGTGCAGTAAGACAACGTATGCAAGCCCTGTGAAAACTCAAGCTGCAAGTGCACCACACGAATCCATAAAACCTACAACAGTATGTCCATGCAACAATGCATTCAACAGTTTTTAACCATAAAGCCCATCCTTACAAAAAATAAACTACTGCCATCCCTGCCTGCTCTGCATTCTCCCTTCACATGACTGTGGCACATGTATTTCTTTAAAGACATGGTTTAACTGCTATTTTAACTCTAAAAAGTTCTGCTACTAAGTTTACAGATGCAAATTCAATTTATCCTTAGCATGCACTGTACAGTACTCACTTTAAAAAGCATTTGGTGCTGAATGTTTCTTTAAGCTCTTTGTTTTAAAGCCAGGTGAAGATCCTTTCTAGAAAGGAGAATTACTACCAGAACCTCATACATCAATCAAGTGAAAGAAGTTCCCACAACTCTTACTTACTGAAATGGAAGGAGCAAAACCACTACTGCACCACTGATATCCATCTTCCCTGATCTTTCCCCAAAAGAATCCATAGGGAATCCTGAAGGCTTTTCATGAAAGTAGAAGCTGAAGCCATGTGTTACTGTCAGAAACTGGCAAATATGTGTGCACAGGGACTTTCCATTTCTCTGATGACCACACATGTGTCTGAACCCAGGTGTGAGCCCTGGGCCCCCATGAGGTGAGGCCAGGACTGCCCATTCCAGACACAGCTGGTGCCAGCAGGACTGAGCAGCGTGATAAGCAGAGGGAGAACAGCACTTGTTTCTAACATTGCTCTCCTCCCCTTTTAAATGTGTGGTAATTTTAAGTGATATGCAATACTGAGTAGGATGTTGTGATAATTTCCCTAAGTTACTTATTTGATGCTTTTATGATTTATGTAATAGTATTCTATTATCAATCCAATAATGATGTATAGAGATGGTTGAATGTTCCTGTGGGACTTTGCAGGTTTTCCACAAAGGAGACTTGATGGGACTATAAAAATTACTTCCCAGTGTTATTTCCCAGGCACAGTGGATCACACCAGTAAGATTCATGCACGAGCAAAGATTTACAACTGTTCTGAAGAAGATACACTGCTCTGAGCCGTTACAAATAAAAATCTTCTAAGCCCTGCAGTTATTGATACAAATTAAG
The DNA here is from genome assembly GCF_019232065.1 of Centrocercus urophasianus. Taxonomy (NCBI): domain Eukaryota; kingdom Metazoa; phylum Chordata; class Aves; order Galliformes; family Phasianidae; genus Centrocercus; species Centrocercus urophasianus. Next base: position 9,304,662 of record NW_024884867.1, read on the forward strand.
AAACTCCAGTAATTGGAACAACGTGGAATTTTAAATGCAATACAGCTCATGCACATGCATTATTCTTCCTAGATAGTGTCACCAATTATACTTTTAATAGCTGTTGCAGATAGTAACAATAAATTGCATAGTGCTATATGTCTCAGATCTGTATTTTTTTTTTTCCTTTTAAAGATCCATGATTGCTACAAAAATTCTGTCCTCTTGGCAATTGTTACACACCACAAACAAAACATCATTTTTATCCTCAAGGCAGATTTGATGTCAAGGACAGTTCTTTGTGCTTACTTGTGAATGTTAGTTGTGGAGGGGCAGTAGCCTAGAAACAAGAAGCTTTCTTTTTCTTTACTGAGATAATTTAAGGCAGCTGAACAACAGAGGTCCCTACCTGCAATGAAACATTTGTAGTTTCAGTATACCCAGCATAAGCAAGCAGCCATTTGGAGAACTGACAGACTACAGCCTCCATGATTCACAGTAGCAGTAATTTAAAAATAGTAGTTATCAATTTCCTAACTGTTTCCTTTGAGTACAACATAGGGAAACAGTCAATTAATTTAAAGTGGAAAAAAAAAAAAAGGAAGCTTTTTAAAAAATATCAATACTTATCCCTCCTCCCCTCTTATCCAACATTTAATTAACAGAACCAATGCTGTGGAAAATGCTTTGGACGTGGCTCCACAAACAATATCCATACATCTACCACTGATCCAGATGAAAGATCTTAAGCCAAAAAAACCCTGAAGTACTTTGAAAATTTCTCATCTGCAAAATGATGAGAAATCATTCTTAATTGCTCTTAAGGACTCTGTAAAGAGCTTTTAGTGAGAAGAGCTGTTACAAAGCACAGGCAAAACAAAATGCAGAAGCACGCAATCGCATTTCAATAAGAAATGATAAACTTACAAAATATCTTCATAAAAAAACAAAGAACAAACTCACACTGCCCAACATCATCACTACCTGTTCCTAGTTCTTAACTGCAACTTTTGTTGGAGCCCCTGTTCACTGAGCCTTCCCAGCAGGTAAAAATGCTGAAGTAAAAAAGATCTCCTCTGACCTGCTCTGAACACACAGAATATCAAGAATCAGAGCCTCAGATAAGACCCACATCTTGGCCAAGAAACCAGAATGAGATTTACTTTTTCTCCAGGGAACAACGCTGGTCAGTCAACAGCGAAATGCTTAAGCTGCACTGGATAGCATATAAACACATTTCAGGCAACAAAAATGTGAAACTATGCAAAGTAGGAGCAAAAGATGGTGCTGATTCAGGAAAAGAGAGATGAGCTATAATTCGTAGTGGACACACTGCTGTCACTTATAAAAATGCTCCTGCAGAACAGCAACCTAATGAATTTCCATGCATTAAAAATTGATCATCCCTGCACAGCATTTTTTTTTTTAAACTTCTCTATTGATTTATGTTTTCATTTTGCATAATGCGCCAGAGTTTAATGAAGATTCATAGCCAGGGGAAGGGGTCAGAGAGATAAAGATGTTTTCTGTGTTTGTTCTGTACTCTGGTCACTTCAACTCTAAAATGAACAAACTTACCAGGAAAAGAGAACAGATCTCAGCACATTACATTTAATATTCATGTAATCATTACCTGCTATGTCAGTGTTTAAATCTAACTCCTCCCCTCTTCTATGCTAAAGGAAAGGCAGAAAATGCAGACTGCAAAGCACTGCAGGGAAGTAAGGAAATTGGCCTGACAACTGAGGGCACAGATCTTGTGCCAGAGCAAACCATCCACAAGATTTCTACAGTTGCTCTCTCTCTATATATATGAAAAACAACACTATCAGACTGTTGGCTTCAGACCGAGCCTTATGTCAGGCCCAGCATGACACAAGCACATTTTCCCAAACTACTTAAAGGTTATGTAATAGAGATCTGCAGAGCATTAGCAGTCACATGACATGTCCCACTAAGATTTCAAACTGCCACCTACAAAATTTAATTAGCAAGCAGTAAACAGGAGAGAAGAGAAAAAAAATATACTCTTGGAAATAACAATATTCATAATGTTTTAAATTATATACAGAATTGAGGTCAGCGGAGTAGGAGAACGGGAAGGATTTAACACATAGTTTTAATTGTGACTATCAAAGAAAAGGGAAAACGCAGTAAATATGCACACATTGCTTACGGCAGTGACAGTCAGAAGCTTCATCCAGCTGAATTCTAAGCACTATCAACTATTAATCTTCAGGGAGAGTTTAACTCATCAGCACGCTGATACTGTGCTCTGCGATCCTTCCTGGCGTAAACTACAACAGATTTCTCTAAAAGTCCCTGCTGATAAATGCTACAGTGTATTTTTAAGCAAGCCCCACAATATACTTACTGGGGATGTGTTTTCCATTTCTGTAAAAAGGCATCATGATATTGGGTGCAGAAGTAACAACATTTTTCAAGTACATGAAAAAGAGGTAAAGAAATATTCAGCAGGGGCTCAAATGGTGAAATTATGGAATAATTTTCTGATTCTGGAGAACTTCAGTGTCAATTCAGGATTTTTCTAAGCCAGCACTAAACGAGGCATCTTGGTTCAGAAAGGGCTTCCTTACCTTCCCAAATTGGCAAGAGTAGATGTTGTTGTCATTTTTCCCCCCCCATATATCAGGTGTAAAAATGTAACTGAACCTGTCTATAAAAGTTATTTATGCTTCTCTACAAAAAAATAAAATTCTGGCCTCAGTGGAAGCTGAGTGAAGGCTGCCCACCAGTGCACTGAGCCCAGCTCAGGCTTTTATGAAGGCACACCGACGAAAAGCTTAAATAAAGAATGCTTTTCAAAGAAAAAAAAAGAAAAGAAAGCTATTTTCCTAATTGTGAAAACAGAGAAGAGAGATTTTGCTGTGCTACCATACTTCCTATGGTTTCCTCTTTGTTCTTCACCATAACATTCACACTGCTGCTGCTAGCCAGCCAACATCAAACATTCAGCACAGCAGTGCTTATGGCCTTAGAATCAAGAAGTGTTGTACTGTTTCTAAAACAGTAAAGACAAAATCTAATGACAATTTAAAAAATTAAAATGAAATTTGACTTGCAGTCCTCTTTTTCACTGCAAATTTTTCTACCAAACCACTGCTTCTATCAATGAAACTAGGCTCTTTATTTCATACCCATGAGCACAACAGAAACTTTAGCAAATCAAATAAAATGTTATTCCAAAAAGCTCAAAATCAGTTCAGATTCTTCTGGCCCTTGAAATACGCACACACATACATACACACACACATATATATGTATGTAATACACATATATATACGCATATATTTAACAGATCATCAATGTACAGTGTGGGCTGCCCAGTGATTTATAAGTGATTTATAAATCTTGTGGTATTTGTAAGTTTTAAGAAGACTTCAGTTTGAAGGTCTCATATTTGAAGCCAACAAAATAAGTAGAATGTAGCGGAAAGTGTTCATCATTATTCCCATTTACAGAAAGAGAACAGAGCCCAAGAGATACCAAGTATTTTGCTCAGGGCTATTCACAGAATCTGTGGCAGAACTGGAAATCACGCTCTGATTTCCTTAGCAAGTCCCATCTTACAAGCAGAAGCCAATGTGCTGAGATGCAAGCCTACATGCCACTCTTATTTCCTTTTCAAAATGCCAACCACAGGTGGTTTTCCTATCATACTTTATAAAAGGAAAACATATCCAACATGCAATTAAGCAGAAGATGGTTACATTTAGCAAAAAGCCCACACTGACCATATCCAAACTTCATTGTTCACCACCTGCTCCATAACATAACTGTTCTGCCAGAGTAACGTTGTCACTGTCATTTCCCAAGAACCCACCGTGCAAATCAGCCTGGTGAGCACAAACTGTTTTCATGACACGTAGCTTCTTCAAGACAACATTTTCCAGCACTGTGTCTGTGTTCTACTTTTAATGATGATTCTGGCACATGGTTTTCAACTCTAGCAGTAACTAGTATATGCTACTGTCAGCAGTTCTTCATGGCAGTTCTCACCTGTGGTGGACTGCCTACAAGATCAGCAGCAGATGAAAAATCATCAGTGGTACTTGACATTGTTTCAGAAAATCTTAAATAGGGTTCAGTTACCTACATCTGGGTATGGAAAGACTGGCAAAATGATAGAAAGGAAGCGCTACCTGTTTGCGCTTTATCAGAGCATTCACAGGACATGACAAGATAATGCTGTCAAAGGGAAAATAAACAAAGGATTTTCTTAAAATTCTACTTTAGTCAGTTGCTTTTGCTGAATACTGAAACACAAATTTGTCCATGGAAAAAAGTCTTACCTAACAGGTATTTTGCTCTGATATATTTCATAGCACCGAGGAGGGCCAATAACAATTTCAATTAAATGAAGAACAACCTTGACTCTCAAATCTCACACTTCTTTCAATGTAAATATGGAACGGGCAGGACAGAGCAATGCATGACAAACCAGCTCTCTATTTCAGAATAAAGCCAGTGAGATTTTGGATATTTAATTTTGATTAACAGAAAGGAAAAGTCCTTAATACCAGAGGACACGAATTACCCAGCAATTGGAAGCATCGGACTCCAAGTCCTAGCAATCCAGAAAGGCCTGCACTTCTGTAACAAGCTATCAGCAGAATGAACACCTCTGTGGTTAAACATTCCATTCATACACAGTGTCACACAGCTATCTAAATTACGAGTGTTCACATGTTACACATATGTAAAACAGAATGAATGGACATACAAAGAGATACATATCCTGCGTACACTGAAAAGTACTCACAGAGCTTGTATCAGTACGAGATTGGCCACATATAGAGAGAGATGCTTCGATTTTGCAGCTTGTAATCAACAGCTGAGTAATGTGTATCAGACAGCTGCTTGATTTTAAAGCCGTCATTTGCTTACAATTTCAGAAAATTCAACACCTTTCTCAAAAAGGTGCTCCCTGTACACACACTCACATCACTTTGTATGCAATAGCACTGCATCTCCGTTCACTGCCTCAAGTATAGTCATGCTGTACCTTATCAAGCTGGAAACCATTTGGGTATATAGCAATGAAAAGTCAAGGTTGCTGTCTTGTCTGCAGGCAGCATGACCGCTTCCCTGGTTTAATTTGCAGTAGGGCCTTTTAAAAAGAAAGTAGTGTGTACAAAACCACCAGATCTTTAAGAAAAACAACCAAGAGTCATCTAAACAAGACCCAACGTCCTCCTTTATGGTACTGAAAGTAATGCAAGTATATTTCATAATTCATACTTCATTCATACTACTGAATCCTGGCTGTCATCTGTGAGATTTGATCTGAATCACTGTTTCTCATTTGCCAGCTGGGTCAACCTGAAAGCCTTTCTCTAATAAAAATGTAACACCTCTGGATCAAAAAGGTAAAATAAAAAGTGACTGGAGTAACTTCCACATCAGTTCATGTATGCTGTTAATTTTTATTGTAATTAATTTCTGGAAACTTCAACTCTATCACTGACCTCTGTTTTAATATTTCACACTGTTTTCCTAAAGCAGCTTTTCAACCTTGCTAAGTAACAGCCCTTATTCAAATTTTGTTGATTGCAGTCCTGGTACAATCTGCCTGTCTCTACACTCTCAGTGAATTTCTTAATACGGAGGGCTTTAATTTTATATATTTCTTCTAAAAATTTCCAGTCATTTAAGGACTTGACTCTGTATTTACTAGATGCAGTGACAAGACTCATTGATTAGTTATTCCACTGAGCTATTTTATATATAAAATCAGTATCGCAACTGGAAAAAAGCCCCAGTCAGTGTTTTACCACTAAAATAACAGGCATCAGTAGCTACAAAAGAAAAACCAAAGCCTCAACGTGTGCCTACATTTCTCTCAGTTAAAACAGTACTAAGACCATATGCAATTGTAATGTCAATCATCATATTCCTATTGGAAAGGCATACCTTGTCTGCCCAAGCCTATTGGTGACAGCCAGTTTGTGAGGTTAGAAAAATACCGACATAAAACTGCAGTCTTCCCTCCAATACTGAGAACAGCATTCCTGCACATGCTAATAATAACTAGTATTTGAACTAGCATTTGTTTGCATATCCAATAATAAAATGCTGCTGTACTTCTCTATGTATTCACGTGCATAATTCTCACAAACATTGCTATACACAGTGTTCATACGTGCAGCTGCAGAAGACCTCTCCCTCCAACAAAAAGAGAGATATTTACTTGCAGTGCGTCTAATTTAGCATTAAATGCCAGACAAACATCACAAGTAATTTAATTAACAGCATCGCTTTGGAAGAGATTCATGACTTTGCCACGACATGACAATACACATCTGCAAAGCAAAAGGAGACCCTGATATGCACCATGCTCGGAGGCTCAGGTTGCGGGGGAGGGGGAAGCTGCTAGCCAGTATGATTGCTAACTTTGCCCACAGACACCAATACAGGAAAGAAACATGGCACCACTAAACCTGTGAATACAGTATTTATTTCATAGGAAACCATAAAAAATGACAGGAAAACGACACCAGATTAAACATCAGTAGGAGGGAGGATGGAATAATCTAGCAAGAATTTAATCCCTTTACCTAGTATTACTGCATGACACTAACACATTTTATTATTCTAAGCAGCGCCTACAAGAAAACATTCAGTGAAAGGCATCATCAAATTGCAGCAGAATAATAAAGTTTGTCTGCCTCTGATAAGAGTTACAGATGCATTACTGCTAACTAAAAAAAGAATTCTCCCCTTGACACACACGCACACACACACACGTACAAATCTGCAGCTCTCCCACCCTCAGTCTGCCTGTAAAGCATTTAGCAGAAATAGCTATTTTTAGAAGAGGTGAAATCTCAGCATACCTTCAAATCAAGTGCTTCCGACGTTCAGCATTCATTGCCGAGAGCTCTGCAGTCTACTGTGTCAAATTACAACCTTGGAGAGAGAGGCGGCAGCAGCGGCGGCAGCAGCAGCAGCAGCATTGGTGTGTTTGCACAGCTTGTATTCAGGCTAGAAATGATTCATTAGTTGTCTGCAGGGAGGCAGGGTGAAAAAGAGAGAGCGAGCATCATCAGCCATGCAGCAGCTGCCAGAGCCTATGAAACAGCAGTGCTCACACACACATACGCACACAAAGATGGCTTTCCCTATTTGCCAGTTTCTCTTTCACATAGTATTAACCCTGACACAGCAGCAGGGAGCAGAGCCGGGAGCTGACAAGCAGCAAGTGGGATCAGGGCAGGGTGTGTTTCTGTGAGGGAGGACTCAGGGAGAGGCGGGTGCTGGGAGATTTTATTTTACCTCCAAGTAATGCTATCACAGGATCTTCTCAGTAGGTCATCTGTGGCCTACTGGCACGAACCAATGAACTGTAAATGTGAGCTGCAATTTTTTTTCACAGCCAAGCCTGCCCAATGGAAGGCTTAGAAACTCAAATGCAGAAGGGTATTAAGACAGATTACCTGGAGCATCCTAACCATTCTGTCTTTCCTCTCCTAAAGAAAGCCGTATCCAATACATTCACACAAAAACTTGTGAGTGTGCCACCAGCCTCTCCCCAGCAACAAGAGGGAGGCACTCTAAGGGGATACTTTAAATAAATGTGTTTTAAAACATCTGACTTCGATCTGTTTTTTTTTTTAAATTATTATTCTAACTCAGAATTTGACCACTGTGGGAATGAGTTCATTATAATATAATGAATTCTTAAGGCTCAGAAAAATTAAATTATCAAGAAAATATGAAGTTTTGTGGAGTGTGTTTTCCTTTTTGCATTTAAAAGAGGAAAGAAATATTGTGCTCCCAAGGCACTATTTTATTAAATTCTGTTAAAGTACATTGCAGGAGATCAGAGTGTGATCTTTAGAGTGACAAGTTTCCTCTAAAAAATGTCCCCCATTGTAGGAATGAAACAGATAAAAATCAGTCAATGTGTGCTTGACGTTCAGGAAGACCCCAGATGTCTTATTTGTAACATTCTAGAAAGACTGCAGTTTTCTGAATGGGAGGTCCAACTTCTAAAAATAAGGCACCCGAGACCACTCCTCTCCTGTGCCAATCTCAGCCCCAAACGACCTTCCCAGAGATTACTCATGTACCCAGAAAAAAACAAAACTCTGGTATTTTCAGAAAGAAAAGCTGCTCCTACTCAGGATCATATGTTCCTTCCCAGATTAGATTACAGCTTTGATCATCAGGCAAGTGCAGCCTTACTTTTATACTGATTTGTGGCATAAATTGTTTTTTTTTGGGTGTTTGTTTGTTTGTTTATTTTTCCAATTCTTATTTTGGCAAGTTAGATTTTTTTTTCCCTCAGTTGAGCTATGTGCAAGCTTTAAATCCAAACATTCCTTCCAAGTACGACCATATCAGCACTCATCGCACACTGTACTTCAGCAACAAATACAGATCTGCAGCATGTGATGAAAATAATAGCAGAAGATTCCAGGTGACACATTTTAGAAATCTGTCTCGCCTAAGCTAGAGACCAAACGAACATTTCCATTGCTTCACATGCATTTGTACAGGCAAAAGAAAAAATTCCTGTGCCAGGTACCTGGAAATAAGTCAGATCTCTGTAAAATCACATAATACATGACACTGAACAAAACCAACTCTTCTTATTCCTTCTCATAGGCAGGCATGAAGCACGTATACCCTGGACATGGGTGTATGGGGGTACGTGTGTAAAATATATACATTACCATAACCTTTCTGGAAATGTCATGTTCAAAAATAAGGAAAATACAAGTAAATTAAATAACTCAAAAATAGCACATAGTCTTTTAAACCATCAGCAAAGATTTACTGGTATAAGGATTTTAAAATACATGCTTTACCACAGGCAACTGTTTAGAAATCTAGGTTTCAAACTTGAAATATTCAACCTATTGAGGCGTGGCAGATGAAGACTCACATTTTAGCAAAACTAGAGGAGGTTACGTCATTGTTAACATAAACAGTTTAATATTTATTCATTAATTTATATTGCCAAACATCAGCATCAGATCTGATGTGGCTTGACATTCGTTTTTGCTTGTTCAGGGCTGGATGCAGCTATGCTGATGAGGGGCTGCTGGTAAATAGGAATGCACATTAATGGCACTGCTGAAAGGAGACAGAATTACAGTCCTGTATGTCATGCCAAGAAATCTTCCCAGAATAACAATCCTGATAAAATGACTGTACCTGCTGATATGCAGAAAGATGTCAGACATCTTTCTGTATGCAATAAGGGTCTAGGAAGTGCCACTTTAATAGCAAGAGTGCATACATTTTCACAGACCAAATGCAGTCTCTCCAGAGATGTTATTTCTGGTCCCTACAAATTACATACAACAATTATTTAAAATATAACTCAGAAGGCCTACCTTTCTCTTACCAGTTTTAGAATAGCAGTGCACTGTTTCAATAAAACCAGACAAAATTATGATGAATCCTCCCCTCCTTACTTCAGTGTAAAATGGGAGTTAGAACTGAAAAAATTGTTAACAGCACTCACCTTGCTAGCTGCCAAAACACACGTGGGGCTTCCTGTGGAGATAAGTGATAATTGTCTCTGAAGCCACAACAGCTCTTTCTGAGATTGTTTTAGTAGCTCTTCTGTGTTGCTCAGCTTCTGCCCCATCAGGCCTTCCTGAATGACAAATATTTCAATTTCTGTTTTCTCAAATACGTGGCAATAGTAACAGAACTTCTCTTAGCCAAATTTCTGAGAGAACAATATTTGCTCTAGCAATGTATTTATGCATTTGACTTTCTTTACTTAATAATCTTCTGCCACCAGAAGATTGGGATTTCTCTTCCATAGCATCAGCAGCATCCTCCACTTTGCCCTACTCCTTCATGCTTAGCAGTTAAGCTCCTCTGCCTATTAATCAAGACCAGTAGTAATAGCTCAGGTTGAGGCAGGACAACTTGCACAATTCAAACGTTTTGGAACTGGATGTTCTCTTATATGATGTGCTGCTGTAAAAGAAGGCTGTAAGATGCTGCTGATAGGTAACAGTATATAAATGAGTACAAGATAATGCTGAGAAGAGTTCGTTACTAATACCGTAATTAACAGTTTGGTAACTACATAGTATCAGAACACCCTTGCTTCTATGAAGACTAACAATCTCTTTGCTGCATTAGGCAAAGTATGGCCAATGCGTTAAGGGAAGTGATCTTTCCCCCTCCACCCAGCATTGGTGAGGCTGCACATGGAGTACTGTGCCTAGTTCTGTGCCCCCCAGTACAAGACAGGCACGGATATACTGGGAAGAGTCACATGTTGGGCCATCAAACTGATAGAGGGACTGGAGCACGTCTCCTAAGAGGAGAGGCTAAGAGAGCTGGGATTGGTCAGCCTGGAGAAGTAGAGGCTCAGGGGATCTCATCAATACATACCTGAGGGGAGGATGCAGTGATGACAGAGCCAGGCTCTTGTCAGTGGTGCCAGAGCCAGAAGAGGCAACAGACACAAACTGGAGCACACTCATTCTGTCTAAACATCAGGACATGGTTCTTCAATCTGTGGGTAACAGAGCGCTGGCACAGGTTGCCCAAAAGGTTGTGGGATCTCCTCCTGGGAAATCTTCAAAAGCTGCCTTCATATGGGCTATCTGCTCTAAGGAGTTCTGCCTCAGCAGGGCAATGGGACCAGACAATGTCCAGAGTCTCCTTCAACCATAACCTTTCCATGACCTGATTTAACTGTTTACTGACATAGTTATGTATTAAGAACAGAACTGGATTTTAACCTACCCTTAAGCATCCTAGCCGATTTTTGAGTTCTTCGCACTCCATCCGCAGCACTTGGATCTCCAGATCTTTTATACTTTTTGACTGTTTGTTGATATTTTGCAGATGATGGGCCTTACCATTGACTAAGTGCATTTTCTGCTTTAAAGGAAAAGCTCTGGTAATAGTTTTTGTGATGGCAGCAGAGTTATTGGATGGCGACATCGATGAAGTTGAAGGGCTGACATCCTAGTAAAGAGAAAACACATTTTTACATCATTTTTGCTAAAACTGTGTCTGGGGGAGGAGAGTAATTCAAATTTTTCACAAATCATATCATAAGTGCATTATTTGAAAATTCTCTTTTTAAGATCTTTCACTGATACAGTCAATGAGCAAGAAACAATCTCAACCAATCAACTCAGAGAAGTGAAAAGCAGAAAAAATCTTTCATGCTTTTTTTTTTTTCATTCAGTGAATGGTAGCGAGCCACAACCACTTTGATTATACAGATATCAATGTATTTACCACTTTGATAGCAACACAGGACTGCTGTTTAACCACCATTTCTGGTTGCTTACTTAGTGCTTCATCACATAACAAGTTGAGTTATGCTTGCAGATGCCTTGGACACGTGCCTCACTTAGAAGCCGTGCTCTAGATATGCCTGAGATGCTGTATTCCAAAGGCACATTCAACCATGCTGCAAACCCTTCAGTCAGGGAAGGGAGCCACCTGTTAGGCAACACACAGGAAATAAGGCTGTCTTGGTATATCCATCAAACTACTCAAATGCCTTTCTTTTTTTTTTGGTAATATATAGCTATTCTTCTCAAAACCTGTTATCAGGGTAAACCCTTGCAAAACTGTAGTGACCTGCAACTAGTTCTATGCACTTGTCAAATGGCATACAACAGCAGCTACATATAAAGCTCCTTCATTTTACAGTTAAGCTCAGTCTAAGCCAGAAGTCAAAAAATGCTAACATCTTACGACATGCTTATAAGCATATCCATTCCACTCTCACCCTGACACTTTCAACCACTGCATCATTTGATGAAATTGCTGATTTCTCAATGCAGCCTACCTTTAAGTCGAGCTTGGTGCAGCTTTAACATAGAAATAATAATTTACCCCAATTCGTGTCATACACTGCAATGAATGTTAACATGGCTGAAAACTGACCTCACCATCTAAAGCCTTGTAGGGCTTCAGTTACAGCAGTGTTAAACAACCCTTCCATTATCACCCCACATTTTGCTCGTCATTCACACCTAACGCCAGAGAAAACAACTAAATTCTCAGTTCTGTGATATGTAAACCCCACAGTCTATGCAGTGCTTTCTTATTTTCCCTACAAACATTTTGCCACTTTTTCTCTTGCTGAGATCTGTCAGAGCTGCATGACCAACGAACAGCTCTCTCTGCTGCTGCATTATTCATCTCTCCAGGCCTTTTTAAAATTTTTCTGTATTGGAAGTGTGGAAGAGAAAAAAAAAGAAAAAAAGAGGGTGGGAAGTTTATTTTGGGTAACTTTCTCCACGTGGGCACTCTGAGCACAGCTTTGCCAAACACACAGCGTTACTTGAACCCTCCTGAGCTGCACCCACAGTCAACAGCTTTTTTTTATATATAATATTATTATTTTTTTAATACTATTTACATTTATACCTTCCTGAACATCACCTCAGCTCAGCAGCATCGAGGGTCGGCCCACCCCTGCCCAAACCCCTCCCATGAGCTCTAACGCACAGTTCACATTCCCACAAGCAGCGCGATGCCATATTTAAATTTTAAAAGGAAAAAACAAAAATTCTCTGATGTTAACCAGCCTAAACGATAAGTTATAGAGACTTATACACAGATGAACCTGCTGCAGTGCAGGGTGACCGTGCCTGCATTCCTCAACAGCACCGGGCTGGGACAAAGGCTGGCTGAGTAGTTATTGCCACTGGCAAAGCAGAGCAGGGTAGGGAACAAGAAATCTAAGCATCTGCACCTAAAATAGGTCTGGATGGTGAGAAACAGACCTAAATTAAAAGACCACCTACTCGTCCCCCTCCCTTTTCAGCCGCTTCACCCCTCCTTACCAACTCCTCTACTTCCCCCTTCAGGAAGAACGTGCTACAGCGCGGCGCTGCACGGCCGCTGCCCGCCCTTTTTGCTCATCGCGGCGCTGCACGGCCGCTGCCCGCCCTTTCCCGTGCACGTGGCGGCCGTTGCTCTCGCGCCGCCGCTTCACGTGTCCGAGGCGCCCGGCCCCGCTGCACGCGGCGCTCTGAAACCGTTTGTTTTGTGGTGAGCGTGAAGAGGGAGAAAGAGTGAATTCAGCTGTGATGTGTTAGACCTGTTCCATTTGCACGAGTATTTAACAGGAAAGTCAAGCATAAAGCTGTCGAGTAAATGGTAAAGAATAAAGTCCGAGAGATGCCAAACACTTAAATGTTCATTGATTTTTTTTTTTTTTTTTTTAAAGCAATTTTAACGTGTTTGTATTTGCTGAAGGGAGAAGCACTGAGAGCTCTGGAGAAATCCATTAGCACACGGAAAACAGGAGGAACAAGCATCGGATGAATCTCCCTACCACTGATAACAGCATGGCTGGGCAAGCCTTCCTGGGGGGGAAATGGGGCACTGCCTCAGCTGGAAGGGCATCTCAAGAATATCTTCCGTTTCCTTCATGTAAAACTGCAGACGGCACAGCAGTTGGATCATAAAACCAGAATACTCATAGCATGGAAGCAAAATTGGTTTGCCTCTGATTCAGGCCAACGCCTTGAGAGCTGCTTCAGCAATCGACAGCGAGGGCACTTGACACATGTAACAGCTCCTTACCTTGCTCTTCTTAGGAGTTACTGAGCTTCCTTTCCGTCTGCTTCTGTCCTCGGCTCTGAAGTGTGGGAGCTTTTCAGGTGTCTGTTTTGCTTTCTTGTTGCCCTTTTTGGACTGCAGAATGTAACGTGTCAATATCTTATTAAAACACATTGCAACACATCTAAAATACTTCAGTGAGTCGGCTGGCGTTACATAAATTTGGTCTTGCATAGTAGAGCACCGGATTCAAAGTACAGCCTTGAAGCTGAAGAAGGCTGATGGGACAAATGAGATGTGCCCTTCACACATTGGCTGTGGATGCATACATTTGTGGCAGAGCCCAGACACCAGTTCTGGGTCTGTGCAGTGCTCAGCATGGTGTCAATAGTGCTAATGCTACCAAGTGGGAGACTAGGTACCACTGCAAACCAGATTATAAGAAACATTATTGGAAGCATTTTGCTCCTTGCGAGGTATTTTGTCTGTTTGTCAATTCTAGGAAGAACCTCATGTTAGGTTTCTGTAGAAGGTGGGTCAAAGAGCAGGGTTACAAATAGCATGCATTTAAACAGTAAGTTGTATTACTCCATCAGATTACTCTAGCAAAGAAGTGCATTTTCTGCTGCATCCCTGGAATTAAATGGGATAAAGAAGCACAAAGAATGTGGAATGTTTGTTCTTTCTGCTGTTACCCAATATAGAAAGACAGGGTACAGAGTAAATATGCACTATTATTCATTGTTATTTGAAGTATACTAGAAAGATTAGTGTGTATTGCTTTTGTAAATTACAAGATATTGCTGAAATCACATGAACTTTACAGTGTGCTACATTCAATATGAGCAAGTGTTGCACCATAGACCTGGGAAATCTAAACAACATCAAGGAGCCAGGGAAATGGCCTCACACCGTATTGCAGGTCAGGATTCCTTCTTTCAGGAAGATTGATTCCTGTGCTCATAGAAGTTTAAAGGAAATTTCATATAGGAGGTTCCTGTTATCACAGACTGCATGCTGTCTTACGAGCACCAGTGAAGCAGATGGTATTTTACTTTGCACAACATAATAATCTAGGATAATCTAGACCACTCTCAAAGAGTAAACTAAAGTCATCTGTTTTCCCTAACATCACTACCCATATTGTCATCCTTTCTCTCTAATCATGAGTCAGGTTGTCTCTATTTCATCATCATGACTTGGCATTTTGTACCATTTGAGGAGTGGATTTCATGTTTGGGAAACGTTGGACCTTATAGGAGCAAACAAGAGGCTCTGCAGAAGAGGAAGTTTTGAGTCAATTCTCTTCTCTAGCCAGCTCTCAAAACGCTCTAACTTCTGCCATAAAACAGTAGGAGGAAAAAGCAGCAAAACAACCCAAATATAAAGCAAAAGTGAATTGTTTCTAATAAAGCAGTCAGCTGCTTGAGATTGAAAAGAAGCCTTCTAGTAGCTGTTCTGCAGTCACTCATTGTGAAGCAAAAGCGGTCATTAGAACCACTCGTACTACAAGCACAAACCATCTGTCACAGTTTTAGCTTTGATGATTTCTGCTAGTTATAGCCCAGGACAATTGGGAGGAATCCAGAAGTCCTTTTTGAACCATTAATGCCCATTCCCTCCTCTCTTACTCTTTCATTTACCTGACATTTTGCCAGTGGGAAACATCCTTTCAAACGACACACAAACAGAAAAGGTAGCAAATATATAGAATAACTGGAAACATATTTGAGAGATGAGAGCACAGAACTGTATACAGGGGAAGTTACTGCATATAAAAACATTTTGATGAGAATTAAACAATTTTTTTAGAAAAACTTTTCCAGAAAGTTACTGCTGGACACTGAATTTGACCATTTACATCATCCATGTAGGCACTGCAGACAAGTATGAATACCTTTTCTCTACTAGATTGCTGTATAATAAAACCGGATTCGAAGAGAAATAAAGCTGAACAAGGTCTTGGCTGGGGCCAGAGCTGGCACAGCTCATTGTGGCAGCAATGGTGAGAGGAAGGGAGGTAATGCCGGTGCTAATGGGAGCAATCTGCACAGCAGCAGGGTTGGCACTGGCACCATGTTCTACCACCACTAGGAAAAACAACATGAAGGTTTCCTCAAAGGGATCTGCTACTTCCTGGCCTTGCTCACAACTTCTTTACCCCTTTTTCTTCCTGTAGCTTATTTCACCTCCCAAGAGCAGGGAAAGAAAAATGAAAACCATTTTCCAATCCAAGTTCCAATTTCCAAACCAGTAGGTTCCCCGAAACCTCACAAAGCTGTTGGCTTTCTCTCAAACTGCAATAAATCATTCATTTAAATAAGAACATCATGCACATTTCTATTTTCTTAAATAACCACTATTCTACACAAGTCAGTTGTTTTCCTTTTGCGTGTTACTATATTGAGTAGCAGTGTTATACACATCAACGTGTAAGCACAGGACTTCAAAGTTTATTGTAGGTGGCAACAGACCAGTTCTTTAATCACAAAAAAAATGTATTTTAATGCAATCAAAATAATTTCAGATTTACTTTCCCAATACTAGATGATAGGGCAGTCATTGAGAACGCTTATTTTTATGTCTGTGTAGGATATAAAAAACGCTTAGTGGAAAAAGCAAGAAAAGCATCCTGGCCTACAAGACTGTGAGTTATTGTTCACAGCACAATGCTTGCTTATAGCAGTGAACCACCTTAAAAGAGAAGAATGTAGAGAGCCAACCTGTCAGCAAAACCCAACTCTGCTGTACAAAGATTGTAAATCCAGATGGATTACAGGGCAGCAATGGGGCTTTGCCTTTATTTTGTTCAAACTCACTTGAAGTTCACAATAAAGTCTGCTGTTTCTTAGGAATAAATAACAAAAATCCCACGCATATCAGCTGTAATTAAAAGTACATTTCAACACTTGAATTTTATCTTCCTGTGATTTTATCTGTTGGTTTTTTTTTTTCCTTTTTTTTTTCTAATTTGCTCCACCTTTTTATTTTCCTCATATCGCAAGGAAAATCACCGAATGCTGTAGCGGAAAACTGAATGACTAACAAAAGCCTCCTGAACAGCTCCAGCACCAAGTGAACACAAACACGCCCAGCTGTCATGTTCTGCACAGACCCAGAGCACCAGGGCCATTCTCCCTACTTGTCCTGGCAGTGGGTGACCTGACCATCTGGGATCAAGTTCTCAGGCAGGGCAAGATTACTGTAACCTAAAATTAGCCTCCGAAATTCATACGTAGGCTGTCAACTATCCAACCATTTCAGAAATGCAGATCATACATTATGCTACTAAATAACTTCAAAATCCTTTCTGGGAACCTGCTACAGTCATTATAACAGTTCTGAACCAAATTGTAGGTGATTTTTTTTTTTTTTAAATAGTCTTGTGAGAAGTATCTGTAGGTTAAAAAAAAGCTTTATATTGTAGGTGTAACTTAAATGTACTCTTCTACACATGCAAATTAATTTATTTTAAAATGGATGTGCCACTTCGTAGGCAGTTTAGGAAGAAGCAGCTTTTTAATGTGGGGAATGTGAAAAAGATCTACAATCATTCTAACAAAAATGCCTAAGAATCTATTGATGAGGGACAGTAATAAGGTCACAAGGATATACAAATTGGGTAACAGTTGAATATAGGTCCACAAGGCATTGTGTAGAAACCATTCTGCAATGACCATCGGCAAACACCCAGGAGTCAGAGAGAAGCACATCTAAACTAGAATCCTTAATTATTTGTTGTGGAGATAAAAAGCACGTCCTCAGCAGAGATGAAAGAAAGAGGGACAGTTTGAGAGGGCAGTGACAGCCTCCTGGGCCTGTGAGCTTCAGCTTTAAACATGATCTGTGTCTCACCTCAGACTTACCAGGGACATCAAGAGCGCGCCTTCTGTCAGAAGTTTCACACTCTCTAGAGCAACTCTTCTTTCATAGAATGAGTGTGTGATTTCAGGCATAGTATATCCAGAATAGCCCACCTTTGTAGCCAAATGAGGTTTGCAACTGTTATAATGTTATGGCTCACAAACACGATGCTTTCTGATCTCTCCTTTCTAAACTATGTGCCAAGCAGTAGGTTCTTGTTTTAATTAGTTCGCATACTAATCCTATAGCAGAAAGCTTTTAGTAACAAGGTTTTATATTGCTCTTATATAACTCTTAATGTCTAGATTTAAAAAAAATGCTTATTTTAGACATTTACTTATCACACCACAAAAAAGCAAATAACAAAAAAAAAAAAAAAAAAGCCAATGAGAAACACCAGGCAGTCTTCAAACAAGTTCTGACATATCCTAGATTGGAAAAGGTTACTCACTACTTTGTCTTCCTCTTGATCTTTAATCAAGGACTTAGCTGCCTTTGGAAATGATTGATTTGCCTTGGGGGAATCCAGTACAGAACAGCCATGATCCAGAATGTGACTGATAGCTTTCTTCTGTAATAGAGGGTGAAAAGTGGCTTGAGAGCATTTCAACTCCCTAGAGAGAAGCTTAAATTGGCATACAGATCTTCTGACTTAATAAAGTCAGACAGCATCATTTCACTAGTTACAACTTCAAGGCAACAGACATACTACTCAAATATTTCTCCTTTCTCAACACCTTTGTTCTCTTCCTTCCAAAACATTCATGGCCCACCTTGTGTCTTTAATCCAAGGTCTAGGGAGGCTGGGTCAACATTCTGACACTCCTGGAAAGAAGTGTCTTCCCATTTTTCCCGGTTGGACTTCTCAAAAGATAACCCAAATAACAAAAGATAACCCAAATAACACAGGATAAATAAGTGGAACTCAAAAGATTCCCATTTTCCTCTGAAAAGTTTTATTGCAAATGAGTAGTCAGTGTTTTTTACCTTTGAAACTAGTACTTTCTGTACTAGCCACTGAGATACATATCCTCTTATATTTGAGTAATGGCTAATGGCCACAGTGTAAATGTAATGTAAATGTAATCACCACTTGAATGCATTGTTTTTAAATTTAATTTCACAGTGACCAAGTGAAACAGAACTATATTGCTTAAAAAGCTCCTTGAGATTTTAACTTCTACCTTACCCTACCATGGTTCTGTTCTTCTGTATTTATAATATACTCCAGTTTAATTAAAATATACTTCTGCTTAGGCTGCATATCTGCCTCCAAGTAATCAGAGGTAAGTATAAGATCCGTTGCCCTTTGCAGCATCTCTCCAAGTTGATGGAAAGATTCCAACAGGAGTCAATTTGAGTCTGAATTAACTGCCAGCAGACAAACTCCAAGCTTTTGGAGCCTCTCTGAGATTAACATTCTTCTTATTGATTTCTAGGCATCAGTGACTACATCATCAGCCCTACTAATCTGGAGTAGCATCACTGCACATAGCGAGCCTGTGCTTCATTGGTGTACCAAGATAAAGCCTGTGACAAAAGACAGATCTCCTAGGGGACTGTAGCATTTAGGCACGTGCTTCAGCAGAATTGTCTATTTTAGCAGCAAGTTCACGGCTGCTTATGAATATATTAGTGAAATATTTATTACCTGCTGAAATACTAATGATCTGAATTTTTTTTTTATAGACAAGTGAGCAAGGCTATTTAAAAACAAACTTACGCTTCAAACAAAATCAACATGATTCCCAAAATGAAACCAAACTCAAACTTTACCTGTAAGGAGATAAACAGTAGCACAAACTTCACTTACTGGATTAACACGTTACTGTACAGTAGTGCTACTTTTAAGCTACAACACAGCTTTGTTTCACCCACAATTTCGTTCCACACTACACTGAAAAGTCAGAGAAGCCTGAACTTAAAAAACTTCCTACTCCAACTGAAGTGAGCAGGTGATTCTTGTGTGACAAACAACATTCAGAATGAGGGCCCATACTCACACATAACAAACAGCTGTGACAGTTTTCCAAATAAAAATGTGCAAAGTGAATATAGAGGAAATTGAACAGTAGTACTCTGAATTATTGAAAGGCTAGCTATGCAGAACAAACATAATTAAAGGGTCTCATTATCTTCTAAGTAATCATTGTAAATAATGCTTTGGATAATTACTTCATTAGTTTTCAAAACACTGGCTTTTATTCTCCTCTGAGATTCCATCCACTGACTCTAATGTGAACAAACTGCCAAAAGGGAAAATCAAAAGGATGCGAGCTGCAAATGCAGTGTTTAAATCTGCATGAACTTAGAACCAGAATGTTTTGATTTTTTTTCCCCCACAACTTTTCAGAAGGTTAAAAGCTGTTTGATTTTTTAATCCATGTATTTTTTCTCCTCAGTTGCTTTCTGATGCAGTTAGATCAGTTTCCTATCAGCTATATTTACACTTTTAAGATGGCTGGCAGCCATGTGGATAAAACTAAGATTAGTCTCTGTCATCAGTAATCGCCCTTGTTTACTAGGCATGCATACCATTGCTTTTCTTCACTACACATACCGTGATGTAGATTCACTATTAGAATAGACAATGTCTCTAAAAGCAATGGCATCAACAGAAGGAAAGCAGAAGACCAAGAGAAGAAACTGGAAGAAACTTTAAGACCTGCAGTGAGATGGTTCAAAAGCTAGGAAAGTCTGCATTTTGAAGAGTATCTCTTTTTCAACTCTTTTTCTGTGAGTACTGCCAGTAATTAAAATAACACCATGAAGAAATGGCAAATATTTCACTGATCAGGTCCCAAATAGGTGTGCTGCACTGCAGAAGGCTGCTGCTAAGAGTCCCAGTCTGCCAGAAGTCCATTAAAAAAAGTAGCAAGAATAAAACGTCTGCAGAGTAAGTTAGTAATCATTCAATCCTTTGGACAGAAAAGAACATAGCAGAAAAATCAGCAATAAGAGAATTAATTTTTAAGATGATTACTTAAATTTTGAGAAGAGAAATCAGTAAAAACCGATCAGAGTAAAAACCTACAGAGGGAACAGAGACGAGTTTTGCAGAAGCTAGAGAGCTAATATTAGATAAATATGCATGACTGGACTGACGATATATGCCAATACAGTCCTACAGTATGTGAAGGTTGCAATAATAGACATAACATATATTTTATTACTGCAAAATTCAGATTTTTATTCAATATGTGCTACTAAACAAAAATTTTCACCATCGAAAAGGCTAGAATGAAATGAAAATGCCTCCCAGACATTAGCTTCCAAACCCTAATCAGTGCTCATTAAAAAAAAGTGAACAGTACAGAGGAAAGGGATCTTACTCAGTATACATTCAGTTATGCATACTCAAAATACTTAAATCCAAGGAAGCATTCTTCATTGTACTACCTACTGTGTTACTGCAAGGTCAGCATTTATAGGCATTTTCCACATGATGGAGTATCTGGGGATTAACAGTAAGCCTGTAAGAGTCCATTACAACAGAAGGCTGGTAAATGTTGACTTGTTTTCCTTTATTAAACTACCACCACTTAATAAGATACTACTGCACTGCTGTAGCAAATGCTAACATATCAGTGTTGAACTTAATAGCCTTATTTAAAGTATATTCTGATGACTGTAGTTTGAAATTAAACATATAATCAGATTTCAATTAGAACAATGTAATTCAACTCCTTTTAACTACAAAAAGTCAATAGCTCTGTACAGTAAGACTAAGTTACCTCAACAAGTATGCATCGAAGCTGCCTGTGAAATTACATGTGAGGACTGTAAAACGAGCTGTTATATAAATGGCACCTCTTCTGATCCACCTCCATTCTGACATATTCTCTAAATTGAGCTGCCCTCTGTTAGTTTAAAGTGGTCCGGCTCAGTTTACTGGAGCCAGAATGGGCTGAGCTAATATACTCTCAAGTTCTCTCTGAAGGCTGTATATAGTAAATATAGTTTGTTTTCTTATGCATAACTCTTGCTTTCCTCCCAGTCCACAGTCTGCTACATATTGTTAGTTACTCATATCACAACTTAGCAATTTCTAAGAACTGTTTACTAATGAACATCAAAATGCACCTTTCCTCCCCTACTTACAGAAATGAAAGAAAAAGATTGGATTCAAAAGCAGCCAAGAAATGCAAACAAAACATTCTTTAGAATATGCAAACAATTATGTTGTACTTACCATTTCTATGTTTCCCTTGGTAAAAAAAAATCTTTGAGAAGTACTTTTGTTCGCCAAAACGTAGTTATAAGTGCTTATAAAATAGCCTTTTTATTCCAAAAAGCTGATTTGTAAATGCTGCACAACCACCACTGTGCGTCTGGAAGGACTTCACATGTTAGACAGAGGTAACTAAAATAGTGACACTGTGCAACTGAGACAGCTACAGTACGTGACAGAAGAGACTGAGCAGATTCACAGGTGCAAAGGCTGACCCACTGACTGCAGTCAGAAGCACGCCTGGTTATTTGTAGTCACTTATCAAGCCACATGAATGTATCAAATCAATTTAACATTGGGTTAAATTTGAAATAGGAAAAAAAGAAAAATAACACTGAAGGCTCTCTCTTACAACCTATTCTAAGCTCAGCTGGCTGTTTCTTTCTGTATTTGTGGCTTTTTTTCCCACCTAAGTCAAATATACCTGCTCAATTATCTTACAGTCAGATAAATTCATCAATTCCCAATGCCTAAGTACTTGGGTATTTACTCCCAATGCACATCTCCACTGGTGTGAGGTTGCTAAAGAAGCTAAGAAAATTTACTTCTATGTGAAGACTGCATTGTATCAAATTAAATTAATGAAGCCATAGGCATGCTTTCTTAAAAATTCTCTGGAAAAGCTCCCAAACCACAAGAAGAGCACAACCACTCTGTCCTCTCAAAGAATATTACACTGAGGATTGTATTGCTTTTGCCATGGCACTGACCATAGAAAGGCTCCCACCTCAGTATGTGACACATGCAAGTAGGAGGTTGAAAAGGCACTGGAAGACGAGCCCCAGTGCAGGTGGCAGCTGTTCCTCCCAAGCCATGGCTGCAGCTGTCAGCTCCAAGCAGGCTGCTCGGTCCTGCTCAACACTGCTGCTGGAGACAAGCAGGCAGGTGAGAGGTAGTAGTACTGCACACAGCTGGAGGAGAAAGAATGGGTATACATCACCTCTCAGATAACTCCATTCAATGCCCTGTCAGCAAAAAGCTATTAGAGTGGTAATCTGCAATCTAAATTTTAAATATTTGGAAACACTGACAAGCAGTTTCGGACTGTGACTGAAAAGATACTGGTGGATAACCAGCACACTTGTACACCCCCTCTGAATCTATTCCAATGTTTCCAATTATTTACTAACTGAGAAGCTAGGGTAGGCAAGCAAGGTCATCATTTCAATTCAGTACAGTGAAGATGCACTTCTATAAGGATCTTTTTGAAAATACATGAGTACCTTTATACGATTACTCTATTTTTCAGGTTTAATATTTAATCAAGCTACATGAGAATACTGTAAATGAATAAGACACAGCAGTTGTTTGATGTGTGTGCTGGTATGCAAAAGCACACCAGCCTTATTCAAACACTTACTGGAAATATTCACAAAGGTCACAATAACATCATGAATATAAAAATAGCCACAAGATACTTGCTTAGATAAATTTATTCGTGCATAGGCTAGAGATGTTCTCCACAATATTAACAGAATGAAGAGGTTTATGTGAAAAACAAGTTTTGTTTTAAAACAGAGGCAGCTATATAACAAAAGAAAATAAAAAGGCATGGAGTGCTACATTCTAATTTCTGTTCTTAGTGGGCAGAGTACTGCATCATTAATTAAAAAAGAAAGAATTGACATGACTGGATTTGGGGCACTATTTTAGACAACCAGCTGTTGAATGAAATTGATCTCCCTTCCCAATGTACTTTGTATAAATAATTAATATTTTTAAAAATCTAGAAAACCATAGAATTGAAAATATATTACCTAGAATGATAAAACACGCAAGCAATCTTTCCTTACTTTGCACGTAAACTTCCCCACAATCATTGGTGAGTGTTCTGGATGTCAAAGTAAAATAAAAAAAAGTTCATTAATGAAGTTAATTTCTTCAATTTCTTTATGGCTGGCTTGCAAAAGAGAATTTTTTAAGTTTTTAATGTTTGTCATCTGAATAGCTCCAGCATATTCACAGTATAATCGGACAAAGCAGGGATATTCATACATATATTATATATTGTAAACTTGGTTGAATTTTACGAAGTACAAAAAGACTGCATTACATTTTAGCGAATAACTGATCTCAGACACTTCCCATAAAACTTCAGTTCAAGGATTCTAATCTGAGTTATTGCAAATAATGTTATAGTTTAATATCTGGAAACATTGACAAGCACTGTTTCAAATCGCGTTTAAAAGTCACATGTTATAATTTCCTCTATTTCTCTTACAGTGTAAATATATCTACATATCTACATGGGTATCCTAAACAATGAGAAATCAAAAATTCAAGTTACAAATATTTTACACGCAAAATACAAAAATAACCTTTAACATTAAATGCAGTTATTTGGTTACATTTGAAGTCTTTCATACTTACAAGTATTGCAAGCTAGTATTACAACACAGACGCACATACACTAAAACACTTCATATATGTTACATAGTACATACATTTTGTAACAAATCAGTGTCTTAGTTTATGTTTTTAAGTTTTCTGAGTGTTTATTCTTCCTGTCTGCTCTATTCACATCACAACATTAGCAAGCTTCTGAAAAATCAAATCTTGACTTGGCTTTATTGAAGCAAGTATGATTTCTATCATTCCTGCAAGCAATGAGGCTGAACTGTTATTTTGCACAAAGACCATTTGTAAAATTACCTGATGAAGATCAAATTGTGTGCTTTGTTTCTGTATTACTTCTACCAGAAAACATTTTCTAATATAAAGACAAGGAAATATTTAACGCAATAAGCCATAGTCGTATAGAAAAAAAACTGCTAAGTTTTTTTTTTTTTAAATCTTTGCTTTTTGAAGTGTAATGTAGGAGGCAGACCAGTAAATATCTAAAGTGGTCTTTTCAGGATAAAATATTTTCTCACTTGCCAGAAATAACCTTTAAGTAATATGCTTAGACAGGTTAAGATGAATAAATATATTTAGAGGCATAGCTACAGTTAAAAATATGTTCACAGAAGTACTAACTTAGAAGCAGCACGGGCAAGGTTATAAAAATTGTGATTAGAATTATAGTGGCGATAGGAGTAAAAAAATTCAAACAGTCAAAACTCAAGTATCTTAACTCCCTATTGAAACTGTTTGTAACACTGAAATATGAAAGCATCCAAGTTGCTTTAGTTCAAAACGATTAAAAGCAAGTTTCAGTCTTACTGTAAATGTATAGTTTATGACAAAAATATACATAACCTGGTACATTCCAATCTTCATTTATAAGTAAACATTAGGAGTGACTGTTTTCATTTTAGCCATTAATGATAGGTCATCATCAATATCTGTGTAAGGCATCTTCTATCAAAAAAGGTTTGGTTTTACTGAAGATATCTTTTGGAGCTTCTGGAAGCGTGTAGCTTTTAGAATACGCTTGCTATGATAGTGTTGTTGCTAGGATAATTCCAAGTATCAGAAGTAGTACAGTTACACATATAATTATGAATATCAATTTCTGGAAAAAAAAAAAAAAGAAGAAGTTTAGATTGAAGCATCCAGTCATATACAGAACTACTTAAATACCTGCATACCCACAGCAAATTGATAACACCGGTATCTATTTCAAGCTTAGATTTTCTCTTTCAATAAAACTTACTGCCATGATTTCCTGTTGTCAGTCATTCTTTTCTAACACACAATCACAGTTAGTAGCTAAGGAGTGTAAGAATTCTGTATTTTTATTTTGAGAATAATTATTACCCATATGCAACTTCCGTAAGTATTACATATAACAACCACAACAACAAACAGCTACTTATCAAAGTCAAATATACTAACACTGCCTAGAGCTGCCCACCTTGGATAAATATTTGTAGCCTGTTCAAACTTTTGCAGTTGCACTCAGGGGAACTGAACAAACCATCACTAAGAATACTGTATAGTTAGCAGCTCAGAAGCGCTGCACAAAAATTACAAGGTTGTATGAATATGCATAGAGGTGTGACGTTAGATCATGTCGTTCTGACAGCAACAGTACAGTAAAGCCTGTTATCTGCATATAAACCAAAGGTGAGAAGAAACTCCAAACTAGTGTTAAGCCTGAAATGAACACACTCCCCCATGGTCCTTCATAAACACTTTGAAGACCCCAGAGAGAGAAAGTTGAGCTTCTGCTGGACTCTTCTGAGTTAATCACTACCATCTCCTTAGCCTGGCTAGATGTTATTATGATAAGAAGTAGATTAGTATAGCAAAAGTACGAAGATTGAAAGAATTCTCACATTTACATCCTCAAATTCAGGTTTGAATCTCTGCAGATTTTCTCTTACAAATACATTGGCATCTGGTTTCATTTGGTCTACTATTAATACAAGAGCTTCATTTTAGGATGTTCTGCAACACAAAATAGCCAGCTTTATGGCTGCAGACACTTCAATGCAAGCTCTGTTTAAAACCAGAGAAGACCACACCTGACAAAGTTCCAATTGTAATCTGTATCTTAATGTAGTCTGTTGATGTGAACTTGAAATATATTACAAATTCAAAGGACTGAGACAATAAGTTGTGGGGTTTTTTTTCCCCCTTCTCATTTCATTTTGTGTTTACAGATCATCAGGAGTACGACTGCAATCTGTAAATTTAGCAATTCACCACTAGATGTCAGTTTTCAGCATCTACATGCATGGAACTTTTACAGCATGCAGAGAGTGAGAAGTAGTCACCAATTAGTGTCAAGTTTGCTCCCCTCTCCAGAAGTAACAGAAAGCATATTAAGAGTTAGTACACCAAAGAAGTTACCAGAACAAAACAGTAGTTGATTAGTTACTTACTGCCACACTGGCAGGAAGTCATGCATGCTGAAGTTACCCAAGCATCACCGAATACCAACAGACAAACCAATAATTAGACCAATTACGACGATCAACACCAATGACACAATGATAATAATCCACATTTTCTGTCAAAAACAAGGTATTATTTTAATATCATGCACATTAAAACTTGTATTTATTTTCAATTTTTAAAAGTCAGTTTTCAGATCCCCATTCATTTTTAAAGCTCACAACATTCTTGAATTGGCTAAAATTTTTTCTAAACTTCTGGTGTAAGAAAAAAAACATTTTTAAACAGTGTTTACATGTAAGTTACTGTGATTAACACTGATGTAGTGATCAAAAAGGAAAAAAAACACAGCTCACAAGTACACAAGTGGGTTCTTCTGGCGTTTAACTATAGTTAATAAAACAGGCATAAGAATAAAAGGAAGTTCCTTTCTCTGTTAGTAACACCAAGTTTTAGTATTAAAGCTATCTAACAAACTCAACACACTGTTTTTGTTTTGGTTTGCAAAATCCTTTGGTAAATCTCCCTCTGCCATGTACTGATTTATAACAAAAGCCCTATAACCCAATGTTTTCTAATTTTAAATACCAAATATTTAAAATAAGTACAGTACATCCATTAATTCTACCTGAATCAGACAAAAAAGTTCAACTAAAATTGAAGGCTGCTTAACAGCACGCAATGTTAACTTGTTAACTAGGACAATCACAAGAAGACCACATACCCTTCTTGCTTTACTTTGATATTTAACCGCCTTCTTTGTCTCTTCTTTAGCATGTTCCACATAATCTGTTGCACTCATCACATTCTTTTCTATGTTGTTGATCATTTCACCCTTAAATGTTGAACAAAAAAAAGTTTATTACTGGCATCCAGGATCCCTGTTCCATGAATCTGAGAAAAAAGGCTACAGGATAACAACATCATTTAATCACAATATTTTACATTAGTGGCAGACACATTTTGTGCTTTGATATGCAATGAAAAAAGGGAATGAGAAGCAAGAGCTCAAAGGTCTAAGCAAAGAAGTGATGTTCATGGGCAAGGGAGGTGTATTTCTGTTGACTGGTAAAACATACCTTGCATTCAAAGATATGTTTTCAGATGTCCAGTCTAAAACTGACATACCAAAAAGTCACACATTCCTGATGGTGCTTTGAAGCGGGGAGAGAGATTGACTATTTTGATACAAAGTCTAATGGTTATCTAAGTGTTTACAACATCAACACATAAATTCAAATTAATTATGATGAATGAAATTTAGAAATGAAATGGAGGATTGTGAAAAGTAACAGTAAATCTATTACCTGCATTTCTGTCCATCAGAAGAAAAAAATCAGCAGCATTAAACAGCAAAGCATTAAAGAATGATGCACAAGTAATTTTTTGTTTAGTTCTAGCTCATTAGGACACTACTACCAGTTTGCCCTGCCTATATATTTAATATTAAAGCAACACAGGACTTAAAAACAAAACTCAATTTAGAAAAGGTCCTCTTCAGAAAAGTTTTTCTCCTGAGCATTATTTCAAGCAGAAATAAAAAACCTCTAAGAACAGAAGTTCAAAGTACTACAGTTAGCTAATATGTATACAAAGATTGCAAGTAACAAGTTTACACACACCTCAAGATAAAGAACATGGATGAGAGACAAACAGAATTACTTTTCAACTGATCCCTTTATACTTGTGCTTATTGTAACAATCATGCCTTTGTATTATACGCAAGTTGCAAAAATCCTTGCTATGTTTAATTCTTACAAGTCAGCATATCAATGAGAAATTCAAAGAAATTCTAGGCTTAGTTATCCAAAACACACTATCAGTACATCTCAACTGTACGTTTGTTCAAAACAAAACACAAATCCTAGTGATGAACTTTCACATATTCTAACTGTGGCCCAAAAACACTAAGAAACAGATCTGCATTACTTCCACACATTTCTAAAGACGAAGACAAAAAAAAAATCTAACTTCAGTAAATGTATTTTAATTGGTTCATTTACCTGAGTCTCAACAAACATAGCCATGTCCATAAACATTTCGTGTAGCTCCCGTATACTGGACTCCAGTTTCATAATATCCTTGTGCCGTGACTCAATTTCATTCAGAGCTTGCCTAGTTATTTGGGAGTCTGATATAATCTTTGGTAGAACAAAAGATACAGACATAAGCACTTAAGCATTGACACACACTTGTAAATAGCAGAACAAACAGAACAGATTATTGACATGACTGGACCAGAAATACATACGTCAGAAGTGAAAATTGAAGGATTACCACTCTCTAACATTTCCTCCAGTTCCTCATCAGTGGTGGTCTTTCCAGCTAGAATAAATATAACAGTACTTCATATAACATCACATATTAATGAATACAATTTTGCAGAAGGATAACAAGAGAAAATTCTTGTATTGCAATTTTTTAAGATAAAAAAAAGCAATACTTAGCCATTACTGGGTATCAGGGCCAATCCAAAAGTAATGCTTCCTGTTTATTATATAGGCCCATGATGCCAGAGGCAGATGTTGGTGGCAGGAGAAGCTGAACCTTTTTGCCAATATTCGTTTATGCCTTGTTGCCACATGACAAATGACAGCAGAGAGGCAGCCTGACAAGAAGGCATCTGACAGGGAATGCAAATGGAGCAAAGGTGTGTCACTGAATTCATCTGTGCAGAAAGAACTGCACACACTGACATTCATGGATGAACAGAGAGGTAGTGTATGGTGAGTTTCAGCAGTGGCAACAGTGGGTTACCTCCACTAGAGCAGATATTTACAAGAGCTACATTCAGGCTCCTGTTCAAAGCTGGCAAAAAAAAAATGCACAGCTAATAGTGGTAACTATGCAGAAAAATAGTGCTTTGTAACTGAGAATTTGCTCTATCAAATAGTGTTGTTGCACTCTTTGTATCTGTTGTAGTTTCCACAGTAATAAATGAAAGGCATTACTTTATGCAGTGACCTACATACTACCTTACATACCTTACATTTAAAAACCAGAAAATATCAAGTAGTAGCCAGATAAATGTACTAGATTCAAAAGTAGGGTGAAGAATTCCTGATGTTTTTTTGGTCAAATTGAAGAATTTGACCAGAAATGTTTACAACATACATTTGAATCCAGCTGGGTGTTCTGCACAAGGAAGAACTCAGAGTATTTACATAAGATTCAGTATTTACCTACACAACCAAGTTGCACTGACACCTGATTTGCTTCCTCCCTCCCACCAGCCACTGTGGCAAGGGACAGAATCTTCACAGAAAGCAGAATCTAGCAACTAACCCAAGATTACATTCAAATCCCATGTAGAGAAGATTACTACCTAGAGACTACCCTCATTTTCAGTTTTCATATTTCACCTAACAACTTACGCTGTTCACTACTGCTCGTTAGCCACTGCAGTGGTAAGATGGATGCAATTGTCTTGAGTTACACCGCATATTCAAGTTATTCAACTTTTTACATAGGAAGATTACAGATTTGTATTAGTTCAACTTCATCTTAACAGATGAAAATTACAGTTTTAATGCTAATTACATTAATACCCAAGAATGCTGCAAATCCTCCCTTAAAATTTTTAGGGCTGAAGCTAAAGGAGCAAATTAGTTCATTATGACATTAACTTAAAAGACACTGAGATGTTAGGGTCCCTTCCCTCAGGAACATGAGCAAAGGATTTAATTTGCCGAAAAAATTACACTGAAATGCTAAATTAAAATCATACTCAGTATGCAAGTCTAAAGAAAAAGAAAAGAGAAGCAGAAGTGAAGTCTTACAATTTGCTAACTTTTCTGTTTGCATTTTTCATTAAATATGTATTTGCTTTTATGGGAAATATTCACAAGTCTAACTTCGGCTACAAGGTGTTATGGGTGCTTTGGATATATTCTGAAATAGATGCTGTAGGTCCAAGTTAGGGGCCTTTAGGAATCAACAATTATCACTAATGAAATAAGAGGGTGAATCATTCAACAGACGATTACAGTATGTCTAACAGTACTACTGATTTTACTGCAGATGAGTTTTCAAAAAAAACAAACAAAAACAGATTCTTACTGACACAAACAGCACAACATGAAAAGGATGACTTCCTGATTATCATGTTTTTGAATGACTTTTCATAACAGTCACTGTAGAATACATTCACTATCTTGAAAACACAGCTTTTGCATGCAACCTAAATGTTTCTTTTACAAGACTGAAAATTTAAGAAATAAAGGATTTTTATTTAATATTCTGTAACAGAAATGTTTCTTTTCCTCTCCCTTTCACATGCTTCAAGAAGCCAAGGTGCATGGTCTTCAGTACCACCTTTAAGTAATAAGAAAAAAGGGAGGTATAACAATACAATATTTATTTTTATTTTATCTTAAAAAAGCATATTGAGGTCACTTACTTATCTCTAATTGCCTCTGTATCCGACCTTTGCTGCGCTCTCGAAAAAGAGTTTGGGTCTCGTTGTATTCCGTCATGACCTCCACAAACTTGTGAGCTAATACAGAGTGCTGTTTTTTTCAGGATTTAAAAATGTGCAAAAAGGTTTATTTTCTTTCTTAATAGAGCAAATATGACTGTACAACAATCAAAAGTGGTATCGAAATTTCAATCAAACAGAACGTGGAGTTCTGAAACAGGAAAGTGAAACTTATTCTCTGATTAAGTATCATCCTTTCATTTTCTTTAAATTTGTTGTTATCATACCTGAGTTTTTCTTATTCTGAGATCCACTGATGTTCGATTCGCATTTTCACCCTGATCAAAGGTTTGTTCAATAGCTAAGAGAAAATACAAAAATAGTGTGAATCAACAGAGCAAATACAGTACATGAGATAGTGTGAATTCCACAGTGCAGCTCAGTCGTTCTGTAAACACTACACGTTTTTACTTTTTTCATATACAAGCACCACATGAACACGCTTAACTTTTCTTGCATGCACATTTTCTGCATGCATGTGGTGGTGGTGAGGAGGGGGAAAGGAAGTGAAATTTATATCCATTTTAAATTACTTATTTTTTTAAAACAGTAATTATGTCAATACCTTTTGTAGAGTCACACAAGTATCTGCTTACTCTGGGGACAGCTCAAAAACATCTAACAAAATAGTTGCTTTTACATTTTAAGTGATAAACACCATATCTAACTGTTTAGAGAACAAAAGTATACAGTAATTGCAATCCAGTAATATTCAAAGAATCAATATACTTCAAAACTTATGCTGAAGAGGTAAAGGAACACCTATGGGGAAACTCACAATAAAATTACTTGGCCTAAAGAAATTTCAAATACAAGATGCTATAGAGCAGTTTCTTATTTGCCACACGGTCTGCTTCTTTGCAGCTGAACTACTCCCAGAACAACATTTCAGTCACAAAATAAATTTTTACACAGAGAAATTACTTTGTACTTTCTAGGTTATTTCTGCAAACAAGCTCTTTGCCTGAGTAGGCAGGCTGTGCTGAGACCTGGTATTTATCAGCTATGAAGCATGTTAAGGAAGGATGAAGTAGAGAATAATGTAAGTGACATAAGCTGCACATCACTTGGCAAGAATGGGGAAGTTTATTTTTTTTATTTTCAGCAGGTTAAATAATAAGAAAACACAGGTATTGCAAAAACACACTATCAGGGTTCCAGTATAATGTTGACATCATGGAGCAAGATATTAAGCAACAAGGAGGAAGCACAACAACAGTGAGAGAGACAGAGTAAGGTCCTGATGGTATGTATTCAAAAAGAGAAGCACATAAAACGTATGGAGACAGAAGCCCTTGTCATGGTTCATTGCAGTTCTCTCCTCCAATACCAACAGTAATTAAATATGTTGAGTTATGGAACTCAAAACCATGCAAGACCCAAATCTGTATCAACACATGCAAAAAGCTGAAACATTATATTCAGGGCTCAATGATTAAAACAGTTAATTATTTTTTTTTTTTTTTTTTTTTTTTTTTTTTAAGATTTGGGGACCAGCCAACATATCGAAACAGAACAGAGTTAAAGGTTATAAATTCAGCTGCAATGCATTACATCTGTAACACTGCTACTGCTAGCATCCTGAATGTGTTACAAGCGACGGCAGTACTTCTCCCCACAACTTACCTTTTAACCTAGCTCGAATTTTATTAGCAATCTTCTTTATTTCCTCATTTAATTCTTCAAGTTCCTCCTTTGTTCCTTAAAAAAAAAAGTCCAGAACTATTGATGATTGATAACATATCAGAAAGTTTTCTTCTCAAAAAACATTCAAGTAGTCTTTAGACACTGCCTATGACTAGCAATGTCATCACAAGCAATGTCATCTTCCTACACACTACAGATGTACTACTGCATCTGTGCTTAAAACTGTGCTCTACCAGATGAGTTAGCAAGGACCATGGATTTTAAGGATTCAGACAAATGCTTCATTAACCAGACGATCATTGATTCTATGACTTGAAGCAAAAAAAGCAATCAGCAGAAATCACTCAGAAGAATACACACACATCCGTGCACAAATAAGGAAGATGTGGAGGAAAAAAAAATTAAAAACAGAAGTTCATAACATAAGAATCAGGTCCACAAAAAACTACTCCACAAAAATACCTCTGCATCTTTTCTTCCCAGCTCACTAAAACCTGCCTAAAGCACAGGCATGCCTTGGACTACGAGGTGTTGAGAACAAATGCTGAGTTCTACTCTGACGGATTGAAATCAAATTTGTTTATTTCAGCTATCTGGTCACACATCCTTGAAATCTAGAAGAAGTGATACTCACTCCCTTCAGGATTTGGTGCTGACAAGATAATGCTGTGCTGTTTTTTCACTTCTTCCACGTTCTGTGCTATTTTTGCTATGTTATTTCTAATTTCCTCAACCTAGAAGACGAGAAATATGTCAGTGAAAGCATTAGAACAATCACATGTCAAGTTGTTGGGTCTTTGTAGTACATCTTTGGTACTAAAAATCTTGAAGTATTCAATCACAACAGTAGTAAATATCCGACAAATTTCAGACTGCAATCACTCCCCGTGGACATTTAAACAGCTTTACATTCAAAACAATAAAATCCACATTCATACTTTCATGCACCATGGAAAAGAATCCAGGAAAACACTGAGGAGGGGGCTGCGTGGCACATAGGAAATCACAGTCTAGAGCCTCCACTATTTATTAAAACAGAACCTTACAGAAATAACAGAAATTAATAAACAAAGAAAATTTTAAGTCATGTGTAGCAGAAAGGTATGTAAAATCTTACCTGTTGGAAAAAGTCATCCATAAAATGGTCTTTTTCAACAACAACAGTCTCTCCATCTTCATTTCCTTTACACTGTAAAAGGTAACAAAAATACGAAAGCTCAGGATACTATTTTGACACCACTAAGGTTTCTTTTTTGCTTCTGCATATACGTTTTTGTCAGCAGTCTGATAAGTTAGGAGCTGTTCCTCTTCTGAGGACTGTAATATAGAAACAAATAAGCAGAGGTCAACGAAAGTCACCTGACCACTATAAAACTAGGAAGCTAAAGCACATCTTCCTCTGTAAACAACTCTGAGACAGAACCAGTCTGTGAGCTCTTGCAGTTTTCATTCCTTGTCATAAAAAGTATTAAAATATAGTTTTGCAAATAAATATATATAGATTCTCTCACTTGGTAAAGATATTTCCACAGTGAATCCCACATGAACCAACAAATCATATCCAGTTTCCACAGTTTCTCTGTGATATCCACAGAGCCGCTAAGAGGTGCATTGATGACCTTCTGACACGTGATGTAATGATTCAAACACTGGAAGCTAGAACAAAGAGCTATCAACAACTATTTACTACTTTCACCGCTGGGTGCTTTCAAAGGTGCCACTCAACACCAATTTAGAGATAGTTATGTTACACTAAACATTCATGCATTACATAATGGATAAACACTAGGAACGGGAGCCAGCCAAGCAGCAGCTCCCAGTGATGGCTCCTGCAGGTTTCCAGAGCTCAGCCCAGTGCATTCCCTGAGAGGCACTTCCCTAAACGATGAGTCAGCTCAGCACAAGTGCTTCTTGATATAAATAGATTCAAATTTGGTCAAGGGAAGAGAGCCATGCATGACAGAAGTAAGGAGTTCCAGCTTCATGCTCTCTAGTTCCCTCTGTAGCGCACAGACTGCTTGAACTGCACTGAACCCAATTAGAACAAGATCACTGCATTGTTCCACAGACAAGGGATTATCACCTTACAAAAACTAATTACAAGATAGGTAATATTAAAGGATTTTCACAATCAACTGATGTCAAAACTTTGTTATTGTCTAATTAAGTTACATTCAATGATGGTTTGAGCATAAAATCTACCAGGAGTACTCCAAATTTTAAGTAAATTTTTCATTTACACTTTGCCAAGGAGTCCATTAAGTTGTACAGTAACATTTTTGTCAGAAATCAGCTGCTTTTCATGCTCATAGGAGCCCAGTGTCCCAGTTGAAATAAAAGACTTGAGATGTTATTGCTCTCCTTGACCACTCCATGATCAATTCTGGTAATTACTCATGGGAAGATGATCCTTACGACAATATTAAAGAATTCATCCTTAGGGGCTGCAACAAATTAACCTTGCTTAAAAAAATGAATGATAGTCTATGCCCAAAAGAAGGCACTTACCTTTTGCTCATATCAAAGACTGTGGTGCTGAAAAGCCACCAGCCATCAGGGAACAATGAGCGACATTTTAAAAGATGTCTGTTTTCACCATTTATGTAAAGAACACCTTCTGCATACATTTAATGAATAAAAAATGTTTCCTAATTATTTATAAGGAACTTATTTAGATAATGAAACAAACAAAAAAAGAAAATAGTATCAGTTAAGAGATTAAACGTTAGCTTTTTCTGTGGTCACATCTTATTGAAACACTAAACATCTGAGCCAATCTTAATCAAACAAAAGGTATAAAGTCTTTCTCCCACGTCCTGTCTGTACAAGTGCAGCTGCAACGAAGCTGAGCTGCACCATCAGGCAGCCTGCAGTCTGTCCCACATGTACTTCGTTTCACGTTTGGTTGCAGTGACGTGAATGACAGATAAATTGGCTCTCTACAATTTGCTGAAAGATTTATGTACTGTCTACTTTGAACATCAGCACTTGAAGGACACCTGATGACTTGTCACCCTCTGTTCTTTATGTTCTTAAATCATCACATACCTAAGACACAGCTTATTCACTAACTCTTCAACTGAAGTGACATGTTCTTTTGACAAGCACAGTCCATCCAAGATGAAATTTAGCAGAAACATATTCCTAAGCCTTATCTCTATAGAATAAGTACTATTACAAAAAGAACTGATTAAAAAAGTCTCATGTTGATGCCAACGGCAAGCTAATGGTCTGTTGGCAGCTCTAATCTTGACCTTGGGATTGAGAATCTGGGCCATACACCTCTAACATTCAGACATACAAAACACATCAAGTTTCTTCAAAGGTGGGGTTAAATGACAGAATCCAGATACTTGGGCAAATATTTCTCTCAGCTCCCAGCTGAGATGGGATGCTTTATTCAACTTCTGATATTATGCATGCCTTCCATAATGGCAGAAATTAGGCTAGTTCAAGAACCCTTACCAAATTAATTACTAAATTTTGAAATAGAACAGATTTTTGGTTTAAAAATGACTTTTACTAGCCCCTGAATTCAATTCAAAGTCATTCTCACTGCAGATCATGAGCTGTCTTCTTGTGTCAGGCTACAAAAAGAACTGACCATCACCACCCCAGTGAGTCAGAGCCAACCAGCTGACAGACTGGAGCAGAACACTGCAGTGAAATCAGCTCCTGAAGTACAGCACCACCACACCCCATCTACCTCCACTCTGAGAATGCAGCAGGTGCTTAGCTGCTGTCCATGCACAACTTACAATACCTTTAAAAATTGCACAGAGAACTTACAGGCGAAATAAACTGTGCTGTCTGAAGTTATTTGGGATAGAAACATGTCTGAGAGTCACAAATACCAGATTCACAGCTGCCCCTGCACACCATAGCTTTACACACGCACTCCCACGTTATTCATAGAACTGAACGGCGTATAAGGAAGCAATGTTCAGGACACTGTAAATCTTTATGGTTGCCTGTCCCAGGTAACTCATTACCTTTGTTAAACAAGCAACCTTTAACTTTAAAAAATGCTACTTAATGTGTTTTTATGCACTCTCAAATCATATGGTTTATCTAATCTGGAGAAAAAGGAGACTAAGTTGATGCCCTTGCTCCCTATAACTTACTAAGGAGGGGAAGCAGAGGCAGTGCTGGGCTCTTTTCTCACAGAACTGATGTCAGCTTACACAAGAACAGCACAGAACTGCACCTGGGAGGTTTGGATCAGGCACTAGGAAGTTATTCACCACAAAGGTGGTTAGAAACTAGAGCAGACAACCTGGCATGGTGGTTTGACATCCCACGTCTTCAGGTAGCGTTTGGATAATGCTCTCAATGCTTTAACTTTTGGTTAAAACTGAAGAGGTCAGGAAGCTGGACTTGATCTCCGTAGGTCCCACATTAAAGTTGAAGTCTTCTAAGCCTCCTTAAATACTTATTAGAGAATTTCCTACTGCAGAGGTGTTGCCCCAGGTGTCATGAAATCTGTAGACACCAGACTTCCCCCTGACCCGCAAATGTTTACTCAAACCACACGTGTTTCAAGAGATTCTTTCAGAGCACCGACATTGCTCCATTGCTGACAGTCAAGGTGTACCAGGCAGCCAACAGGTTCAGCACAACACTAAGGTTCCCACCTTCTATAGAAAGCATGATTTCCTCTAGTTGCAAAGCGGATGCAGTAATACCTGAAGGCTATAGTAACTGTTACAGGCAAGCAATTTCTTTCTCCAGCAAGTATTTTAACACTATTTAAGTACCAAATACAATGTATTAACAACAATATCAAAAAGCTACAATGTTATACCTTAATAAACCACAAGCACTGACAGGTAACATTTTTCTCCCTTTCAAAAAGAGGGCTCAAGAAAGGCGTTACCACTTCTAACAACATGCAAACTTCAGTTTCTATTTCCTCTAAAAGAAATACCACACTTAACCAAAAAGGGAGAGCATTTACAACATACACTGGCGTTCACCATTTCTATTTATTCTCAGGTTAGAAAAAAAAAAAAAAAAAAAAAAGTGAAAAGCCATGCAGGAAAATTTTCATTTATACCAGGCCACATCCTGTTGATGAGAGGCATCGCCGCACCTCCCTCTAACTACCCCATTTTCTTTCCCAGAACGTCGTTTCCAGAACAAAAACGAAGGGAAGGAAGGGAACGGATAAACACGCCACGCTTCCATTTTGTCAACACGGGCAAAATAAACCCTACGGAGAGCTGAACCGACGCACTGCCGGTTACACGTCTCCCGTCCCGCACCGCAGGGCAGCAAAACGCGCCTGGCACGGCCGGAGCCCCGCAGCCCGCGCATTTCCCGCCCGAGGACACGCCTGTGGCGCCGCTGCGGCGGCCCGGGCCGCGCACCCCTCTCCGACCGTTACGCCCCGCGGCCATGTTGGCCCCTGCCGCCCTCACCTCTGCTAGGTCAGCCAGCCGGTCCTTCATCCCCGCGGCGCCCCAGCTCCTCGCCGAGTGCCGCGCCCGCGGGTCCGCTCGCCCTTCGCCGCCCGCTCGCAGCAGCCGCCGTAGCCGCCGCCACCCCGCTCAGGCCGGGCCCAGCGCTCGGGCCCCGCCCTCCTTCCGCGGTGCGTGGGGCGGCGGCTGCGACCCCTCCCCACACGACGTCTCGACGAACCGGAGCCCGCGGCGCAGCGCGCACCCGCCCCCAGTGCCCCGGAGTGACGCTACGAGGCCTCGCGCATGCGGCCTACGAGCCCCCGGCGGCGCCCGCCGCACCGGGAAGCCCGCCTTAGTTCTGACGCGACGGGCGGGCGATGCTGGGCGGGAAGGGATCTGCGGCTGCGCGAGCGGAGGGGGCGGGGTTGTGCCGTGGGGAGAATGGGCGGGAAAGCGTACGTGCGTGTACAGGGGCGCGCGCGGCTGTATGGTACTGCCGTGACCCGCAGGGAGGTTCCGCTCTCGAGGCGGCAGTGCTGCCGAATATATACCCTCAAGAAACCGTGACTGTCGCGAGGGAGAGAGTTGTAAAACGTTGCCATGTCGTTGCATTTCATTTAATTTTTCTCTGGTGTTCGACGTGGATAGGCTTCTCAAAATCACGGTTAGTCCCAGCAGCGCGCGGGCTGCTGCTCACCGCCCGGCAGCTGAGCGACCCGTTTCTGAGTGGAAAGGAGAAGCACACTCTCCTGCAGCAGCAGATGGAGCACCCACTTTTTGTAACTCTTCAGCTACAAGGCGTTGAAAAGCATTGCCTTGCAGTGATAGGACCCCCAATGCAGTAAAGAATTTTATTCTAGTGTTAGACTGCAAATTTAAACTTCATGACAGCACCATAAACTGCTATTATTAGCGTGTGATCCATTTTGCCTGCCGTGCTGAAAGTCACTAACCTCCCTTCAAACCTTTCAGTGCAGTTTCTGGTGTTGCCTTGAATATCAGCGTAGACCTTGGCT
Source organism: Centrocercus urophasianus (assembly GCF_019232065.1). Lineage (NCBI taxonomy): Eukaryota > Metazoa > Chordata > Aves > Galliformes > Phasianidae > Centrocercus > Centrocercus urophasianus. Next base: position 9,343,590 of record NW_024884867.1, read on the forward strand.
CCTGCTGGAGCTCCTATTCCAGAGATGCTTCCACAATCACTGCTTGACCTGAGAGATATGTCCACATGTTGTCCTTGTCACAGTTTACAAACTGATTTTGTTTCCTGCTAATAAGGCAGTCAGTAAGTTAAGATATCATTCAGCTCTGTGACTGTATCCTTTTGCACCATTCCTCATGGGCACCTTCACACCCTTACTGAAGGGTCTGCCTTTTACCTTGCACACTTGTCTGCCTCAGCGAGATGCTGAGTTTGTTCATGGCTGACCAAAATCAAGATATGGGGAATGTCACGTAGAAGTGTTTTCAAGGTAATTATTCTGCTGATTATCTAGTGATAGCTGGCTAATCTCTTAGATAGTGATCTAACACTGCTGATGAACACTTTGGAAGCATTCTGTTGCCTTTCCTGGATGAAGCTATCAGGAGCAGGTGTTTTGTACATCCTCTGAACTGAACACTGACTTTTGCATGATGATAACACCTGGATCCCACGCAATAATTTATAAGACTTTGCAAATATTTGATGGGAGCTCAAAACTTGTGGTAAGGGACTTTTAGCCATTGATTTTACTTATTCCAAGTTAAAGTATCAAATAGTATTACTGCTCATGTTTGAAAGAGAAGATTGTTAACTTATAAATTTCTTACTCTGAGAAGCTTGTGAAGTACACTGAGCATTCTGCAAACAAAGTTAGAGATTGATTTTTTTATTCCCTGGAAGTTTTTATATTAAAAACTGCCAAACTCCATTAACTTGGCTTTGTGGGCTCCTATTTATAAATGTACACCTATTAGTCAAGAAGAAGAGTAGAATTCACATGGGTTTTATAAAGGTATTACTGTGCTGAGGAAAATGTATGGGCTACATCCTCCAAAACATATTCCATATTCTTCCTAGCACCTGGAGGTGATCAGCAAACGTGCTAAAGAACACCAACAGAACAAGCACCAAAAATCCAGTTTGTCCAAAAAAAGAAAAAAGAAAAGAAGCAACCAGCTCAGCAAGACAGTGTTTTTCCAACAAAGAAAATCTTATGCAATGCTTAAGATTCAATTGCTATCAAATAAACAAAATGTAGAGCAAAGTGCAGTGGCTCCTGCAGATTTTCTCTCCATTTTGCTACGAAGTGGGAGATGAACAGGACATAAGCTGCACTTGCTTGTAACATCTACCATTGAATAACACTGGTGTTATTTCAGGACAGAGGCGTTTAAAAATCCATCAATTCTAGATTATGGATGCTCCAACCAGCATTATGCAGACCACACGAACACTGCCTAACCACAGCAGGGGAAAAATCAGAGCACACGGACACAAGTGTGAAGCCAGAAACTGGGAATGCATCGCTCTCTGCAAAGCATCTGCTCCGTCCTTTCAAAGAGAGTTTACGAACAACTTCGTTCCGCTACGCTCTGAACGTGAGGGTTTAGAGAAATGCTACGGGGCAGCGCGGAGCCAAGCACTGCCCAGCCGCCTCCTTTCCAGCGGCAGCCGCGTGGTCCAACGGCTGCCGGCCGCGCAGAGACATGAGGCGCCGGATCCTGCGGAACCGAGCCGACCCACCGAGCCGCGGCCATGGCGCCTAACAACGGCCGCCGCGGGTCCGACGGCGCGCCCGCCCGCCCACGTGACGCCGGCCCCTCCTCCTCCCCGCGGCCGCGCGGCGTCGCTCTCCGGGTATTTGAACCGCGCTTCCGCCATCTTTCCAGCGCCCAGTCACGGCACGGAGCGACGCGGATAGAAGCCTCGGGAAAGGTAACGGGGTCGGGACGTCCTTCTGTTCCCTGTAGGGCCGGGTGGGGGGAAGCGGGACCGCCGCGAATGGGGCGGTGGGGGTGGTTTCCGTTAGCGGCCGCTCTGCGGGAGCCGGGCTGGGTCGAGCCGAGGCCGGGCCCGCGTGAGTGCCGTGCCGGGCGCCGTGCCTGCGTGGCGGCCCTGGCCTCCGCCCCTCGATGGGAGCGGTGCGGGACGAGAACGGCGCCCGTCTCCGTCTCGGAGGAAAGGGCGGGCGGGAGGAGAATGGGAGCGGGGCCTCCAACGGCCCGGGCGGCCGCGGGGGGAGGGGAGGCGGCGCGCTGCTCAGTCATGGTGCTGTGGGGCCCGGCCGGCGTTGCGGGGATGGGGGCCGCGTTCGGAGCCCTGCGGGACGAGTTCGGAGCTTCGCCGCCCAAGAGGGTTTTCCAATGGGCTAGGAGAGTCACGCGGAGCGTCGCTTACTATTGAGCGAGGCCGGCTTTCTTTGAGGCGCCCCGCGGAGGCCGCGGCTCGGCCCCGTTTTCGTAGCCTGGAAGCCCGAGGGGCGCGGCGGCCTTCCGTTACGGGCTCCGGGGCCGGGCGGGGAGCCGTTGCCGCCATTACCGCGCGCTCCCGCCGCGTGCGGGGCGGCCCGGAGGCTCTTACTGCCCCATCCGAGGCCCGGGACCACGCGCAGAGAGGGGAGCGGCGGCCCGGACCGTAGCTCGGCCTACGCGGCGACGGCCGCTGACTGGCGCGCGAAGCACGCGCCCCGGGAGGCGGCTTGGGAGCCGAAAGCGGCGGCCGGCCCCTTCCGGCGGGGCCTTGAACCAGCTCGCGTCTGTGAGCTCACATGCTTCCATTTCCCTTGCAGACCCAGCATGGCCGCCCAAGGAGAGCCCCAAGTGCAGTTTAAGGTAAGGAGTCTTAACTTTGTATTTTTCTTCCTCTTACTTTAGAAGAGTAGCAAGAACAACTCTCAAGAACTGCTGTGGATGGTAGATTTGGTTTTAAAGTTCTGACTTCTTAGCAGTGTGCCTAACCCATTGTGTGCTGCATTGCTTTACAACAACATTCTGTTGCACTATCAATCTGGTGCTATTTGCAGCTCTATATAAAAATAACGTTACATAAAGCGCCATTTAAAATGTGTTGACTGCATGGAGTGATATTCACAGCAATAAAGAAAGTGTTAAGAGTTATTTAGAGCAACTGTTTTATGTTGTATCAACTACTGGGGGCAGAGCATTATTGAGTAGAGTTGTTACTTTAACAGCCAGAAGTCATTAAGACTGCTTAATGGAAGACTGATACTTTTTTTTTTTTTTACAGTGTTCATCCAGTATATCTCATTTGTTAGTAAAACAGTTTTTTTTTTTTTTTTTCCAATTGCAAGATTACAGTTCTTTCCTCCAGTAATTGAGATGCTTGTATGTTAGTATAACTGTATGGACAATGTGTTCTAGTTCTCAATTATAAGGACCAGCTGAGTTTGGTCAGGAGTTATCGAATGACAGGTTTAACAAATTAGAGGCCAACACAGTAAGTGATTTCATTGGAAACTTCAGTGTTTGCTTTACAGTATTTTGTAAGACAAAGTACGTCACTCTGACCTTCTTTTTCAATTGTATTAACAGCTTGTCCTGGTTGGTGATGGTGGCACTGGTAAAACAACATTTGTAAAACGTCATTTGACTGGTGAATTTGAGAAGAAATACGTAGGTATGTCCAAAGAAATATTCAAGATCTAGTGTGTTACAATTGAAAGTATAGTTCTCAACTTACTGAGTGCTCTTTCCTATCACTGCAGCAACGTTGGGTGTTGAAGTTCATCCTCTGGTATTCCATACTAATAGAGGCCCTATTAAATTTAATGTATGGGACACAGCTGGCCAGGAGAAATTTGGTGGTCTGCGAGATGGCTATTACATCCAAGGTAAGATGCGTTTATATGTAGAGAGATCCTGTATTCTATTCAGTTTGACCACTCTAAAAGCTTTCACTGGGGCTTTCACTGGTGAGTTGCTTTATGAGTTTTCAAACTCTGTATAAATATGATCAGACAGGTTTCTGTACTAAAACTTAGTTTCAGTCTGCTGCTGCTTTGATATCACTGGAGAGTAATCATGAACCTTAAGTGATAGTTCTCATGAAATTAAGTGATTAAGAGATAAGTGTGCTTGAGTGAGCAAAAATTGCCTGTATTAGTATCTTGTGCTGGTGCAGAGTCTTGGAAGAAACAAACTGTAAAACTTGAAATAGTATAAAGAAGTTCAAGCCTCTAGCAAGTGTATGTAGTTGCCTTTCTAAAGATGCAGTGATAGTTCTTTATCTTCAAGCTCTGTTTTGTGAGTACTTAAGTCACCTGCATAGCTCTTAACATTCTGAAGGGAGGCTTAAAGACTGACTTTTAAGAAATATCAGAATCAAGTGTTGTTTTGCAAGCTGTTCTGGACAGGGGCATTCTGAGATGTGAACTACAAGCTCTCAACTTATCTGAAAACCTCGATAGGCTGAGATTAGTTCAGTAGGTGTTAAGATGGTTTTCTCAGGTATTTAGGTGAATTTTCTTTCGTAACCCTTGTGTAATTCATGCCATACAACAGCAGAATGTTCACAGGACAGCTGCATGAATAAAACTGGTTGGCATTTAAGTTAAGATGACAGGGACAGGGTCATGGGCTGAGTTCTATGGGCTCCTGCACCCTGATCTTCCCGCATCTGATCTGGCAAACAGCGTATTTTCAACTGTGAGACTGAGGAGAAAGCTAATTCTGATGCCCCAATAAGTGATTATTGTGGGTATTCTTTCCCACTCCATTTTATAAGAAAGTGCTTTTTTGTCTGATGTAATTGTTTGGGTTTTTTTTTTTTTTTTTACAGCTCAATGTGCCATTATAATGTTTGATGTAACATCAAGAGTTACTTACAAGAACGTACCTAACTGGCACAGAGACCTGGTACGGGTATGTGAAAACATCCCTATAGTGTTGTGTGGCAACAAAGTGGATATTAAGGACAGAAAAGTCAAGGCAAAATCCATTGTCTTCCACAGGAAGAAGAATCTCCAGGTATGATGGCATGAGTTTGCAGGATTAGAGATTCATTAAGTCTGTTAAGTGCATTTGTGTGCTGTTCAGTCCTTCAGAGTTAGGAATAAGATGAAACTAGACCAAGTCACAGGGAAAAAGTAGAGGTGCTGTTGTGTCCAGAAATCATCTTTGCTCACACTGTTTCTTAAGAGTATCAATTTCTGCCTATTGGTATGAAACTACATTTCTAGTCTCTCATATTTCAAATGCTACTGAGGGCATAGACAGAAGTCATGAAGTTAAAAAATACCAAGACATTAGAGCTGATTGTGTGTGTCATATTATGTTCTAATATTGGTGGTAAATAGTCTTATGTATTAAATATACTTTTTTTCCAGTATTATGACATTTCAGCCAAGAGTAACTACAACTTCGAGAAGCCGTTCCTCTGGCTTGCTAGGAAGCTAATTGGAGATCCTAACTTGGAATTTGTTGCCATGCCTGCTCTTGCACCACCTGAAGTTGTTATGGACCCAGCACTGGCAGCACAGTATGAGCAAGACTTACAGGTAACTGAGGAAGAGTGCTAAAGTAAAAAGATTACCTGGCAGATAGTATCTGGATTCCTGGGGCAAGTAACCATGAACAATTCCTAATGTTACTTCTCTTTTCCAGATTGCTCAAACCACTGCACTGCCAGATGAAGATGATGACCTGTGAGGGATGAAGCTGGAGCCCAGCGTCAGAAGTCTAGTTTTATAGGCAACTGTCCTGTGATGTCAGTGGTGCAGCGTGTTTGCCACTTTATTATCTAGCTGAGCAGAACATGTGCTTAATCTTTGGGATGCTGAAAGAGATGAATGGGCTTCGGAGTGAGTGTGGCAGTTCAAAACAAAAAAAAAAAAACAACAAAACTTCATAATTTTGGACCTGCATATTTAGCTGTTTTTTGGACTGCAATTACTTTCCCTTTTGAGTTTCAAATATAAGACTGCTGCAGTCACATCAAAGTGTTATGTGGTTAATCTTGTTTCTGTCATTCCCATTTTTTTTTTTTGTTTAGATAATAAAGTTGTATTTCAAATATCTCTAAGCAAGTGAATTTTCATGCGTTGTTAGAAAGTCTTGAAAGTGTTTTTTAACTGAGGCTAATGCTTGTCTGTCTCTGCATTCTTAATATTCTCTTCCCTTTCTTATGCTCCTCTTAGTAAAACAGAGCTAACAGGTAACCTTTCATTCATTTCCTGAAGCATATAACTAAAGCATCTAAAGGAAGCTGAACTAACTGCCAGGTAAAACTAAAGCAGTGAACACTTGACTGGTGTGTGGAGCTGGACTGCTAGCAAGCATAAATTGACCCACACTGAGTGGGAATGTTTATGTGCTTGAGGAGTGTCGTGAGAGTTAAGTATGTAGTTCAGCTGGCATATGCTACCTTTAGATACTGTCTCTTAACTTTAACTGCATTATTACAACATGCCTTCACAGAGCTGTTTTCTTAAGTAGCCAAGAATAAATGACATTTAGGTCTGTTAAGTGACTACAAGCTGTATCTTTGCATGGAGCATCATTCAGTAGAGCTATAGTTGATGAAACTAAGCATCTTAAAACTCACTAACTAGAAGACAGTCGTAGATGAGCTTAAAATGCTCTTGGCTAAAGAACAACATATTAACTGAAACCCCATGTAATACCTGGACTTTACTGTAACTGCACCAAGTTCTTAATTTGAAACTAGCTTATTCCAGCACAAATGATGGAAAACATCAACACTTATAGAGAATAATCTTGGTCAACATTAGTACTACCAGTAAACAAAAATACCATTTTTCAGTAGTGTTTGAGTATGTGAAGCCTTGGAACTCTTCAGTTTTGTATTTTTTGTTTCTTAATAAAGTGGAGCATTTCATTCCTTTTAACTTGCATGTTTGTATACATAACTCCTACTTGAGCATTTCTTAACACTTCATTCTGATGCATATCAGCAAGAATTGACTATTAAATGTTTGAGAACAATATTATATAATTTGTGTAAGTTTTAAGTTCTGTGGGATTTTAAAATTGAGATTGCAAGCACTTCAGCTCACTGAGACTGCAGAGGAAATGAGGAATGTCACACTTGCCTTGGGAAAAGAAAAACTTTGACTTAACATCCCACTGGAACTTCCTGCTGCCTCATTTTGCTTCAGCTTCGTATTACAGGTTCTTCTCTGTAGAGTTTACTAACTGGTGTGTGTCCTGGTTGCTACTGCTAGCTTGAGTACCTGCTGCTGACTTACTGGGTGGGGAAGCCTTCAAGTGATCTCACAAAAATACACTGCTTCAGAAGTGTAGGTAATTCAGCAAAGTAATTACACTGTGGTGATAGTGAAGGGTAGAAAAGAACACAGCATGAGTTATGTTTGGATTATTTCATAGTGTATGTGGTGTAATCTCTATAACTCCCCTGCTCCACCCAGGTGCTAGGCTTTGAATTACCAAGCAGTTAAAGACTTCTAAAGAAGAGTGAGATAGCTCATCCTTAAAAACTGATGTGACTGTGAGATTCTTAAATGGTAGAGTCCTCAAAAACTTAGGAGTAGGCAGCAATTGTAGTCCTGCAAAGTAAACCTGACTTGAAATGCTTCAGGAGTGGGATTAAATGCATGCATTGCAGTATTACACTTTCCTTTTTGTATTCAGCTGCTAATGGTTGGTTGAATAATGCAGGTGTGCTGATGTGGATGTGCAATTTCCTCAGTTGCAGTTTGTTAAAACTGTAAAAGGTTTACAGCTCTGCAGCCTTTCAATTGTTGGGTTTAAGCAAGATAAGATTACTTAGTCAAGTAATGAGGAAAATTGTTTAAAGCTATTTAATTATCATATCATGAGTGATGTGAGACAAATCCCTTGCAATACAAACTTTGTTCTGCCTCTCTAACTGCTGTGTAAGGTTAAATGTGGGCTCTGATGTGTTGCTACACATCACTTCTAAGTTCTCCCACTCCAACACCTTGTTTCAGGTATTTGGGTACCTTACTGTTAGACTAGAATCAGTTCTGACATTCAAAAGTAGGATAAAGTGCAATAAATAATAAAGCTGCAATAGCAGCATGCAAGTTGGATACCTGAAGAAACATTTTGCTGCGTCTGTATCATTAATTGAAGGAGGGTTGAGTGTCTCCTTATGAATTTTAAGATTACCCTTCACTCTACTGGGCTTTTAAAGTCTGTCCATCCTATGTCTGGAAGTTACAGCTCAACAACTACCTCCATCTTTCCCCCTCTCCCTCCTTTTCATGGTTCCATTGCTCATACTCAAGCTAACTGCTACAAAAAGCAGTGCTGAGAAGTATTTTCTCTTCTGGAATTCAATTGAAACCACTTGGCAGTACCGGCCCCTTCTCTCACCTGGCCTTTGGCAATAGTTGTCTGAGCCCTTAAAAGCCTCTCCAGTGGGATCAAAGTGAATGTCTGAAACAACTGAAAAGATAAATCTTGCACTGCCTTTCATCAGTTGGTTTTGATGTGGGTGTGGTAATTGTCTCTTTTTTTGTCCTTCCATTGATCTGAAAGCCTGCCTTTAGCAATCTTTTTTCCTGGCTCAAACTGGTATGTGAGCATCCCATGAAGGAGCTCATTTTAACCATCTCTGTGTGTCCAGAAGCCCTTCAAGCTGGGAATGGATGTGAGGAGTATATATGTGACTGTGCTGTCCTAGGCCAGTAACATTTTCTGCCACTGCTCTGGAGACAGCCATGGTGATTGTAATGTTTGGGGACCTCTGTCTGCAGCTTGTCCCCCTTCTTTAGGCTATTGCTTTACCAGCAAAGAAGAAAAACAAAAAAGACTTTTTGCTTTGGAGCAAACTTAACTGACTGACAAGTCCTGTAAAGTTGAGCTTGAAAGGACTCCACGGTTGAAAGCATGGCTTAATGTCATGAACCTATTTAACAGACCTACAATGACTCAGTGATGAGTCAAGCCACAGCCTCACTGTATACTTAATTACTCAATTACTGCATGAATGTTGAAGCAAAAGTCGTATTGTCAATACCAAGATTCTAGTGTTTCGGTTTTTTTTTTAAAGGTTGAATGGTGTGGGTAATCCTCTTAGTTTGTTACAAGGAGAACAGATTGTTTAGTGAGTGACACTTCCCACAGATCTCAGTGTTCTAGAGATTGTCGCTGAAATGGTGTCTGTAGATGTTCACTGGAAGGAAAGGTAATTTATTTTTTGGTATAATTTAACATTCCTACTATTTACTTGAAGGGACCAAAACATTAAAGAAGCAAGAAAAAGTTCCCCAAATGTCATTCAAAGAAAACAAAAATCCAAATCATAAAAAGCCAAAAATGTTTCATGTAACATTTACAGTAGCTTTAGTGTTTGATCCACTGTCTCTGAAATCATGCTTCTAACATTGAAAGAAATCAGGACTTAATGACTTGGAGCTGTAATGATAAAATTAAGAGGCATTGAACTTGATTTATTCTGTTACCTATTTCTGTGAGAATACTGTAACACTATAATGCGATAGAAAGCACAGCAACAATAGCAGGGTAGCAAGGATAAGCCCAAATGCAGCAGCCATGGACTCAGAAACAAAGGAAGAAAATTGCTTACCTTTAGAAGACCTCAGGCATGCAGGGATCTCCAGTAAAATATCCTCACCTCTACTGCCAACCCTTAAATGGTCTGGGATGGGCTGGATCCAGGCTCCACCCCTTCCAATCACTCAGGCACATTGCCTGCACCTGAGCTCCCCTGGGTTGGCCCTGCCTTCCCATCAGGTGCTCTATCACTGCTTCAAGCTGTGACTCAGCATTTCTACTACACACTGTTAAAGGTCAGCTGAAATGAAGAATGTGTAAGGGTAACGAAGTCACAAATAGGAAGCCCCTACCTTTGTTTAGTTTCTTATGCTAGTGACCAGAAGAAGAAAATTTTAACTACTGTGTGATACGTAATGATGTCTATGGTAAAATTGTTGACTGCGTTCTGAAGCATCAGAATCATTCATTTTGGTTTTCTGTATAAAATGCAGAACCAAAAATAGCAAATCATGTAAATAATGTATATGGTTCTTGTTTGCTTTGAAATCCTCCATGTGTTACCATCCCAGGAACTGCTTGTCTGCTGATGGGTTGCTACACAAAGGTGGTAACAGACTGATGACTTCACATCATGATATCTCTTGAAAAAAGCAGTGGAGGGAATGTGTATTTTGCTTATGCTGAGGCTATAAAAGAAAGTCAGCTTTTCTGACAGTTTTTTTTTTTTTGTTAGGTTACAAAATAGTGAATGCAAACCAAGGCACGCACATGCAGACATGAGCTCATGCATGCACAGACATGGGTACATACACATGTGCAAATGCACATGGCCCTACACATAAGCAATCCTAAAACACTTAAAATATTTTATTTTTGCATTATCTGTTGCCATTTGATTTTGGACACAGCACTTTTTTCCTCTTTTGGGTTTGGTTGTTTTATTTATATAATAAAACTGGTTTCCACGTGCAAAGCACTGGTTTCAAACTGTAGTAAATGAGTGCATTATGTTGTCGAATGCTGTGCTGTAAAAGCCATTCGAAATGCCTCTTCTGCCACTCAGAAGTGTACAAGTTGCCTGATAAATGAGCGCCGCATCAGGTTATAAGAGCAGTTATTAACTTCAGTCTGATCAAATCTGACACAGCCTTAAAAAAAAATAATCCTGGTTACTGCATAATTGTTTTGCCTTGCTGGCAATGCGCACGTAGGCTGCGTAGCACCTGAGAACACGTTAAATCCAGTTTTGCTTAAACCTGATGGCAGATGAGAGCTGCTTTTGAGGTACCGGTTTCAGCCACAGGATGGAGCGCGCTGTCTGCAGCTGCTGCGATGGAACAGAAGCGGCTCGACTCAAATACTCCGCGGGCTGCACTCACAGCAGCGCTCCTGGAGGAAGTGATGTGGGTGCTCGTGGGTTTACTGAGAGTAGCAAATGGCTGTGACTGCTGGCAGCAGTACTAGCTCTTAACTGACAGACGTTTAAAGCTGGATAACACTCTACACCATTTTCTTGGTGTAAAATAAGCTAAAAATAATTGTGCTTTTCATTGGGTCTTTCCTTCATCTTCAGTTAAATCCACCAAACGTGAAATAGAGTGAATTAAAGAAAGACTTGTTTAAATAACAGAAATTCATTATAATAATAATTAGAGGAGCAAACCTTTCCCTGCTCAGGCCTTCAGATTTGAAACACAGCTGGAAGAAATGCGCTGTGAGAGTTTGATCTGATCGTGCTGGAGAACGCTACCTTGCTTGGATATTGGGATACTGGTGATGTGAAGAACTATCTCTGTGCAGTGCAGCAGAAGTCCCTGCAGCAGAGGGAAAAATAAGCACGTGGCTGACTGCATGTTGGCAAATTCCTGGCTGATGTAGTGCTTGTGGAACCAATGGCAGCTGTTGCATGGGAGAAGAAAAGGCAGCGTGGCACAAAACTAATGTGGCACCTTTAGAAGTATAGCTTAGACTGCTGATAAGATAAAGCAACGAGCCACAAGAGAGAGGACACTTGCAATGGACTGAACCCATGCGAATGTGAGGAAACTGTACTGTAGGAAGAAGAAAGTACATGTACAAGTTGATCTACCAGAAAAGGCATGAAGAGTAGATAAATACTTTATCATAGAGCAAAGGTCTCATCAAAGTGATGATTATTAACACAATGATCTAAAGCATAACTAATTAGTACAGTTATACTTAACGGAAGTCCACAATTAGATATCAAAGCAACCAAACAAAAAACAAATGAAAACAAAAAACAAAACAAAACAAAAAAGCAGTTTGGAGGAAGAGAGAAATGAGAGACTTCTGGTAGCGGAGAATTTCACAGCATGGTTCTCTACAAGAGAAGCTATTTCTCTCATCAGGTTATTAAGCATTTTAGCACAGTGAGGACCAGCCCAGTAACAGTTAAAGTGGACAGCAATGCCTGAAAGAGCATTGATGTTGGGATGTGAGGCATGTACTGACCCTCGTCTGTCAATGAAGGGCTAAAACTCCAAGACCCAGTACCCAAAACTGGGAAACCTGAAGTTTAGGTATTGTGGAATTCAGATTTTATGCTCTCAAGTTAATCAGTAACATTTCAGGTTTGAAGACTATTCAAATCCTAAGGAGGTGAATTTGGAAGCTACTGTGATATTTAATTAGCACTCTGGTTTCTGTTCCCACTCTCATTGCTTTTCCCACTTAGACCTAAAGTAAGATACTACAAAAGACAAAAGGTGAGTTATTCCCCATAGAAAGAGAAGCCTTTAATATGCATGTTCATAATAGGCTCAGATGTTTTTGCTGAGAAATACCTTGTAGGTCAACTTCATTTGTGGCAGTAAACTTGTTTCACAAAGCAGCTGAATGCAATTTTCATGGTTACTTTTACCCAGAAGAGCGAGACAGAACTGGGTAAGACTGTTAGAGGAAAACTGGCACACATTCCAAAGACAGAACTTTACTATGATGAAATACGTTTGTAATTAAGAGAGCCTGATTACCTGTATGATGCCAACAATGCAGTTCTTAGAGGCAGGGTTTTTTTTTTTTTGCAAAGAAAACTTGGTTTAATTATGCATACTTATGAAACAACTACAACAAAAAAGTTGTGTGTTTTATTTATGATATGATTAGGAAATTTAATGTAAGGTTGTGTTGACATTAAGGCGTAGATAATTAAAGATCAAAATTAAATCTTCAGGTTTTCCACAAAAGCTTATGCTACTTTGCAAAGAAAAAGAAATCAACTATTTTGTTTGGTATATAGATTGAGATGTTGAAGGAATTGCCACAGAAAAACAAGTCAGATAGGATGATATGATAAGTAGGAAAAAAAAAGAGTAATCCAATAACTACAGCCATCAAGTGAGACTTTATTTAAAGAAAACTCAAATGCATGGCTTATTATACGATGTTATTCACCTTCTGAGCTGGTCTTTGAAACTCCAGGCTCTTAATGATTTTGAAAAGAATACATTAGTTGGTCAGCATAATGCTATATTAGCCTTATAAAGGTATATTCATTTGATTAGTTCTAAATTCTGTTGCCAAAAGTCTTTATTTTCTGGCATCAACTCAGAACATTCTCATTCTCTTAATTAGAACAATATTTTTTCATCATAGCATGAGCCTTGCTGAATTAGCTCCAGGAGTTCTGTTTGTTTGCTTTCTCTTCAGTCTGGAGTTTTCTGTTTGTCCTTTTAGTCACAGTCAGCTCAAGGAAAATCTCATGCAATAGTTTCATGAGTGTGAATTCCGCTTTCTCATTTTTTGCCAAAGTATCTTTTACTAACTGACATAATATAAGGACTTGCATCACACGGTGGCCACTGCCACCCTTACATCGTCCTCTGTTAATGTGGCACTACGCAAATAAGAACTGTAATGCCTGAGTTGTTCTACAGACCAAGCTTTTTTCATAGCTGATGTCGTTCTTTGCTGACCTGAGAAGCATTTGAGTGATCGTTGTGAGGGAGATCTCAACCAGAGCTGGGGCCACAAAAAGAACTTGTGAAGGTACTTGCTGTCTTAGATCTGACAGTCGTTCTAGTTGCACTATTAAAGGATTACAGTCTGAGAAGGTGCATATCATCAAGGATCATCCCACTGTTAATCACAGCAATACGGCCACAGATATGTACAGAACTTATTAGCAACTGCTTCTCATGCTAGTGAAACATCTGTGCCCTCCCATATCAGTGTTCTTCCACGGGCAGCGTACATCTTGGAGACAAAACTAGTTTGTATGACTGTACACAGTTTGTATGCATAGTACTACCCATAACATCTAGAAAATGCTGCTTTTATTCCTTTTTATTAGAACTGATCTTTGGATATATATGTATATTTTGCTCTGTGTTGAAGATTTAAACTTGCTGATTTTCATCAAAATTAATACTGTTTGCCTGCGATGGAAAAAAATGAGGAAGGCAATTACAGAAATACCACTACCTCAAAAGTGACAGAATCATGGCAAAACACAGCTGGAATACACCAACTCCAGATTGGAATAACACAACATAAAGAATAATAAACCACTAGAGGTGACCCATTCCTCTGTAAAAACTGCTTCTGCTTTGAAGTTCAGTGAGTAAATAGCATGCTCATTATGAACAGAGCTGCACTGGTATGAACATCTGCATTGAGATGGAGACGTGTGTCACAAACTTTTGTTCAGGTTCCTTGCAGATGTGCAAATATAACCAAGTTGTGCATACGTACATATCTGAACAGCTCCAAGAGAAACAGCGGAGTTGCCCTGGCTGTCTTCTGTGCCAAAGTACAGATGATTGTGTTTACAAAACAACTTCTTGTGTAACTGAAGTTAAGTAACAGCAGTTCTACAGCCACAAATGCAGGAATTCCATGTCAAGCTGGCACTAAAACCACAACTTTCAGCAGGTTGGTGTTGATATATCAGCTGCAACCACCTAGTTAGTAATCTCTGTTACCGACAGAGTTTGACTAGGGAGCTACTTTAATCCTGAATATGTACTGGCATGTGAGCCTGTGATATCTGAGAAGTTTAACAAAACCTAGCATTTAGATTTAATCTTAAAATATTCCTTTCTAAGATGTCTGATAAAACATTTTGGTCCCAGTTATGCACTAGATCTCTCATGGGGAGTTAATGACTCCAATGAAAATAAAGGAAGAAAACCATATTATGGAATGTTTGTCTTCTGCACTGTACAATAAATGCTTTAAATAATTATTCTCTCTGTTTGTATTCACATAGCAAGGAGTAAAGATTTTTAACATCAGAGTGTCTTACATTTCCTGCTAAATGGCAACCACAGCATTTACCAATATTTTTTTAATAACATACTAATGCTGAAGGAACAAGAGCTGCACAGGGAAAGCTGAAACTGAAAGTTCAATCACCTTGTAATAAATCACACTCATTAACGTGGTGGGAAGTGATATCACCAACATAAACTATGATTTTTTTTTCCTTAAACCTTTATGACTGAAAGTGCTGTGTCCCTCCACACACCTCTCCACTGCATTCCTCTCCCACCCAAAGAAAAGAGGAGGAAAAGAGGAAAAAAGAAACCTGGGGCATGTGATAATCTGGAGAGCCCTGGGAGCCCTCCCAGCACTGCTGCACCATGAGATCGCAGCTCCTCCCTTCCTCGCTGCTGTGGGAGAGCTGTCCTGGGGAGAATCCTCTCAGCTGCTGAGCACAGGCTGCACACAGTTACCTGCTGTATATCTGTGCTCTTATTGACGTGCAAGTACTTTAAAGGGACATTATTTTATCTGCAGGTTACTCAGGAGCAATCCACTGCGGTTGTTCGTTTTCTGAGCGCTGGATCAGCGACTGGGTTTGCACGCAAGGTGCCCAGTGCTACCTCTGGTCTGTGGTGGAAGCAGTGTGACTTCTCAGATCAGGTTTCCAGAGGATCATACGAATATGTTTAGAAATTGTTTCTGCAAATAATCTCTGATGTCTGGTTGCAATTTGCTGTTTCCACAAAAATTCCTGGCAGTGAGCATGTTTGCTTGGATTCTCACAATTGTTTTGGTAAGCATATTCTCTCCCTTGACAGGCCCCTCTTTGCAAATATTTCAAATTCCTGTCCTTCTCTTTTTACAGTTTAATGCTTTCCTGATTTTTAGCCGCAACTTTCTATTATTTCTAAGGGTGGCTCTACTTGTCAGTACGTGATGCGGAATTCCTGGGGTTTACACAGAATTCTACTTTCAGGTTACAAAGGATTTTCTGGCTAACAGGAGGGAGGGAAAGAATCTTTGCAAAACAAAGCAACATTTCAAAAACTCAGTGAAAATAAGCAGAAGCCACACTGTGCGTAGCTGAGTGGGAAAATACATTTTTGAATGGACTTAAGTTAAAAACTCTCAAAACTGCTTTGTTAAAATTCCAAATTGAGGTTACAAACCAAAGATGTATATTTTGGTGATGCTGAAGATTTATAATTAATTTTGGTGACACAAGTTAATTTGTGCCGTATGAGATACGTATCATGCAACTTCCTGAATTAAATAAAGTTCCTTTCATCCCTCAACTCTGGAGTTCCATCTACTCAGTTCATGGCAAGGAGTTACCACCAGAATATTCAGAAGTTCAGTTATACTGTTGTGGAACCAGCTGGCTAAACAGTCACAAGGCAACCTGCTGGGCTTCCAAATACAGAACCTTTATAGAAAGGGTCAATAGAAAGAAGCAAAACAAAAACAGAACAAGCTGGCTCAACCCAAGAGTTTGGCACAAATGCCATGAAATGTACCAGTAAGGAAGGGTAAATGCCATAGAAGGAATCAGGCCATTATAGGCTGATAAAGGCACCTGAAGAGATAAGACCAAGAGCCACTAAATAGGTGGGGGAAGGGGAATCGCTAATGGGCAGAAGAAAAGCCATCGTGGGCAGGGGCACACACATGGAAACAGGTCGTGTGGTCACTTCTCCATCAATCTGCATCTTTTGTGTGCGTTCATTTCTGTGTTTGCAGTGCTTCGCTGACCGAGTAAGTGTCAGGGGCTGAAGGTAAGTTCAAATTTGGGAGACATATATATAATATATAATATATATAATTTTTAAAAATGCAATTATGTTTTGGTAAAAATAAAGGCAATGACGCTGCTGTGGCTCTTATAGAAGGGATTTCCCGGTTGTTTTACTAGCTGTGCTGTGCATCTTTGAGAAAATCAGTAGAATGGCTTAATGCTGCAGTTTCCCCTCCTTGACAGGTACACAGTAATATTAATCCCTCAGTGCAGTGTGGTTTAAAGCAGTATTTTTATAAAGGTCATGTTCCTTTAAACAAATACAGTCTGTTGTTTTGATGAATAGCTCTTAGCTTTCCTTCAAAGACTTGTGTCCAAAATCTGTTATACTGTTCTTAAACATTTGAATTGGGAACAATTGGTCTGGCTTTGATTCTTCTTTGAATGCGCAGATTGCTAAAAGCTGTAATCTCTTTAATCTGCTTGCTGAGGCACATTAGCTTGTTTCCACTTGTTCCTAGCTGGCTGGTGTTAGGACCCAGAAAAGAGACAGCAGCAACGTGATATAAATAGAGTACCAGAATGGGACAAAGTTTGAGAAGAAAGCATGACATCACTCAGACTTGCTCTCCACCCAAAAAGATCTGGGATGGAGGTGCAAACGTGAGCTGGACAAGAGAGGAGTTAGCAAGTCTTTTCAGTTCATTTCCCAGGGAGAGAGTGAGAGCTCTATGCTTTATGCGCTATAAGGAAGTACATTTTCTTGCTAGCAAAATCAAAACTGGCTTCGGATCTCTGACAACGTGAAAGTAATTGAAAGGAAAAGACAACCATAGGAAGAAAGTTGAAAACAAGATATTTTCTTTTTGGCACAGATTCTAGCAGAAATATTTGACTTCTTTCCACGGAACGGTACAACTTTCGGATCCGATGCACACTGCTTCTAATTCTTCCGCAATCACAGTAATTTATTTATGGTTAAATGAAGAGATCAAAGTGTGAAGAAAGCAAATACTACTTCAAGGGTCGGAAGGATATTCTGCCATCACTGAAGGAACAGACTTCTTGAACCTACATGGAAAATGTCCCTTTTAATACAAAAAGTAGCTAAGGAAAACTTATGATTGAAAATCTGCAGGAATTTGATCTCGGTTGTACTTCTAACCTTAAATAGACGATGAAGAATTTATTATCTCTGCTTTGCTGTCATTATTCTTTGCTGATTTTATTGCAGTTCAAAAATCAGGTAATGTTCTGAATACGGTCGGCACTGACGTATATTTGGATCCCTCTTAGCAAGTTTTGCCTCACCATGTCTCATTATAAAATGTTTTATGTGCAGGTGTACGGAAACTATTCCCAGCTACTCAAACACCCAGGTAAGGAATGTTTTACTTATACTTTATGACACCATGCTTTTATATAAGGATGCATACTGTATCTTGTTTTCTTGCTTTGTATTTTTCATTGGTTTAGTAGCTCCGAGAATCAGTGACCCCACATTTGAATGTCAGCTCTTTAGTAAAAATACAATAGACTGAATTATCGAAGTATCAGACCATCCTAGGCAGTAAAAATTCGGTAGCCTATCTGCTAAACATCTGCACAGAAGTATGTCTGAAGAAAAATGGCTTGTATTCGATAGGGAATTTCTCTATACAGTGCTTATTATTATGTTTTAGAGCATATTTTCTGAACTAGATTTCTACACAGGTCTTTTTTTTTTTCTCTCTCTCTCTTCTTGTGTTCAGTGTTTTAATTCTTTGATCTACAGTTAGACGTGCTGGTTTGTGTACTTTGCCACAGCATCAAGTGATCTACCCTGCTCCTAGCCATCATGCTTCAGTTAAAATCAGTTGTAGAGTGTTTTAAAGATCTCTCATCTGTTTTCAATGCAGAAAATCTCACTCAAAGCTTATTTGGGGTCTGTGTGTGTAACTGCTGAATCCTTCTGTTTATATAAATAGTTTAACCTCAAGCCTCATGGTGGTGTACAAGTACAATTTTACTGCTTTGCAATTCATGCATTGCTTTGTGCTGTTAAGTTTCCACAATATATAATTACGCTCAAAATAAAATACAGTGTGATGTGGAGTTATGTTGTCTGCTATTGCAGTAACTTCAGACCAGTTACGTGTTCTACCTTCATTCAGACTAAGAAATACCATCTCTTTTCCTATCGATAAGGATGACAGGCTTCTGGCCAATAGAACCAGTAAGGGGGTAATGGTCTTCCTCACTGGGGGGGCAAGCTATATGAGATTTGTCTGTAGCACAAATCTATGGGGATATGTAGGTGGGAATGATGCTTTCTGAATTTGTAGAGACTGTAAACAATTCAGAAGTGCTTTTGTTCTGAACGCAGAGTAATTATCTACTGAAAGAACTATACACGTATAAGCTGAATTCAAAGCAATAGGTATTTGTTTTCAGAAGTTTTCTTGGGGCTGTAAGAGGGATAGCAGCATGGCTTTATATAGTTCAGAACTGGCAGCTAGGAAAGCCACCGACGAGCCGCATGGCTCTCGGAGATTCATTTCTTTGCTGCATCTCTGGTTGCTTTCCCATTTTCTTTGCCCGTTTTTCCCAGCTTCAAAATGTAAGGCTCTTAGAAGCTTCTCCTTAGGAATCTGTTTGATACCAACTGCACTACAGCCATTAATAAAATACTCATGCCATATCATGATACATTTCTGGCATCAATTCATCTCCTTCCCAGAGATTTTTCTTGTTTGTCTGTTTTCCTCTCTTTTGCTATATTTTTCTAAGACTTCTGCTAATTTTAATCTTTTTTTTCCCCCCTGATATAAAGAGTAAATGTTAATGAAAGGAAGAGTTATTTGCAGATAAGCACACTGTGAAACAGCAGGCATGTTATGTGCTCTGCAAAATAGATATTTTGAGGATGGTATGGAGGTTCTTCAGCACAGGTTACCTATGTGGCTTCTCTTAATATCACAGAAATTCATCACTCTAACGTTAGAGCAGCTAGAATGTACTCTTTGAAGACAGAACTGAACATGTACCCAGATATGGCTTATGTAAATGAAAGCAGGTTCCTACACCCTCCTCCGTCAGCATGCCTTTCCACATAAGCTTAGTTGAGTTGCACTGCTTGGAATTCTCAGATTTGGCTTTGTGCGTGCTTATTCTGTGTCATTATTCTCCTACCTTGTCAGTAGTTTTCTCCTTTTGTTAGCAACTATGCTTTTCTTTGTCTTTTTCAAGTATCCAAAGGAAATGTGACCACAGAACCCTTAAATGCATCCCTATCTCATCTATTTACACTCATGTTCCCTCTATGTGGGAAAATCTCTATGTCAACAGCAAACACTCCCAGTTAGATAGGCCAATTGTAGTTCCTGGTCAATTAGAAATGGTTTGTTAGGTATCTTTGGTACTATTCCATTTGGAAGAGAAGCAAAGAAGTTCATTCATTCTCACAAAATCAAAGCTTGATATTGTTTCGTGCTTTCAGATCTATGAGTGTTTATTGTGACGTTTAAGAATTTTGTCAGTTTTATACTTCCATTCGGTCTTAGGTTCCTCTACTAAACCCTGAAACTATACTCTGCTCTGAAACTATACCATGAGGATGAGAATCATCACAAGAGTTCATCGCTCCATGGTTTGACTAGAAAGCTTAAGGCCAAATAAAATTTTTGTCCCTGCAATTCCATTATAATGAAACCTAATTTGTATCCAGAATAATAAAATGGTAGAATAATTGTCAAATGGGCAAGCTGTTCAAATCTCTCTTCAGAGTAAAGAAAGTCTCTAAGTGGCAAAGGACACTATTTGTGATTTGCACACAGTTTTGGGAGCTTTTGCATGGTGTCCAACAGTTAAAATGGTATTTAAGAAACTATTCTTTGTTTCTGAGGCTCTTGAAAGCTTGCTTGGTAAAAAAAAAAAAACAACCAAAAACAAACAAACTGGTTGAAGGGCAAAGAACTAAACATTCAGTATAACTTTATAAGTAAGTTTGTTTCACTTCTCTTGGAGACCCCATTAGTTCTTTACTCCTACACTTGACGATGCGCTTGCTCTTCATTTTTCTTAATAAGATTATTCACTGGTAAAAGTTTTGGGGAGTTAAAGTTGCACTTTGTTAGATCAATTCAAACTCAATATTAAATATCCATCAGAAGAACAAAGATGTGAAAGGCAGAGAGGTTTTCTTGAAGCTAGCTAGTTATCTTTTTTTCTCCTTCATGCATCGTCCAGGGGATGGATGGGGCTGTATCTCAATGGCATTTTATGAAAAGTATTAAAAAACACAGTCAGGAAGTTCAAGGAGGTTAGGGAGATCATGTTTTTGAAACAAATCTGTGGAACTTCATTGTATGAATGTAGATGAGGAGGGGAGAAGGAAAGAGAATGCTTGATGCTTTCAGTACGTTTTAATTTGAGGGTAGGGATATTAAGGGAGAATCAGAAAGAACCCAATAATCATTTTGATTGAAATCTGAATCAAAAATGCCTATTTTAAGTACTTACTTCATTCTCCCCCAAAAAAGAAAAGATTAACTCAAATTAACAGG
This sequence comes from Centrocercus urophasianus, assembly GCF_019232065.1. Classification (NCBI taxonomy): domain Eukaryota; kingdom Metazoa; phylum Chordata; class Aves; order Galliformes; family Phasianidae; genus Centrocercus; species Centrocercus urophasianus. The sequence continues at coordinate 9,364,399 of NW_024884867.1, forward strand.
ATCCCGTGCCATGATTTTGTATTCACAGTAAAATTTCCATGTATCTGTATCAACCCTCTAAAACTTCCCTGCATACAGGAGATGATCAATTTCTCCTAGGACAGCTTGTTAAATTATTTTCAGAATAAAGGATTTCTTGCAGCTAAAAAAATAAAAATCCATGTTTTCCTACATTTCCTAATGCTACACCTTTAGAATAGACATCACATGAACACAAAATCTGATTGCATTGGACTGCCTGCTTCTGCTCAGGTTAGAGTAACCACAATTCCTAAAAACTGCTCTAACTTGTATCGATTAGGCTCTACTGCTAAATCTGTCAGAGGAAACCAGCAGATGGTTTTTTTGCAGCATATCTGGTGTTAAGGAGGATGTTTAGGGAAACAAAGGCCACAAGCATCCTCCCCACCATGTAGCTGAGCAATCTGGAACCGCTTCTCTTAGGGAGGATCAAATTCCTTCTATTAAAGGGCATAGTTCTGCTATATGCTCAGTCACTGTGTGAATTACCTGGAGACACCAGTGCTCATTTCTGTGCTAGTGCTCATTTCTGATTACTGTTCCTCAAAGAGGAAAAAAGTGAAAAGTGCTTGCATTAATATCATCTGACAGTGTTGCACTGGTTTTTCTGTCAGTTTTGAGAACAGGATAAGAGTCTTTGGAACTCTTCAGCATCTTCTCGATTTCAATTTAAGTGTGGGTATTGGAGTCCTGTATGGAGGAGACAGAAGCACAGGAATTGTTCTACAAAGGCAAAACATCCCTCCTCCACATTCCCTTCTTGATGCTTTGTACTGTCCATAGTATGTTTAAAAAGCTGGGTGAAACCCTGCAATTATCAGAACAACTTCTCACCTGGTGCTGACAAATGCTGCCTGATACACCTGCAGAAATTTGATCAGAAATGATTACAGATTTTAAGTATAATTAGGAAAAAAACCCAGCAGTTGAATTCTAAAAGCAGAGGTTTTCCACAGAGGTCAGTCAGATATCCAGCTTAGATCTCCCCTGCCATTTTTATTCATGGTCTTGCTTATCAAACATTGCAGATAATATATCTTGTTTTAATTGACCTATTGACCTCCTCTATAGCTCTTCTTTGTAGAAACTCGTTAAAGTACGGTCCAACAAGAGATATAACACCTTTTTCATCTGTTTCCTTGAAAGGGTTCAAAGTTTTTTCATCAGCTTCCCATTACTGGCCGCTGGAAGACGTGGATGGAATTCATGAGTTTCGGGATACGAACGGAGGTAGACAAAGGATTCATTGACAGTGGCAATAACATAAGTATTTGTGCAGTCTGTAAGTAGTGAGCAGGAGAAATGAGAGCAGTTAGCTTTTTTACCGCAGCAGCTGAGATTTCAAGTTAATGTTTCTGCAATGCTTTCATGTTCGAGTGATATTATATGTGAGAGCTGAGTTCTGCAGAGCATTCTCAAGCATTCTGAATATACATTGTTAAGGTTATAAAGTGAATTTTTTCATGATCCAGAGGGTCACTGAAATAACATGGTTATTAGCTGACTTTGTACATGCATAATATGCACTAAATAAGCTCAGCAACTGAGATCTTCGGCTATGCCAGCAGTGAAAACACTTGGTTCTTTTTAACTTTTCGGAAGTAGTTAAATGCCTAAACCCTACAGGCAATTTTGAAAAATCACATTTAGTATCCATAGAAAGAGAAGTGCAAGGCTCTTATCTGAATACTTCTTAATCATTTTTATATTTTTTGATACTTCTCTAAAAGCCCTCTTACAGCAAGAGTTGTTCTGTGCTTTTTTTTTTTTTTTTTCCCCTTTTTTTTTTTTTTTTTTTCTCCTTTCCAGTTGAGCAAATTCTTGAAAGACTTGGTAAAGCCAAACCCTGACTGATTGGAAAGAGTCAGTTGTCAGAACTGCAAGAACTCATTGGGAATGATATTAGAATGGTTGGTTTCAGCAGTTTTCTGGTTCTGATGTTTTGGAAAGAAGAGATGACTTCCCAGGAACGTCCAAGTGATGTAATTGATGCAGTTTCAGCAGAACCACAATATCCCACTGCTGCATTATGAACCTGTAGGGTCATACGTTTCAGGAGTAATTTGCTGCTATATTCTGTTTCCTTCTGAGGCTCAGAAGTGCTTTAGTGGTTTCCACATGAGAACTGTTTTCCCTTGAGACTTTTTAGCCAATTGTAAGTTGGGTTGATACACACATTCCCCAATACTTACCACACTGTGATGACTCCTTTGGCCACTGAGCTACACTTCTGTACTAGTGAAGAGTAGCTGCAGCACTATTACAGGTGACCATAGTATTCTTATGCAGAAATATGACAGCAAGAGATTAAAACAAGAGTTGGAGAACTTTACAATCTTACATGAAAAATGTTACTTAAGTGCAGAGCTAGTGCTATTTGTTATACATAAATGGGAACATAAATCTCTGTTTCTAAGTAAAGAGAAAAAATCTGTAGATATCTTAAACCTCTTATTCCATAATCCTGAAGTATTTTAAACTTAGACTGTTCGACCCATCCTTCCAGGAATTATTTTAAGGAATGAAATTGGCTGACCAGAAATAAATCTGGGCAATATTCTGTTCTCACTAGAGGCTGATGGCAGCATCTCCACTTAATTCTAAAAGGACCAGAATTCGATCTACAGAAAGTTAAGATGCAAGTTCTTCAGAAGTGTGTGAATGTCATTTTCTAAATTGTCTCGACATTCTTATTACAAACATGTTGTTTCCAAAGCAATTGAGGAATATTTAAATCTAGCATGGATTACAGCTGTTGGACAAATTATAATTGCACAGTGTTGGAAAGATTATTTTTTGAAACTTGTTAAATCACATTATTTCAGCAAAAATCAGAAATCTTTTCAATGGTAGCATGAAAGAGTGAATTAGAATATATAAAAGTTCCTGATCCCACAAAGAAGAATAAGACTGGCTTACATGAATAACTGTCTTTGAATCCTATTATGTGTAAAATAACATTATATATAGCCAGCTTTATGATCCTGGTGGGGAAAAAAAAAAAAAAAAAAAAGGATTTTGAGGACTTTGTCTCACTACGTGGTGGCCAAAAATCTTTTTCCCTGCAGCACAATTCTTTTTCTGCACTGCATATAGGAGAAGTTTTGTGTACCTCTCTGATGTTTGACTTTGATACAAGATAAGTTTAATTGTCGTAATCTAATGCAGGTAACAATTTGCTAGATTTTGATACCATTCTGATTACACAACTCTATTATGCTAGTCCTGTTTTTTTCCACTCATCATAATTTCATGCAAATGTTTTCATTCCATGTTTCTTCTCTTAAATACTTGAAGCATCATAGTCTGTCCGTCATGTTAATCCATTTTATTTGTTGAAGTCATTGTGTGTGAAGCCAGATTTATATCTCTCAATGTATTTGTGTTGTGAGAGGCAGTGTCAATAAATTATTTTTTCAGTTGTCTCAAAAATAAAAGCAGTAAAAGGAATTGAAGGGAAACAGCCAACTTGAAAAACATCAAATAAGAAAAAAAAAGTGGTCACATTCAGGTTTTCATCTCACCCCTTGTTTTCCACTTTTTTTTTTTTTTTTTTTTTTTGAAAATTCCTTTTTTTTTTCCCCCTCCTGTGAGCCCAGATGGTCTAAGTCCCAAATCAGCACATCTATTTACTTACACAGGCTTTCCATCAAGCTCTGTTTACCCACCCTGGGTAAACAATTAGTGTGAAAGATACTCTCAAAATATCAAAGTGGGGAGGGGAAGAAAAATTATTGTTAGATACCTAAATTAACTTGATAGCTCCCAGAACTACAGCAGGTGGAATGGCTCTAGATACAAACAAGCATTGGTGCTGTCCTTTCAGACCTGTTGACAGTATGCTGGTCAATGGCTGTGCTGTGTCCCATAAGGTTTTTAATTTCTCCAAGGATGGAGACACAGCAATTCCTCTTCGCAAGCTACTCAGCACCTGACCCTTGTAATTTTTCATTAAAAGTATTTAGACAAAAAGCATTTGTTTAAATGAAATTTCCCGTGTTTCAACTTGCTCCCATAGCCTCTTATCTGTTCACTAAATACCACGGAGGAGGCTCTGGCATTACCCGTCCCACTGGCTGTTTATGTGCTTTGATAAGACACCTGAGCCTTCTCCTCTCCAGGGTGAGCAACCCCACTCCCTCACCCTCTCCCTGGTGTGCCAGATGCTCCAATCCCTTCATCACCCTTCTGGCCCTTCATGGGACTTGCTCCAATATATCCATGTATCTCTTGCATTGGGGAAACCCAGAGATGGACAAGTGACTTGAGATACCGTAACTTTTTCACCACATAATGATTTTTGAAATAACAGGAGTTTATTACTGACCTGATTGTATTCAGAGCCCTTCATCCAAGTGCAGTTGTATTATTGTCTTTTTCCTCTTGTATTCCTGCCAGGAAGAAAAGTGGTCTTAGTGATCCTATATTTAAATCGTGCAGTAAAGGGACACAACATTCACATCCACACAGATTGTTGGTAGGACATTGTTATACGACGGTTTTAAAGGCTACTGCCAACATTAATGATCTGAGCTAAATTGAGAGATATGAACTGGTCAAATCATTACTGACTGTGTTTATTCATTGTTTTTCTTATTTGCTTGTTTTTTTGTTGTTTCACCCAGCTCTAAGAATCCACAACTTCACTGTGCTTCCTTCCCATAATTCTACCTTTGTATATACCAATGACTCTGCCTACTCTAACTTCTCTGCAACTGTAGGTGAGGATTTACATTTTTATTGTTGTGCATTTGTCAGGCTTGGAGGGTTCTTGTAACACTGTACTCAAAGTTGAGTTTTGCTCAGTTGGTAAAGATCCATGCTTACACTGACTGAAATTAAACAAACAAACAAAACATTGCTAAAATATTACCAGAATTACTTCATTACTTCAAATTACTAGAAGTGGCATCCCCTTGATAAATAGTCCATGGAAAGATGGACTCCAGTAGCTCTCAAAAGCCTAATATATATTTACTAATAATTTACTATAATTACTGTTTACTATTTACTAGGTGTAGGGGAAGCAGATAACATTTCAGTGGATCATGAAGGAACAAATGCTTTTTTTTTTTTTAAACCTTAAAAAAAAAACAAAAACAAAAAAAAACACAAAAAACCACTATTTATCATCACTTCATATTTATTTTTAAAGGACACATTAAGAAAGGCAAATGCAAGTCAATTTTTAAGTCCTGGAAGTAATCTTGTCAATTAGTACATGTTTAATTACCATATTAATAATGACAATAAAGCTAGCACAAATCTTAGATATGTAGCCTTTTAATGATTTTTCCCCCCATCAACGTGGTAGCATATTAGAGGAAGAACAGAAAATGACAACATTCCATGCAGAAACCTGCCAGACTGGAAACTAAGTGGATGTAACCAAAGCCACTTGCTGAAATCACCAGGGGTTTATACTTGTACAATTGACATATGACCTGTTGTCCACTTAAAGATTAAGTATCAGCTCACATCTAGTCATTGGAAAGTCTAATCTAAGGAGAAAGATGAAAATGGTAGAAGTCGTTTGGATACTAAGAAGCCTGTATGAGAATGATAAACCACTATTTTTCTGCTCTCTTAAAGTTTGCTGGCAAAAGCGAACTCTGTAACAAATGTCAAGTGACCCCAATTCCTTCCAGCCCTCATTTATCTGCTTTATAGAACTTTTGCATAGTTGTCATGTAGTAAGACACATTCAGCACGAACATTAAAATGGCAAAGGAAATGCAATGGAAACAGAAATGCAATATTTTATGGTATTTATTTAAATATTAATCTAGCCAGAATGACAAACTCAGAAATATTTGCTTCCCTCCATAGTACTTACTCTAATTTTTAGAAAGAACTGAATTCTCATCTGTTTTGATGACTTCTTGCTTAAAAGCAGGGAAGCACACCTGAGAATTTTAGTATTTGCACTCAGATTTGGGATGAACTAAGAAAACATTTGGGTGTGTTCACTGAGCACTACCACATGCTGCATCTGCTGCCTTCCTGAGTGGTGCTACCTTGCAGATGGGCCAGTATGGCTGCCTTCATTCCTCCTGGTCACCTACATTCTGAAAGTGACATTCCCTGTCACACAGGTCTCCGCTGCAGGAGGGGATGCACCACCCTGAAGCAGTGACAACTCTGTTTCTCATTATCACTCCAGACACACAGTCTCGCTCCAGCACTGCCTGTGCATCAACCTGGGCCCAGTTTGATTTTCACTGTTCAAAGTCTTACGTCAAGTCAGGCAGATGTACACATATAAATACAAAGGAAAATCCTTTATGTCCCACCCCTGTGGTGTTCTAGACCATTTTTGTGCATTTTCCATTTCCATTATAATGTCATTCAGTTCTCAAATATCAAGCAGCAGCTAGATGACAATTTCTGCACTTCAGAGGAGAAGACACTGTGCTCAGTGCTGATGTTTCCCTTAGACTTTTTTTTGGTTAGAAGAATTTACAGAGAAGGGTCTTAAAACCAAGATACTGAATCTTCATAGCCATTGCACAGCTCCTATCACCAGCTGGACTCTCAGAACTCAGTGAGGTTTCCTATGGTAAATGTCAGGTTTTCTGAGTATTAGGGTGCCTCATGTGCTTTGGTTACTAGGGAATGAATAAACAGTGCTTCTTAAAGCAGAGAACACAAGTAACTCACAAGACAAATAATCATTACCCATGTTAGACAAGAGAGTAGCTTTTATGAGTCATATATACATGTGGTGTCGTACCAAAGCACGATCAAAAGATATTCTCCTGTCTTTTAAGTATAGTTTATCAAGTATACTTTATTCATATATAATGAAAAGTGGATTTTGATCACAAAACTCCCCTTTCAAAAAATGAAAAAATATATGGGTTTTTTTATTGATTAAAGATTTTTTTGCCAAACTCTACTTAACAGCAAGACAGAAACAGTTGCATGATGCGCCCAGCATTCAGAAGTCTGGAAATTGTAATGTTTGTTCTGAGTAGTTCAAAATAATGACTTTTGGGTTCTGTTTTTGGTGTATGAGTTCTGCTAATACATTTTAGTTAAGCAAGAATTGGGGTGAAGAATATAATTATTACAAACTTGAAATAATTATGTTGTATGGCTCTTCAAAAGCAAACAATCAGAAAAGAAAACACAGAACCAACCAACAACAAAAACTGTAGATGAGAAAAAAATTAAGGAAGCGTACAAGCCTGCTAAAAGTCGTGTTTCCAAGGATCTTTGACTTACATAAGTGTTAAGCTATGTTTTGCTTTTCCTTTAGACATTGTAGAAGGAATGGTGAACAAAGGAATTTATGTTACTGAAAAGAAAGGAGTTACCTTTCTCTTCTTTGGAAGATATCAAAATTCCTGCATTAGCAACCCAGAAGTTTGTGGACCTGAAGGTTAGTGAACTAATTACTAACTCAACAGTTTAGCTATTACTATCAAATTACGTAATTTAATAATAATGTAATGAATCCTCTAAAATTCCAGCATGACATATTTCTTCATTGGCTTTTAAAACAATTGAGCAGAGGTTACTGAAAATGTGTGTAATGCAATGGAAAGCACAACAACAACAACACAGCAGCATGGTCCCAGGCTGCAGTAAGTGAGGGTTTGCTCAAAGACAACAGCCACAGCAATAAAGGAAAGACACTGCTTACCTTCAAAACACCCCAGGCATGCAGGAATCTGCAGTCAGATACCCTTGCCTCTACTGCCAACCCTTAAATTGCACACAACCACTGCATGCACCTGAGCTCCCCTGGGTTGGCCCTGCCTTCCCACCAGGTGCTCAATCACTTCTTCAAGCCCTGAATCAGCATTTCTGCTACCATGCAGTTTTTTCCTAACTGCATTCGAAATTACAAGTAATCACTAACTGCTCAGATCAATGGTCTACTGTACAACTAACTCAAACAAAAACAAAAATAAGCTTACACTACCATAAATCTTTCATCTAGCACCGAGATTAATGGTGCTACAAAACTATATGATAAATATAAGTCATCCTACAGGTGAAATTTAGGAGACTTTGTTTTAATTGTGTGGTATTTCAGCAGGAATGCTTTTTTCAAACTGATTTTTGGAGACAGTTATTTAAAATTTCTGATTTCATGGAATCCATTTGTCCATATCCACAGACACTTAAATTCTCTTCCCTCTGTTCTCTTCCCTTTCTTTTTCTTGGGTAAAGATCACAAAATGGCCAGTGTTATAAGGGTGCACTGATTTGACACACTGATTATCGAAGAACATTAAGCTGTATGCAACTATCAACATAAGGACACAACCAGTCAGTATCAATACCTACATTAGAGACTTTAGATTTAGTCAAAGTAAAAAACCTCAATTAACTACTGATCCTTCCATATGTAACCTCCAGAAGTCCCTAATCTTAAACACCGTTGCTAACACTGACTTTTCTTGCTTTTACTGATTTAAGCCATTCTTCAAACCTGAAATAGGATTATTTTTTTTAGCTATGCATTAACTTTCTATGAAAGAAGGAGAAACTAATAGAGAAGATACCTCTACTATTACATGGTAGTGGAAAAGAGAATTCATTATCCCACTGCAGACATATTGTCAGATACATACAGTACCTTCTGATATATATTTTCATACCACTAGAAAGTAAAAAAAATATCTGCAAGTCATATTATTTCTACATCCACAGTATAATATAATATTCAGAATAATTTATTTTTATAACACCAGAGCATTCCCAGTATCTTACAAGCAAGAACATTCTTTTCTGAGTCTTTCAGCATAATGAGAAGTTTCTTTAGTGTTCACTTTGTCAGCACCTCCTGAAGCTACTCAAGCATCATAAAGCACAGTGAGTATGGAAGACTTTCAATACAAATCCACTCTTGCTTCCTTCCATCAGGAGTAACGTTTTCCTTTTTCTGGAAAACTCAAGACCAACAGACGAAGTTTCCCCCTGCCTCTGGTGGGCAAGTGATTTCCAGTGGTTTCAAAATCTGTTCAAGTGAAGGTGAAGGTTCAGTGGAATTTTATACCCGTGGGAATGCAATGATGAAGTGGAAAGCAAGTTTTAGTCCACCAGGTAAGTTCACCTTTTTTTGCCTTTATGTTTTACATTATTCTCGTAGACAGATTAGAGAGATGTAATGGTACAAGCCAATACAAGCCAACGGTACATTATCAGGAAAATGTGGACATAAAAGTAATTAGAGCTCTGTGGTTGAATTCTCATGGCGGGGGAAAGGTGAGAGAAAGGTGAACTGCTAACTCACTGATACTGAACTACACAACATTTGCTGTTCAGCAGCAGTACTCAGACCTGCCTTCCAGTTGTCTGAATTGCAGTTCCTGTTGGCATAAGTAGATCAATGGGTCCTTAGATGGAAACAGCTGGGTGAGGAACACAGGTTAGTCTCTCCATATATTCTAAAATCTATACATGTACAGGACTCTACTATCTCCAAAATAATGACTTTATTTAGTAATGATTTAACTGGATATTTAGTGCCTTGTTCATTTTGTCAACTGTTAAGTGTCAAATTTTATGTCATGACATGGTATTAAGAAGCATTTTGGTATATCACATATCTTACTGCTAAACTTTGTATTGTTGGGAAACTCTTACCTAGTGACTGAGACAAATTCTGAACTTACAGTAATGCCAGTGACAGTCACTAAAGTTTTTTCTTGTCATTATTTAACTATCTGCAAACTAGGAATATAGGACTTTCTCAGCTCATAGTACCAAACTTTTATAATCAGTTTAGAAATCTTGTTTTAAGAGAAACCCACGTTTGTGGGTTATTCAATCCAAGTAAAAATGAGTAGGATCTTTTCAGCCTTTCAACTGTAACAAAGAAAGTGTGGCAGCTTTAATTAGTCTGTTTGCCTGCTCTCCAGTTCCTGCGGTCTTTATGAAGTTCTTGCTGAATTGAATTTTGAGACAGTATTGAAGAGACTTCTAGTCTTGGCCAATAGTACTTAGCAAGTGTAATTTATGGAACTGCAGAGAGCCTCAGTAAGAGTTCAGACAAAAGCTAACAGGCGTTCTGCCAAAGTATGGGCTTCCCCATGTGTGTAAAGATTAATATACATGACATCAGCATTCCATAATTCACTTTCAGCACTTCCTATACTTCTCCATAGCATTGCACAAGTCAGCAGAAACTTACTGAATAGGAGAGGCACTAAATGGAAATGATTCATAGATTTTGCTGTGACTTACTGTTTTCTAGGTCCTTACTGGACTCATATTCTCTTCACTTGGAAATCAAGAGAAGGACTGAAGGTCTACATCAATGGAACTCTAAACACAACTGATCCAGATGGGAAAGTTTTCTATGATTATGGGGACCCCAGTGCAAATCTGCTGACTGGAACAGAAGGGGATCAAACGAAGCGCTATGTGAATGGAGCATTTGATGAATTCATTATATGGGAAAGGGCACTCACCCCCAATGAAATTGAGCAGTACTTTACAGCTGCTATTGGTGAGTATGTGCACTCTTACTGCCATAAGTCATGTTCTGTAAAGACGCTGCCTTAAAAACGGTTAGCGTGTAGGATTTGTGTTCATATCTTTCAGCTATTTAATATAGTTTTTTTCAGAGGTAGGAAAAAAAGCATTTGTGAAAGGCACTGAAATATTCAGCTGTCTTTGCACACGCAGTGTTTTCATCTGGGCTTCTTCTTCCTTAAAAATCTCAAAAAAGTTTACCAAGATCAGAAGTCTGCAGCCATTTTTTTATCCCCTGGGATTCAGTGAAGAAGAGCAATAATTAGACTTGAGGCAGAATGCTATTAAGAAATATTGACTCCAGATTTCTAACACTCTTGTGTAATCTTAGAACCAACTCACTTAGCATATTTCAACAGATGTGGATAATAATGCTCATCTCTCCAGTTCCTGGAGCAACAAAGATTTAATAACTCACATAGGTTTGTGAACTAAAAAAAAAAGATATTTACTAAAACTTAATATAAATTAAAAAAGGAATCAGGATTTGAACAAAAACGTAGAAGGCAGTGGCCAGTAATATTTCAGCTGTGCTAGAGATATTCATAATGAACTTTTCAGTACAAGAGAGGCTGTTGCTATTAAGTGTTTGTAACAGTCAAAAGTTTGTAAAAGTGTGAGTAACAATCAGAAAATGTCCAGGAATATGGACATTCCTATGTCTCAGGAATAAAGCTATGGGGCATCTGGAACATTTAGCTTAGCCGGTGGTTCTTCTATTTTCATTAATTCTTATTAGGTTACTGAGAGCTAACGCAGTTACACTCAATTACCCATGTGCTTTTAAACCCATGGGAGCAATTTTCACAATGGACACTGTTTGAATAACACAGCACAGGTGCAAACCTGTAAATGAGAATGTGTGCATTTGTGAGATCCAGGTTTGATAATGGCAATCAACTTACATATACAGTACATCAGAAAAATATAGAATGGATAAAACAGAATTGAAACCACTGAAAAGAAAACCCTGTATCTAGTATATAATGAAACAGATCATATTTGCAACACAAAATACAGAAATCATGCTCAAGTTTTAAGCTTTATGAAGCGATTCTTATGGAAACACTTCAAACATTCCCAGATACCTCATTTAAGGTAGGAAATCGTACAAATTTGTATTCCATGTTTGAAAATCTAAATAAATTAATTAAAATGTTTTATTACATTTATAATGTTCTGGTCATGTTGGAAACACAGTTCTAGTATCTGGCTGTTTTATCTTTCGCAACAACCCAGGGTTACTATAACAATATCCAACTCAAAGATAACACAAAACACATTCCTTGATTTAGGGTAGAACGCTATGCTGCTAAATTCAAATGCAATGGATGCTTTCAAATCAATGCAATCGTCTTTATGTATCTAGAGAAGTATGATTTGTATAAAGTCTAAATTTTTGAAGAGTTATACAGAATTTTGCCTATATCTTCTTACTCCATTCCTTTCCATTCCATTGGAAAGTTACACAGCGAACTCCCTGACTTGTACATTAACACCTCCTTGCTGTGCTGTGACCTTGTGTGAAGCTGAATGTTTACTGAAATTTGTGTTATACCAAGTTTTTCTGGTTTTAATTTTCTTAAAGCCTCGGTTCAAATGCCTTCAGGATCATCAGGAACTTTGTGAAAAATCTAAAATAAATTTCTAACATCTAAAATGAAAGTAAAACTTGATGTGCATTTTTTTTTTTTTTTCTAGAGGCATGGGAATTAAAATGTAAAGGGGCATCATGTATTTTTTTTTTTATAAGTACAAAGGCAATATTATTTTAAAGTGTTAAACTGAACTGGAGAAATGTGGAATACTGAGCTTTTGATTTTTCACAAAGTAACGGACTGATTAGATTTTATTATTTATTTTAATTTCCAGTTGGAATTAGGAATAAAGCTGGGACATTCTCAGAGGCAGTAACAGACATTGCAAGACTAATCAACACAGTGAATCAGTTATTCTTGGTATCTGTTTATTGAGTGAGCTTGGATACCTCAAAACAGTGATGAAACTGGACTAATGTGTTCTGACATAAGAAACTTATAGGACAGCCTGTTCTTTAACAGAATAATCACATCACATTCGGACCCGTGATAAAAATATGCCCAGCATATTCCACTACTGTTTGATTATGCTGGAATACCATACTCTTGGGCAAACATAAATTTTTGGGAAGATGTAGTTGAGAAGAAAATTTTATTTCTCTACCCATAAATGACCCATAAATTCTCTTGCATGAGAAGGAATCAATATTTTTTAAAATGGAGCGGCTGAAAACCATTCCAAATGGAGTTTATTCTTTCTGTCTTGGCAGATCACTTATGGCATGCTTATATGGTAATTTTCAGTGGGTGTAGTTCTAGGGGGTGATATTTATTGCTGAAGCCCGTCTGATTAATAGCAACCTTACTGTTGCTTCAAATCAACTTAAAAGCACTGAGCAGCCACATTATGTGCAATATTCTCTGGCTACTATTGAAAGTTGTTTTCACTCCTTGACTCCTATTAGTTGCTTTATGCAAAACTAAAATGCCACATTAGGTTTAATATGCCAATGTTTCTACCCATGTTCTTTTATTTGAATGATACTTCAGTTCTGACAAAGTAATGGAAATATTTTATTGATTTTGAGCTTTTTTTTTACAGTCTTTCTGAATTTGCACTATTTTATTTGCCACTCAGGAAATTTAGACTCAAGACATAAATATTTATTTAGACAACATTAGCATTTGGAACCCATGGCTGATAGTATTCTGATTGTTTTCAATGTCTGTATCTTCTCAGTCCCTATGCTGTAGAATATATGATGCTGAAGAATCACATATAGACAAATAGAACTCGGCCACACAGAAACGAATCAGAAGTGCCCACAACATGTTATCTGTACTTGATAAGATATGGAGATTTCTAAAATTTACTTTTCCTAAATTAATTCAACTCCTTTGTGTATGAATTTTCCCCAGGTGTGCAGTTTTTGCTCTCTTCAACTCTTTCGTGGTCTACAATGACAACTACTCCAAAACCTGTGGTAAGATAGTCCTCATAACTCTTTTCTAAAACATGAGGATTTGTTATAAATACAGAGTTACAGATCTACATTTTACAGATATCATTAGTGACAATTATTTTAGTACTTGAGTATTTTTATAAGTGCTTTCAGATATGCATAGGGAGTATTTTCAGCCAGCATTGAAAGGTGGGAGAGCTACAGAACTCTTAATGTTGGATAGACAACAGGAACTCAAAGCTAATAAAAATAATTCCTCTGTATAAACAAGTAGAAACTTGTTCAACAGTATTTCAGTGGATTTTGAAGATGGAGGACATCCAAAAAAGTTTTGATAACTTCTCTTATTTTTCATATGCCATCTGTCTGCAATTAGCTGTAGGCAGCCTACATGCACACAGTTATTCCTGTGTATTTCCACTTTCTTGCTGTCTGGAGTGCTGAAGTTTTATTACTTCTTAGACTTTCAGGAAACCATGTCAGATAGGACCTGAATTGCTAATGAACAAATGAACATATACATGTAAATTCCGACCATCCTATTTGTTCAGTCTGTGTAACTTCCTATGTGTAATTTACAGCCGTCTGCTGTGCCTCAAAATACAGAAAAAATGCATCAACACAGAAAGAATAAACAAATAAACAACCCTCCACACCCATTAGCAGGTTCTGTTGTGTGCTGGGAAGCGTTCAACCCAGACTTTTTGGCCCTAGAAATGCTTATGGGTAGCCCTGAAGTTGCACCACTTAGAAATGCTACAGTGATTCCTGGAGAACTGAAAACTGCCCCTTAGCTCCCTTTTGAGCTAACATCACAAATGGCATCTGCTGTTTGGAATGAGCTGGTGAGTTGTATCTCTCTCTTGCAGCTGTCTACAAACGCCTATCATCCCATCATAACTAATCTGACCAAAGAGAGAGGCAACTTCCACTCCTCTGACATCCTGCTGGAATACCTGGAGAATGTCTCATTCAGCTTGCCCAATAAATCCTTGTCAGAAAATACTGCTCTAAGCCTGACAGAGGTAAACTTCTAAATTCTGTGTCTGGATCCAGATAACATTCAAATTTCCCCAGCAGGTGGAATATGGAATGCAGCTATGAAAGTTTTTGCAGATTGCAGAATCTACGTATGAAGTAAGCAGCAGCAGTTTTAGAGAATAGCAGACAGTGAGCCAACAACCAGAGAAAATAGTCCATTAGTTCTTGGGGATGTGTATATAATGCTTGAGTTTTATAGATATTTGGAACAATGACTAGACATTAAAGATTTAGTTAAACAGCAAATAGAAAAATAGAAAATAATTTCTAATTAATTTTTTCAGCTGTGTGCTCAATGCATGTCATACATAGTGTAGGGCATTTTCCATGGTCTGAACTGATGACAAGGGGCCCGTTTTGCTAACATAAAGTTAAGCCTTCTGAAATATGATGGGCAGCTAATTCCCTGATTTCAGCAGGGTAAAATACTATTATAGTAACCGTCAGCTCTGGCCTCACCAAGGATTGTTCCTTTAAGCCTGTGGGTAATACCAGGGTGACAAGGATTATTTACTTGGACCAACAGTACAAATAAATGCCTCTGAAAACACACAGCTGGCATTTGACAGTTTCTGTTAAAGGTTTAACAAAATGTAAAGCTTGGCCTCTGTGAATCACGACTTAATGCAGAGCAAAAATCATTCTGAAAATCTCTTATCTGTTCCCTTTGTTTTGCTGAAAATTTTGTGTGGGCTCTAATTTGAAAATGGCACACCATCCTGTCACATGTCACACCTGCCGCCCACATCATTTCAGTTGTGATCTGATTGCTCAATCACACTATCTGTTGCTTTGTGAGTTGTGAAAGTAATGTGCAGACAGAAAAGCGGGAGATGATTATCGTTAGCAAATCTGTTTTGGGAAATCAACATCAGAGTTCTGTTCATACACACAGACTGTGTCACTTGTCTGACTGATAGGCTCTGTATTGTCTGAAGTTAATTCCCTGAAAGACAAGCACCAAGCATGCATGCTATTTTCAGTAAGGGTATCTCTCTACCGGTTGTCATATGCCTCACAGCACAAGAAAATCTGATGTAAGTGATATGCAATAAGCTGTCTGATTACTGACATAATGCATTGCTTCTGACAAATCTTACTCACGTTTTCTGTTATAATTCTGTTCTGCCTAGCAGTTCCAGTCCTCCTGCTTTCCCTCCTCTTCTAGCAGTCTAATACATCCTTTTTGTGTTAATTCTGAAGTGCTGCTGAGTCTTGGGAAGAGATGCTTCCTGAAAGCTCTCAGCAGTCAGGGCTGGGTCTTGGCTTTAAGATAAACTCTATGCATGCCACACTCAGTGTTTCAGAGAGGCAGCACAGAGCTTGCAGTTGCTAGAAGTAAAAGGTTATAGAAAAGCTCTGGTACTGCCCTGTGTTTCACTGCTTATAAAAAAGTGCTCATAAAACACTCTGGTGCTGCTTTCTTCTGTGTTTCTCAATGAGACTTTTATATTCAGTCAATGCTTTTAAGGTACGTGAAAGAGATGTTTAAGCAGGAATGTGATTTTTCTTTTGATTTTTTTGGTCATTTTTGTTGCTCCCTATCTCCTCCTTGCATTTATCTCTGTTAGCAAGACTCCTTAGGACAGAGTCTGTATCATGAACAGTGCTCATCATGATGGATCTTGACCTCAAAAACAAAAGTGAAAAAGTTGAGCAGGAAATAATCAAATTTAGCAGCTGGTGGAGCCCAAATTTATATGCAGTGCTGATGAAATATGTAATCACAGATGAAGAGTCATTCCAATGTCGTATGAGTTTAGACAAACTAGGAAAATACATTCTTTCCCCTAAGATCCGTTGTTGTCACATCAGATGTAATTATTGTGCTCTGTGAGCTTCGTAGCGGTGATACTTTTAATAAATAAGCCATTAATTTAAAATACTACATAAAACGTGATGGGAATGCTTGCAGTGGGGATGAACCTGGCTAGAATGAAAAATAAAGTTTGTAATCTTAAAATAAACCAAAGGAAATCCAAGAAATCTGCCTTGTGTGCCTGCCAGGAGGTGTACCAGATGAAAAACAAAATTACATTGTTTCACTCTTTCAGGCATTTTTGAAAGTTATTGAAGACTTTCTGCTATTACCCAACTGGCCTGAAATACCTGAGGTAAGAGAAATGAGCTTCGATTTCTTGGTTAATTCAGATGTGAGATTTAGAGTAGACAGTAAAGAATTCGGTTGCCTCTATTCCTGCTACATCTAGCAGGATGACTTATTTGGTCTCATCCCATTTGCGTATTTGAAATAAAGATCCCCCTACAAAACAATTGAAAAATAGATGTGGTTTTTAAGGCTAAAGCAGGTAAATTTTATATGTATGTTTCCACACATTTCCGGATGAAAGAAACAAGCTAAACCTGTATTTATAAAATAACAAACATTGTCAATGAAGTCAGCATTAACCTCTCTTGCCCCAAAGTTAGCTTCTTATTTTTGAGCCTTTCACTTTTGTGATTAGTGTGTTTATATTTTTTTGTAGTTTGACTTTTTTCAGAACACATGAGGGATGTAGCAGCACTTATCTAATTCAGTGGAGTGAAACTTTGACAGAGCTACCATCTGACATAGGAAAGGCAACCTGCATCAGTGATCTTTCTCTTCTGGTCACCCATCTGAATTTGAATGCAGAAAAATACTTTCCCAGGCATTTCCTGAGATTTTTTATTTGAATCTCAAGGGAACGCAAATTTCATAACAGAAAGCTTTTAAAATGGGTGAGGAGGACAACTACTAATGTAAATCAGGGTGTTACTGAATCCTAAGGCACTTTTAAGAAAGACATATAGATGTCTAATGGATTTAAGTTATTAGCTTAAAATCCTAGATTCCTAGATTGCCTTTTGTGTAAGGAAATATCAAATCAAGTAGATTTCTTCCACATTAAAACATGTGTTCACTCTGATGACTGTTTTCTAGGAGACATGTAAACACTTCCCACGTAGTTTTGTACTGGGGAATGTTCTAGTACAGATGAAAGAAGAGCTGGTTTACGGTGTGTTTAAAATCATGTCCCAATGAGTGTCTGATCCAAGTCTTTAAATATTGCCAAAATAATCTGTTCTGTTCTTGATGTCATTTTTCTGAATCCTGAATATAACTGACAAATACTGATAGGAGCAAAGAGTCCTTTAGAAATGCTCCATAAAACATAGTATTTTACAAGATCTGTGTGACATCACTTTAAATAACATTTCATCCATTCTATGTGGAAAATGTTAAGGAGAAAATCACATGATTTTTTGGACAGACAAACAATGACTTACACAGGAATTTATCATGGCACCTTGGCATTTTGTGCTGTGAACTTCAATTTTTCTTGTTGTAGAGCCTTATCTTTCTTCTTCTCTCAGACTGCTCATATATTTGGAAGCTTAATTCAAACTATTGACAGTGTGATGGTGCATATGACATGCAATCTGGAAGAAAACTCGATGTCTCTAACTGTTGAGGGTACATCATCCATAGCAGGTAGGATTTAACAGAGCTGTTCTCTCTGTTTGGCCTGTCAGGGTGTCCTGAATGCTTCTGTGCATGCAGCCCCTCTACTTTGCTAACACTTAAGAGGAAATCAGAACAAATTATTCTCTCTTTTGAATGCCATTTCAGCTGCAGAAAGTTCAGAAGTAATCATCTCTAACTGCACTTGAAGTTCTTGAGTTTGTCTGGGGAATGATTTCACATACGAACCCAATAAAACTATACTAAAGACTTAGCACAGCACAGACTATACTAGTAGGCAATTAAAGTACTGCCCACAGCTTTTATTCAGTGCTCGCAACTTGCAACTGTACAGATACTAGAAAACTTCAATTTGGGGAGAGGAGTCTAGTTTAAACCTTTCAGGAGAGTGCTTTCTTTTACCACTGTTTTGCATCCTCAACCTAATTTCATCTGCTACAGGTAGCAAAGGTAATTGATCTGTTCCAGCATTTTTATTCTACTTCATTGAGACTCACTTGAGCAGTCACTAGTACCATCAATCACTGCACACACACTCCCTAAGCTGTCTTGGACACTGGAATTCTCAATGAAAGTGTTCTGAAATTACACTTTCAAATGTCAGTGGAAAGGGAAGATAGAAGATAGTGCTATCAATCTGCTTTTCAAGCATGGGTGAAGTGATCCACCATATACTAGCACCCTGTGTACTGCCTTTCCTCTCATAAAGAATTTGGGTAGAAAAGGCAATTTTCTTTGCAAGGAATTTATTCTACTTTCTGCAAACATATGGAATTTTAGAGTCAAGATTTGCAATAGCTGCTAGAAAAGCAAAGCTACATACTCATGAAGTTTGTAATAAAGGCAATTGATTCTGTCATCATTTTTGTTTGGATTCTCACACAGACTACACTTTGGCCAAAATGCATTCCAAGACTCTGAATTTGTCCCATTATCGCTTTCCATCTCGAGGACAGAGTTATATTTCTATTCCCAGTGAAGCTTTTCAAGAAAGAGGTAAGAAAAAATTAAATGGAGAGCAGGAGTATGGAAATATTCAAGAATAACTCTGGTTGAAAACAGTTTTCTGTTTGCCCTACTTTTACAAATGACCAATTGATCATACCAGTTCTAAATCAACAACAGCTCTTCTGTCACACTGATGAATGACCAACGTGGTAGAATTCTTCATCTTACTTGAATAATATTCCTATTACTTGAATTCAACTTGAATAACACAGCTAGACTGCAGAGAAGACAGCTATTAATGATGATGTCTTTTTATGTGAGAAAAGCCTTCATTTCTTAAATTATTTTTATTCATCCAAACTAATTATTTTTAAGAAATTTCAGGTTACCAGATCCCTCATTACTTGTATTTCCATGCAAAATCTGTTTTAACATTTTTAAATGAAATTTATCTATAAAATGACAGAGCTAAGCAACAGCATATCCAGAAACAGAATAAAGATGTGGACAACAGTCAAGGCAATGGGGCAGAACTAAGAAATTCATGCCTGTGTAAAATTTTAGCTTATCTCAAAAAGTGAGAAGATGGCAAAAATCTGAAATTTCAGTCAAAATTAAAAAATAAAAATGTTTTAACCTAATTCTGTGATGTAATCAAGAACTGAAGAAATCTGCTTACAAAAGTATCTACCTGGATCCTTAAGTCTTTGGAAATCCAGCCTATGTACCCTAACCCCCAATCCACAGAACTGACACACACACAGACTTTTCCTTGGTCGTGTCTCTTGAAAAAAGCCTGGTTCCTTATTCACACAATGCAAAGTCAGCTGCAGATACTATGCAGGGGTGTTTTGCAGCCAAAACTCACTTCTGAACAAGTTCAGCCTTATGCTGAACGACACAATCCAAAGAATTAACCTAAACATTTATTGCTCCGCCTCAAGCATTTCAAGTTATAAATCCTTGGAACCCAGCAAAAGGGATAATAAAGGGCACTTATAAAATACACATCTCTCTCTCCTCTCAGATGCTGAAGAACCCATAAATATTTGGAATGCAGACAGTGAACAGGCAGTTGAAGCAGAAACCAGTTGCCTGTGCTCAAGTTTTGTAAACTGCTAATGTTAATGTACATAGAGGTTAAACAGCCTTGAAGTTACTGTAGCTACCATTGAGATGTTGACTACATAAGCCATGCAGCCATTCTGGTGACATGTAGGAGTTTTACAAGGACAAACGAGTACTTAACAACTTACTCATTTTGGAAGTACAGCTGCATAGGGCAAGCCTGCTTCTATTTCAATACCTAACTTCTACTTCTTCACTTATTTTAGAAAATACTGAGAATTCAATAATGAGAATTGTTACAGAAGCCAAAGATCGTAATAAAGTTTTAATTCTAGGAGAGAAAAGTCTCTTGCTTACATCTGTTGCCTCTTTCCTTTTCACAGCTTGGATCACCATTGTCGGCATGTTTTACCATAACATGCACTACTTCTTTCATAGTATCAACCCTATGGATACCAAGTAAGTACCTAAGACCTCTCATGCTGTAACAGCTTGTTTATTACCTTTACAGCAGTCGTGTCTTTATCGACTGTAAATAAATTATGAGCCTTGATCCTGATTCTGCAATATTGATGACATGTAGTCATTAACTAGGGTCAGATTAAATCTTAAGTTAGATGCTTTATTTTATGCCATAATAAAATAGATTCCCATGGCAACGTTTGTCTTTCCTTGTCTTCCCTTTCTGTTCATCAGATCTGCTATTAGAATTTCATAACTTTAATCTGTCTTACAAAAGGCAAATTACATCTTTTCTCCTGACACATATAAAGATAAAGTTTGCACTTAAATGAAACAAGTAAGAAAACAACATCTCTCCATAGATAAAATCTGAATCCTGGAAACCTGTAAGATAATTTTACAACTGGAGACCAGGCAATGCTTAAAAGACCTTCTGTTTTATATGCTGCACCAATGAAATCGTTAGCAGATAAGATAAAGTAAATGGAGACCCATATACTTCTCAGTCTGAGAGATCCCCACAGAATTTTGCAAGGCCATTCTTGTAAATCATTACACTTTTCTTTTAAGATAGTATGACTGTATGTTTTCAATTGATCTACACTAACATACCTAGATTAGGTCACACTTTCTATCTTTTCCATACTGTGGCTTTCATCATATTATGTATGACAACAGAAGGAAGGAAGAAGCATCTCAGCTGTCATTTATTTTAGGGATTACTTTCCTTTCTTTACATACAGCTACATGGAAGGTCATGATCGCGGGAAATCATTTGTGATATCCTGGGTAAAGGTTCCTGGTTTATGACCAGATTGATCACACTGAGATAATGACATGACTACTACTAAATAGCATTTTAAAATCATGTAGTAAATTGCATTGTTGCTTTCCCTGCTCTCTTAAAAAAAGAGCACTTAGCAGGTGGCTGTGAAGGATCTGCGTCATTAGTGTGCAATAATTCTTACTGACATGAAGAAACAGGGGCTGCTCATTCTAGTTACTGGGATAAGAATTAATGTCTTATAGTGATTTTTCTTCCTGATCAGAACTAAGAATTGATGCTTGGGGTTGTGCTAAATGAGATTTGTTTTATTTGATCTTGCTGAGGAACTGAATGAAGTTACTTTAATATCTGACATTTTTCTTCTTTCTACTAGGAAAAACAAGAAAACATTGCAAAAAGGTGGCAGATATAAGATAGTTTTTAATGTGTCTTTCAAATACAGCTCTTTCTAGTGGTATGCCTTGTTTGGATACCCAAGCTGATGGTTAATTCACCTTGGCTCTAATTTTTCGTTGTAATTAATGTTCATTCATATGCTGAAGAGTTGAATGACAGAAAATGTTTTACAGCTGCACACTCTTTTTTACTGATAGTGTAAAAAATTTTACACTGCAGCTGAATGGATTTTAGTTATTCCTAAATGCACAGAAATGTGAAAGTCAAAAGTTATAGCTGAAGGCCTGAAGGCAGAAATTAATGTTCTTACCATGTACTGCAGAACCATACAGCTCAGGAAAAAAAAACAAGTCACCTGGGCTAATCAGATGTTTAGTCAGGCCTTCCTCTGTTGTACTCTGTCCCCAGCTGCTCTCTAACAAATGTTACTGGAAATAGTCATTGTTTTCAAAGTAAAACTATAAATTGTTTCTAAATATATGCATAACATATGTAATCTATTCATTGCATACAATGCCAGTGTATGCTTCAGACTAGTATGCATGTTTAATTATTCAATTATTCTCTTTGCACGAGTGTTTCTTTGCTTGGTTTATTTTTATACTCCTTACTTCACTGCAGTCTCCCTAATGATCTCTCCCACTCTCTCAACAACCCTTTGGTTGAGGCAGTTTGTTGGGAAAGTGGGTGCTTGGATAATTCACTACTGTGACATTATTCCAAGAGTTGCTTCAGACAGGAGCAACATTTCCCAGGCCAAGTTGAAAGAGGTCAATACTAGCATGAACTAAAAAGGCTTTCTTTTCCTACTTATCTAATATACTTATTTCTTCTTAAGGATCGCTGAAGCTGCTGCTTACAAAGGCTATATGATCTCAGCAGCCAGTTATCTCATCTCTATCAAAGTAGATCCTCCTCCCAAGTTGTCCCACAACCTGTCAGGATCTCCTCTTATAACCATCCAGCTCACCCACATACTGGTAAGTAAAATGGAAACTCTCAGTTTAGGCTATCCTGAGGGCTGTTCAAAGCTTCAGTGTCTGTGATGATTTCTTGGTTTCTTGTAACTTCTCTGGGCAATTTAAGTAGCAATTCGGATGGCATTTGTGACTACAATATTGTATTTTTCCAGCCATTACACATAAATGACTTCTGTTTCCATCACAGCAAAAGGCTGCATGTGCTGAAAAAGACTATGAAGTGAGAAGTACAGTTTTAGGACTTTCTACATACTTTGTTCTGTGTTTATGCTTGTGCAATTTGCAACAGAGTGAATGACTGCTTTCACACTGGAGCCGTCAGAAAATGTTTTATTCATGGTTTCTGCTTTTGATTTTTCTCTACACTAATATAATGTACTCATGAATGAACCAAGAGATACAACCCTTCTGAATATGATGAGCAGAGCACCTCTTGATTGGGAAGGGAGCAGATTCAACTCTGATCTAGCACCTGTCCTTTCTACAGAAGAGAACTCATATTCTGAATTTGACAAACATCAAGACAAACTGTATTCAAACTGAGTGATTTCAGTAGGCCATGCAAAATTCACTCAATTAATGTATTCTAATAAGAAACTAGAGGAATAGCTGGTCTTGCTCAATCTTAGAGAAAAAGACTTTTTTGTCTCATCAGTGGAAGTGGAGAACAGTAGTTTAAATTCTGAGGTGGTGGCAGCTCATGTTATTTCTGTTAGGCTTAGTGCAAATTTGGAGGAGACGGGGAAAAAGATATGAGGAAAAAACTTCAGACATAGAAATGAAAAGTGTTGTTAGCTGATGTTTTCCAAGCTGAGGACTCTCCAGAATGTCCCTGGTGGTCTCAAAGAGGTGGAACTGGTCAGTGGGACTCTGGTTGTATTATGTGAAGATCATTTATAAAGTGCACTTAGATTTATTTATCCAGATATCTCCTCATGCTTTTAGTGCTGTGATTTACCAGCAGATCATCAAATATTACTGTGTTTTTAATTTATGCCTGTTCTCTGTGAAGATTACTGGGATCCTTGAATGCAGATAGAAATGTCACATTTCTCATTACAGCACACTGCACAGTAGTATTTTTAAACCATCTATTTTTACTTAAAAAAAAAAAAAAAAGAAAACAAAAAAGAAAAGAAAACAAAAAAGAAAAGAAAACAAAAAAGAAAAGCATCCCAATTGTCTCCATAGGTTTTTTGTTTGCTTGTTTTTGCCTTAGGTTCCAAAGATAATTCCTTATTATAGGTTAAGAGCAAACAGATGAGCACATGATCATTTGGTTTGGGTGGGGTTTGATTTAGACTACATTTGAACACTAAGTATAGCACAAGCTGGGAGGCTGGGGGAGAGTAATGTCATCAATCTAGCATAAGACCTGCTACTTTGTGCTCCAAAATCCTGCAAAATAACAGCAACAGGTTAAAACCTTCGGCCTCGGACCAAAAAACTTACACAGTCTGCAACATAAGCTGCAATTGCTCTCACGTTTTCTTAATCTGTAACAGCAGATTTAATTCAAAAAGATAACTGTTATTAATACCCTATTCAGCATTAGAAATAATATGCTGCTGGCTTTTATGTCTAATTAACTGCTACCACCCAATTACTTGTCAAAAATTTAAGAGGTACAGTGAAGTTCTGCTCTACAATGGTATACACATTGGACTTGCTAGGAATCCTGCTTGCCTAAAACACCTATGGCTTTGGGAGTATAATTTATGTCTTGCTTTTAATTATCAGGTATGCTTAAAATCCAGAAATGGATGAATAGATTGATGTAAGATGACAGTGGGCCTGTTCTCTTGCACTGCTGTAGATTTTAAATGTCCCCAGTGAAGTACATGGAGTACTTCTAAATAGTTTAAATTCAGGCAACTTGTGAACTTACATACTTAAATTTTCTTAAGTAATTTATGTAAGTAAATTTAATTGAACTTATTCAAGTAGATTGTGAAATGACAGGATGCTTCTGAAGCCTTTTATACTATAGCAGCACAAGTCCCTTCTATCATGCTTCCACTCTGGTCTCACCCATTTCCATACGCTTGTTGATGAAGTAAAAGTAGAATTTAAATTCAAAAGGAATGCTGGCTGCAATTTCACTGTGTTAAAATATGTACATTCTTTTAAAAACAGTCAAACCATTTATAGAAATTTATGATCAAATATAGCTGTTAAACCAAGAACAAGAAATCCAGCTTAAAAACGTGTTTCAAGCACTAAAATATTTCTTACTTTTCAAATAGTAATGGTTGTAACACTTAATAAGGATACCAATAACATCCTTCAGCTGTGTTAGTTTCACTTAGTATTCTCTCTTTAACAGAGAGGAAAGCAGAATAATAAAAACACAAAGGAGAAAATAACAAATCCAAACAAATAGCTTTCCCTATGAAAATTTAAGCTTGACGCTAACTTCCTTCAATTGAACTGATTCAGATATTGCCACCCCAGTGGAGCCCATGGGACTGCAGAAACAGAAAAATGTGAGAAATGAAAAGAGAATGTTTTGTTTTCTTGCAATGACTGTAGCAGTGCTTGGCACAGCTCAGTAAGACTTTTATTCTTTTTCCAGTGAGTGTAGGAAGAAGGCCAATCAATGAGCAACAGAAAGCAAAAGGCAGTGAAATGAAACATGTCTGCTCTAGGAAATAGTTTTAAGAAGATGTCCGTGAGCTGAGTATTGACGTTTGATTCAAGATTTCAGAGAGCATTTATAATTCCACAGACTAATTTGCTTGTTAAATCTTCCAGTAGGCCAGAATTCTCCAGGTCTCACTGAAATTGCCTGCATCCTACATGTAGCTTTTAGAAGTTGGTGGCTTATACTGAGATCATTAAATCTCTCTGGTTTTGAAACATGAAGTAAAGTAAACTGATATTAGTAGCCATTTAGATAAGGATGTAGTGAATATATATGTGACATGTTCATTCCTCTTTCTGTAGATAGCATCAGTGGGGTGGTGATCACTAAGTATGAAGAATTGGTGGGTGGCCAGCCTGGGAGGCAGGCTGGAGGCTCAGTGTAGTGCCCAGCTAAACCAGAGCTGTGGGGAGGAAAGGATAAGTCACCTCATGGTTAACAAATATGCTGTTACTGCCGTGCATACAAAGTCCTGCTCCTTGGTGCCCTTCTTCAATGAAACCTTTTGGGGTTTTCCTGTAAATCCTATCTCATATTCTGTTACGAGACTTCCTTAACTCTCCAGAGCCAGGAACCACACGACAATGTCAGTGTTATTACTGTAAGTGTTGCCTGCGTGCCTGGGAAGTATTCTCTTGGGACACTCCTTTGCAGATGGAAAAGCACAGGGAAAAGTTCAACCTCTTCTCCTGACTGTTCCCATCATAAAGTCAGGCTGAAAGTCCTCTTGCCGATCACCGAGATTGAGAAAAGGTTAAGGAGTGTTTTCATTGAGCTCTTAATGAGGTGATGAGATTGAGCTGCCTCTAAATGTACCCACACAGGATCCTTCTCCTTGTTGCCTTTTGTCTGGCCAGCAGCATGCAATGTCCCAGCGTTTGTTTAACATTACTGATAGGAAAATAAAATGAGAGAAGAACAAGTTCCAATCTGTACACAAATATTAGTGCTACCATGAGAGAGACAAATCAATGTGGAGTCAATTTATTTTTATGGCAAGTTAAGTGTTGACTAATTTATGTATTGATTGTGGAAAAACAATGGTTTTTGCTCACATCTGAAGAATAAAGGCATAATTTTTGACTGGGTAGATTTTGCTAGAAAAATTTGAATACAATATAACTAAAACTGTGGTTCATACAGGGTATTTCACAATTAAACATAAAGGAAAAAACAATAAAAGCTTTTAATTTAAAAATCAATACACAGTTCAGTACTTTCTTACATAAGTTAAATCTTTGCTACAATGAGTACAGAAAATCAATTGAATTCAAATGAGAAATGAACATCGTTACAGCTAATTTTCTTGTTCCAAGGCAACCTTAAAATAGCAATAGTCATTATGGTGATATATGACATCTCTAAACAATACAGCAATACTTCTGTATTGTTAATGTTATTAACAGAAACATCCTAGGACTCACTTTCTTGTAAGAATCCATTCTGAAATGTACAACGGCGCAGTAATAAAAAACGCATCTTTTCATTAAGCACATTTACAATTGCCTGCTGTAATAATGAGGATTGCGTTGCAGTGAGTTATAACCCACAGAAAGTTTATTTTCTGTGTTAAAGCTGACTTTAGGGTTTGGAGATGCAGCACTCTGCAGGTGTTATCACTCATTTGTCATGAGTTACCCTCAATACTTGTAAATGAGTCCTTACCCTTTGAGGGGGATATTGTGACAAGTGAGGGCACCACGAAGTACTGGAATGCTTTTGGAAGTGTACAAGTAAAGTTTGCTTTCAATTCTAAGTTCAGTTTCTGATTTTCATTCCTCAGTACTTGGATAGCTTTATATATCAACTTCTATTTACAATTAATATCTGCACTATTACCTCTTACCAAAGGAAATGGTCTCTGGTGACTGGAACCAAGTGTCATCAACCTACAGCAAAACACAACTGCTTTTTCTATTTCAAATTTCTGCTTGCAAGTGACACTGCATGAGCAGTCAAAGATCAGTCCATTGCAAGCAATGAACTCTGAAAAATCTTGCTGTCTTGTAAACCCAGTACTGAATTCCCCAGTCATCCTATTTAACAGAGCTGTGGCATAGTGAGCTACTTTGATTGAACATTTGTAACTGGAGGAGAAGAGAAAAATTCAGGGTTTATATCTGATGTGATCAAATCTGGTCCAATGAGGCAGAGTTCTCTCCCAGCCTCTCTCACAATTTTTAAATTCAATTTAGTTTCCCCTGTTTAAATTCCTCATCATTGACTACATCCTCAGAGCAGCCTTGCATGCAGTGAAGGCTTACTGCAGGAATTCCATACAGTTGTGCCGCATTGAATGAACTGTCAGGATTCCTGATGTAAAACAGTGTTTCTCTGCACAACGTTAATACAGGTATATATATATGTATATATTTAAAACATTATGGAAAAAAGTTATAGTGGATCAACTCATACGTTGATAACTTTAGTGTTTAAAGTTATGAACAAAAAGGATAACAGTGTCCCACTACCCCCTTTCCTGCACTGTGAGCAAGCATCCCGTGACATCTGTCTTGATGAGGTTAAACTGATGCAGAGTGGCAGAAGTGGACTGTAGCATTTGAAATTCAGAAAGCCCCCATTTGCACTAAAAATAATACTTTTCCTAAAAAAAAAATAATAATAATTTAGAAAAGGTCAGAAATATCTTGATCAGCTAATTGAGGATTTCAAATTCACTAAAGTCAGGTATTTTGAAAGAGTATTCTTTCAAAACAGTTTTTTAAAGATAATATATTAAATAGAAAATAGAAAAGAAAAAAAATAGAAGAAAATAGAAAGAAGAAATCAAGTTTGAAGAGTCAAAACAAAGGTAAGTTTCAGATGGTTTGTCTGGTGATGGCACGGTAGCCACTGTTTTTCAAAGTAGAGAAATCTACTCCTACTGGTTACATTTTGAATAATTCATATAAAAACAATAAAAAAAAAAAGTACTTTTGGGATCTTTTGGTCCCACCACCTTAACCCTAGGCAGATTCAATTCAATCTGTCTTCCTGGTCAATGTGATTAGACTCCAGGTAATTATAGTGGAGTGTTTCCTGAAGGGAAGTTTAAGAAAAGAAGTTCTTTCTATTTTTCTTGTTTTGTTACAGGCTGATCCATCACGTTATGGCATTACATTGTGTACTGTCTGCGTTCACCCTGAAGTCTTGTGCATATTGGCAAGTTTTTAGGATCTAGATTTATACAAGGAAGTCACTTGCTATTTCATTTTTTTTTACTGTGTTCTCACACATGGCAAAAAATTAACTCACTGAAAAGACCACATCCCTAACTGCTGTGAATTACTCATAAGCCAGTTTTCCATCTTATTTCTTGTGTGTATCTGAGAGAGAGAATTGCCACAGCACTGCCTGTTGCACAGGACAAACACAAGATGTTAAACGTGCTTAGGTGTGCATTTGGGGGGAAACGATAAATATATGAACAGTTCTGGAAGTGCAAAACTGCCAGAACATACATAAGGGAAATGAGAAGCTGAAAGTTTGTGGGGAAAATAACCTGTTTGGAAATTATACATGGCCTTAGGCTCTGCTTTCATTTCCTCAGCACGAGGATGAAAAGGAGCACATGGTTCAGGGGAAGAGAAAGGTTCAAGTTTTGTGAGGTGCAAGTCCGATTCAAGATCAGACTGGAAGCAGTCCTGCTCTCCCAAATCGAGCTGACCCTGCCTCAGCACGGTGCTCAGACGAGGTGATCCCTAGATGTCTCTCAGCCTAAACGATTTCCTAGTTCTGTAATTTCATATTCCCTCTGTCTTCGCTGTGGTAAAACACCAGCAAATCTCAGCAGACAGAAAAGAACATTTCTGTCTGATTCTACCTGGATCCAGGATCTGAGCACAGGCTGTTCTGTCAGTTGTTGTCTTGGTTACTGGCTGAGTTGTTGAAGTGGTAACCGCTCTATCATTTTTTATGGTCAGAGTTTAGATAAGTAGATGGAATTTCCAAATTCTTTACGCTATGCCAAATTATTGCTACACCAGCAATAGCATCTTTGAAAAATGCCTATTTCCAGGTGACCTTTGGGCTTAATGGAGCGCAATTCATTGAGGCAGCAATGAATTAGCATTAGGTCCTCCTTAGTTCTGACTCCAGATGTTTAGCTCCCCTCCATCCATCTGAGGCAGCAGTATCCCTAAGTCCATGTGCTGCTAAGTGACACCACCAACCAAATACAATCCCTCTATTTTCCACACAATACAAATAGAAAGTTTGGCTTAGAAAGCAGTGTTAATTTTAGTTTAGGAATGTCAGAGGAGTCATACTTGAAAGAAATCTGTGGATGGCAGTTTTCTGGTTTTGCTTTTTTCTCCTCCTATCACTACTTGTTACATTAGAAATTCTAACTCCACTCCCCATGCTTCACAACAGAGAAGTAGATAATGATGTTAACAGCTAGTAATAGGAACTTGGAGTTGTTTTTTTTTTTTTTCAGCAGGCAACATGTGGCTGTTAAGGAGGGATTTTCCCTTTTTAAAAAATAAAAAATAGAGCCTTTCCCAACTTAAGAAGCTAACACAAGCTGGATCCGCAACAAGATTCCTATCAGAATGGGCCAGCCAAGAGGATCTGCATTTCAGTGACTCATGCTGAAGCTAGCTGTGCATACCTTCCTCCTCTGCAATGACTCACAATAAATTTCAGTAATCTTGATCTGTTCAAGCTATCATTTAATAACTAACATACGCTTGCAAGGAAAAAGTGCACATTAGACCAAGGCAAGGCTTATATCATAATATTTTCAGCATGACAACCAGAGCATCACAGTTTAGGTGAGACAGCAAAAACTTGCAGTGTGTTTTACAGGGATTAATCATGTTATCTGGATCAAGCACACTGCTGAGTGCTGTGCTGAAGTTGTGTTTTACAGGGTGCTGATAAATGAGAGAGTGAAGAGAAAGCAATAAACAGAAAAATCCCATGAACAAATAAAATGAAATAGAAATCTAATCATTTGCAGTAAGTAAATCTTGGAGTAATTTTAAAGTCTAATTCAGAATATTAACCTTTTTAAAAAATAAAATTTAAACAAAAAAAAAAAAAAAAAAAAAAAGGGAGGCACAATGCCATCATCATAGAATTAGACTACTGCTTTTATTTGTTGCACTGTTGGAAGAATTTACTGAGCTGGGATGACAAGATGTAAGTTGGCAGATAATATACGGATTTGGGATGGAAATAATCCCTAGATGCATAGTTGTTTATTATCTAGATATAAATATTTAGTCACTAACTTTTAGTTCAGTGTAAGTCACTGTGTCCAATATTTGCATTCATGCTCAATGCAGGGCTGTGAAATATTTAATCCTGTAGAGTATGACTCAGTCTGTTTGCTCTGTGCGAGAATGAAATAACATGGTACTTCCAAAAGCTTGGAGATGTTACTGTGAGCTACCTGCAGACCTCCACTCTGTATAAACAGGAGGAAGGATGGAGGTTGCAGAAATACGTAGTGCTTTTTCTCCACAAATTGGAGAAATTGTTGTGACATGCAATATCAGTGTGAAAAGCATCTGTAAGATCTGACATTTCTGCAGGGCAGCTGTGCATGACAGACACTTTCCTTCACTTTTCTGTGGCTATAAATTGGTGAATGTGTGAGCTAAATCCTCAAGGAGATTTCTAATTAATAAGGTAACAAATGAAACAGTATCTTATAGCACTTAAGAACTGGATTCGTTCATGGTACAGTATGTGAATTATGCTGCTTTTTGGCAACAGTTTTTATGATGGACTTTATATTAGTCTAAGGATGTTTTAAATAATTTCAATAGTTACAACGCTAGAAGAACTGCTGCCTGTATTTTTCATTCCTTGTTTCTTTGTGCAGTAACAATTTATATCAAATAGTTATTGTTTGAATGGCCAGCAAAAATAAAAATAAAAATAAAAAAAGATAGAGAAAGCATCAGACACACCAGGGAATTTGGTTTTCCTGAGCAATGTTTTCAGCAGCACTGATGAAATCTTTCTGGTTTTCACTCGTTATTAGGGATGGCAATTTTACCCTCAACAAGTTGTGAAATTTCAGATTTAGAAGGAATCCCCTTTTTTCATTTCCCTCAAACCTAGAAATAATTTGTGGATGGTAGATAAATGGTAATAGTTGAGTTGTGATTCATACAGAACTTTTCCCCTAGACGTATGTCAATATTAAATTAATGAAATTAATCAGAACTGTTGTTATATTGTGATGATCTATTCTCTAGTCTGACAGTCTTGTTTTTTCTTGCTCAAGCTGGAGAGAAAACTTGATTATAAAACCTGACTAAACATTTAGTGGGGCCACAGTCTTGTGTAGATTCAAGCAGCAGGAGCTCACAGAAGTTAATACAAGGATGTCAGTTGGTACACAGTGCAGGAATGTCTGATAGGGAAGACCTCAAGCATGGCCACATTGGCTCTCAAGGCATTATTGTAAAGCCATTGCACTTCCAAAACTGACTAAAATACATAAAAATGTGACTACTGTGAATCCGTTTAATGCCACCAGTAAGTTTGCAACGGTTGTGGCAGACTGGCACAAATGAGCTTTGACACTTAAAATTAAACCTTGAGCTGAAGTTTGATGACTGGCAGAGGAGGTGAAAAAGTTCCCTTTCTTGGTCCTGTCTGTGCAGCACTGAGTCCTCCTAAACTGTCTCTAAGGAGATGTGACAGCTTCACACATTCCTCATTAGCAAAGCAGTTGGGCTCTATGTAAATCCCTTCAAGGAAATATTTCTACTGAAATATTTCTTTTGAAATATTTGCCTTGAAAATCCGCCAAGAATTAAACTGTTAGAAGGGGTAAAAGAGGTGTGGGTGAAGGAAGAAAGTCACCCAGGGAATAAGTTAATGTAGCAAAAGAAAGCATGGCACAAACACCACTTCTGTTTCAGAGAGGCATTACTTTGCTCTTGGGAAAAGCTGGCAGTGTGATACAAACAGGCAAAAATTCAGCATTCTCTGCGGGACTGAGTTCTCTTGCAAAAAGGCTGAGTGCTGTCAACTCCTGTTCTCTTCAGAGCTCAGCATCTCATAAGGTTAGGTTAACTCTTGATCTTTCAGGTCAAAGCTTTTGCTAAGTGAGGTTCAGTTAGATGCTCAAGGCCCATTTATTGTGGAATTTGCAGCCAAACTGGCAGGAGCATTGAAGATGCTTACTGATACAGGCCGCATTCATACAGAGCAGCAAGAAGGTGCTTCTCTGTGCAGCCACCCACCTTGCACGTGCATGTGTCTGCTTGGAGTCATCACACAAGTGTGTCAGCCACAGCATCAAGCAAAGGCCTGTGCTGGACAATGACATTCCCACCCTTAAATCCTAACTAGAGGTATGTCACGTGTCTAGCAGGGAATTTTCTGCTTTCTTTTCTGTAGCAGATTTTTCTTTGTTAGCATTAAAATGTACAGGAATGAAGAGTAGCATGGAAATGGGCAGCTGGCAAAGGTGAAATGTGAAGCTGCATGCAAACCATTTGCTGCGCAAGTCTCACATGATCCATTGTAGGCAGCATGGAAGGTACAAACTCCTTGTAAATGTGATATTAAGTCTGACTATTTATTGTAAGGAATGTGAGACCCCGCTCCTCTAATATCCTTGGATTAAGTGATGCCATGTCATGTATTTCTCAGCTAACCACGCAAACATCAAACATATCCTGCAAAGCTGAGGGAAGAATGGAAACAGTTTCAGTAAGTTTTATAAAATGAATTACAGGGGATTAGTGCTTTATTCTTGTGGTAAAGTCTGTACTCCAGAGAATAAAAGAGCAACTTCAGTATACAGTATATTTCTTTACTGTATATGCCTATTCTTTTTCCTGCACAGTCTGCAGACTGTTGATTAGATTTTTACTTCCTTCAAATTCACTTTAATGTTTTGTGTATTTCAGAACTTGATTTACATATTTTAAGTCATTCTTTCACTTTCTCTTGGGGAAAGTTAGAGCTCAGTAAACACAGTAATAATAATAAAGTGGCTATAAATATTCTTCCACCTAAGCAAAAAAAAAAATCACTTAATGTTTATTCCCTGTAACTATCAACTAGCCAGAAGAAAATACATGTACAGGCAAGAATATTTAGCAGAACAGCAAATTTTAAGTGGTTTCTAAAGACTTTTCCTGGAAGGCAGACTTCAAAAAGCCAAATGTTTAACTGTGACTTTTGACTTAAAATTATGCTCCTTCTGCAGAGAAATTATAATCCATGACTTCAGGGATTGTCACAGCTAATGGTGTCTTGAATTCTGCATGTTGCTGAAGTGCTCAGAATAGATATATATTCTGAACATCTCTATAATCAAAGAGCAAAAACCTCAGCCAAATTCTGAATACAAAAAGAAAAGAGTTACTTGCTACTTTGGAAGTCCATAAAATATCCTGAATTCATTCTTATTCCATGCTGTCATCGTGCCATCTTAGTCCTGGAGACTCCTTATTGTCTCTGAGAAGATCTAACAAGATTTTGTCCTTTGATGTGGAAAAGGTTTTATTTATGTAATAGTCTTAACCAATGCATAAATACGTTTTTAAAGCAGAGATAAAAACAGCAGCACCCAACTTTACCTAAACTTGATGGGACGTTTTCAAGTTACAGAGTAAGCAGAAATACTGAATCTTGCTTTTCTTGCTAGGTGTGGTGCTTTATCTTTACTTGCACGATTCCTGCTTGTTTGAAGGTGAGATAGGGAGATCTGTTTGTTTTAATGATTACAATTTGGAGTATGTGCTGATAAGAAGTTGCCACATTTTGGGTTTTCTGTAGTGCACCATATTTAAGCTAGTGAATGCATATAGAAAGATAGAGGAAAAAAATCAGAAGAAAAAGGTACTTAAGCCTATAAAAATCCTTTATTTTCCCCATACTTTTTAGCATGTCTGCACCAAATCGTAAGTTTTGATTGCACCACAAATGTGACTTTTTAGCCCAGAGCTACAGAACCCTGAAATACAAAATGTGTCTTAAAGCCACTGATGGATTACTGGCAGGGCTGGAGATTCCAAACTAATGGAAAATGATGACACTCCCTGCATTCTGATTGATTGTTTTACTTCAAGCTGCAGTTTGTCTGACAAAATTCTTTGTGCCATCGCTTCATGGTACTGATTTTCTAAACAGGAGATAAAGATGTATCAAGTCCCTGTAGTTTGTATAAGTCACAGGATCCTCAGTCCTGTGCTGCTTTAGTTATACAACTATATATAACTACATATATATACATATATATATATAACTACAACTCAATGCATAGGATTGGATATTGCTTATTTTTTCTCAAAGTAAAGGACCAGTAGGGGACCCGATTGAGCCAATACTCTCCTTTTCACCGGGCATAAATTGCATTTGTGTTACCTGTGCACTGTATATGTCTGCCTGCACCTCTTGGCTTCCTGCAAAGGTGAAAAAAGCTGCCCCATGCAAAATGCCCTCTCCCCGCATTGCTACCACTGGTACAGAACAGCTTCAGTGGGACAGCTCTAGCATGATTGGCACAGGAATATGATGGACACTACAGATATCAATATTTCCCATTTAGTACAATATATATGCCCTCTCTGTCATGGAACATCTGCTGATTTAAGAAAGTATAGGCTTAAAAAATACATAACTTCAGAGCTTTTGGAGAAAAAAGATTGTGCAGTTGGAATACAAGACCTGATGAGAATCTAAGTGTCTTGTATTTTAAGACCTAAGTACTTACATATATTTGTGTATATTCAGTTTAATTTACCCCAGTAAAGCAAAGTAATTACTGCAAGTTTGGTAGTTTTTGATGAAAAGCTATGTTAATTTTTTAACTTTCATTTATTGGCAGCAAGACAAATGTGACCTCAACACTGAATGCTGCCACAGTTGTACTACAATTAGTATGTGATGTAAGAGCTCTCTGCTCCACACCTCTCTGCCTTCTGGTTTATATCCATCACTCCTGAGGAGGAATACGCTGCCTGACACTGAGGATGAAGGCCACAAAGGGAGGTAGTTGCCCATGCAGATTTCAGAGCAGAGGAATGGTTCTGGATGCTATCCCAGCTGGCCTCTGTGCAGATCGGTAATTTATACCCCGGTAATAATATGTTGTAGTGCCAGTAACTTTTTATAACACTCATAAAATTCCTTATTCTTGTGGGGATGCATTCCTCCAGAGTGGGCAGTAAAATGATCACTTTCAGATGTCAGTGTGGATTTTTACATTGAAATCTTGCCAACCATATATTAAGGTGACCAGATTTTCTAGGTGCCAAGTCAAGGAGAAGTAATTTGGGGAGACAGAAAGAGGAGGAATGCAGATCACACCTGGGATATCACATAAACTTTCAGGCCAGCCAGGAGTCCTCCCCTCCTTCTCCTATCTACCACCTACTCATCTACCATATCTTGAAAGTCAGATGCTAAATGACCATATCTAATGATCCCCACAACCTGATATTTTATTTGTAGTCACTTTTGTTTATAATTTAATCCTGCCAGCCCATTCCTGCAGTAGAATCTGTGCAAGTATTTTCCGAGATTCATTCTGCAGTGCTCATGCCAACTACAAAAACTCCAGACTTGAAGAAAATGTTAGCAATGAGGCAGTGCCTTCCAGTGCTGCTGTTCCTGGTGGTGCCAGGCCAGGCTGGGGAAGGAATGCACTTGCTGAAATCTCCTGTTGGCATGACCTGATATGGGTTTTTGCAGTGTAGAAGTTGTATGAGTATTAGGTCCTTCCAATCAGATTTTCAAAACCTGAGTTGCTTGGGATGAGTCTATAAAACAAAGCACTTTTCACTGTAATATAATCCTGCCCTTCTTAACAGATTTTTTTGACCACCCATTATGGCTAGAAAGTCAGATTCATAGGTGATGTGTTGAAATTGCAGACAGATTGGGCTTAAACATCTGGGAAAAAAAGAACAAGATCCCAAGATAATCAGTGAATTTTAAGCAATCAGCCATTCCTTATTGTTCACTGTTTTTCCACCCGTTAGAACCATAACGACAGATGCTCTCGAAGGTACAAAGGATTTTAAGATTTCCAGTGTTTCAGACATTGCAGGCTGTTTCCAGGATGCGAGGTCTCAGGAGGCTCCTGGTTGAATGTGGGACATGGATACAAAAATTTAAGTTTTTTTCAATTAGGTTAGGAAGGATAAAGGAGGGCAGTACTTAATACAAAGCTGGGAAAATGCTAGGGATCATGCAGCCCAAATATGATGTGGAAGCATTAGTCATAATGCTGCCATTCTTATTTAGTCTCTTAGGGCATATGAAACCTTTAAATTTCCAAATGGAGACTACAGCTTCTATTGCTTCCTTCCTTGTCATCTTCTTTTCTTCTCCTTCAGGTCTGAAGGAAAAACAATAAGGGCAAGTCTTCTCAGCCTGTTTTCAATTTGGCCAAGTTCTGCCTTTCCCAGCCCTTGCCATCAAACAGACTTCTTAGCTTGCTTTGCGAAAGAAACCCTAACTATGACTTCTTTTGCAGAAGGACGCTCTGGCTGGCAGTAATGCCTGACTCTCACACAGGCACTTCACCCTTTTGATAAAATTGGCTCTGTTCCAATCAAGCTCTTATCTTATTGATCTTTTATTACTATTATTTATTTTTACATTCTTAATCATGTGAAAGAATTAGCAGATTTGTGTAATGTACAGATCTACCTACACCAGCCTGCAGGTAGGAGGACATCCATCATGTTCCCTCTTACTTTAGGCCAAAACCCTTAAATCTGGACTAAGCTCCAGGAACTGAAGAAACCAGTTTTGTGATGAAAGTGTTGGTGGCCTGGTGCAAGGAAAGAATTGGAAATATCTCCAAATGAATATATCAGTTTTTCAGTCGGCCATCTATTTGCTTGTGGCAGAACAGAATGCAGTCTGTTTAGTGCATTAAAGCTCCTGTTCCCAAGGCACCTCATTCATTTGTTTATGAGGAAGAAGCACATCTGTGGAACTATACTGGCCCCTAGATAGCATGATTTCATCAAGAGTGGTGGAGAAAGGCCAAATGGGCGCTCTTGTTTTGCAGTCAGTGGGACTTTTCTCCTGCAGATCAGTGAATTCAGCTCTCTCTCGTAGGGTATAGGTTAGGTCTTTAAGGAATCTCATGGAATACTTATCTTGTTTGACACAACCAACCACTTTCAATTACATGTGCACCTGCTGTTTAAAACACAGCAAAAAAAATATACTTTAAATGAATAGATTAGAAGTTACTCAGGAAAGCAGTAGCCTGTCACATACATCGGGAGTTTGGGTTTGTTTCTTTTTTGTGCTCCTTTACATTTCTCTGTGCACTAAGATGCTGTTTTCTTGTTTGTTTTGTTTGGTTTTTTTTGGATGGTTACTGTCTTTGCAAATTCTAAAGAGCTTAAGAGTGTTAATTTGGAGCACTTCTTTAGACAAATGGGTTGTTTGCTCATGATGAAGTAATTAGCTATTCTAGAAATGCACAGACGCTATTGAGAATGCTTCCATAAATACCTTTGCACTGATGATATATTTTGTCTTTCCTGAGTTTTTACTCAGTGTACAAACAACTTCATTATTTGTCACTTCTGTTTCCCACATTGCCAGGTGTGGACGTAGTGATAAATAAGACAAAAAATGCGCTTATACACATTTCACTACTGTCTGCTCTCTGTAGGAGTCCTCTACAACTGTGAAGAACACATGTAAAATATAGTAGCCTGATGTGAGCAGATGCTCCATCTGTTTTGTTCAGGCTTAAATGATAGCATGTAGAATAAGATTTTCAGAAATATGTTATATTGACGTAACTGTGGTCATAATTTGTTCTGTGCTAACAAATATATAACAGAACTCTCTCTTTGGTGGAAAGCAGAAAAATAAGACCATGCCTCTGCCCTCGATAACATAAGGTTTCTGCTTCTGTTCCTCCTTTTGTTAAAAAACAAAAGAACTAGGGAAATGTCTGAGGCTGGTTACTAGGGAATGGCACGGCCCAAGAAAGCAGTTCTGTCACTGCAGCACCTCACTGTCAGGAAAGTTAAGAGGTACTTCATGAAACAATTTAAGCAAGCTCCTGAAGTGATGCTTCTCCTGTTCAGTCTGAACTAAGATTAGGTTGCTCAGCTTAGAAGATAATTTTAAAAGCAGTTATTTTATTTGTACGTTTTATTTTAGTTTTCCTTTTCAAAAGAATAGTGGAACTGCATCTGTGCTGCTATGACAATCTCCAAAACTTTTCTTGCTCCCCACTCTCGTTACCAACACATGCTGACACGGTCGATTAAATTTAGTAGATGTCTTCTTAGGTTAACATTGAGTACTCTTTGTAGGTTTCTGACATCTGTGTTTTGTTCCGTTTTTCTGGGAGTTATGACAGATTCAACTGAAATTTATATTGAAACAGACATTTTAGATCAGTGTACCGTGGCACTGTTACCTCCTTCTCATCGACCATGACACAGCACGTATGTGGTTTGATATGTATGTTCCAATAGACAAAGCCACATACATCAACTCTTTATTTTGCTGCTATGTATGTCTGTAGTGATCTTTGATTTTCCTTAATAGGTCTATGAAATCAAAATTCAAATTTCTGTACTGCATACCAGGATCTAGTCTCTGTATCAAGAATGGTAAATGTCTAATCTAACTTGATTCTGGAATTAGAAAGCAAAACATAGAAACAGTATTCTATACATACTTTTTAAGGATGAGAAGATAAATATTGAAAGTCTGTTCATAATTTTATGTAGGAGATATGCCAAATTTAGACTGAGTCTTACTAGAATGTTTTCCCAGAACAATACTAAGCCTCTTTTTAGCCTGACATAAATTTGACACCTGATTTCATGCTAACAAGATGACATTCCCTACATGGAATAAAAATCGAATGAACTGTGCCTGTCTTACAGCCTTCTTTGGGTATAGCAGAATTTTATACAGAGGGATAAAGAAGCAATTCACTGTGGGAGGATTCTTCAGGAACTTTTAAGCAGGCAAGACAGTTTAGGAGAAGCAGGATGATGTCATCAATCCCTGCTGTCCAGACAGGACTGGGTTGATTAAGTAACAGACGGATCAATGTATTCAATGCCACCTGTATAAAATTTCTAGTTAGATGGGACTGAAGAAATAATAGAATGGAAAATAAAACCTAATAAAGTACAGCAATTGTACAAGACCAAATATGCATAATAAAGAGAAATGTATGTAGAGGTCAGCACTTGGACACACTTCCAGTGATCTGTACTCATGTTCCCCTCTGGGGTTTGCAGGCATCAACAGCTTTAATTGTATTCACCTTCCTGTACTCTCTTAACAACCTAAAACTCGTATATATGCCTTCCTTTGTAGGTAAGTGGACATTTAATGTCATCCCAGAATATTGAGAAGCACAATCCCAGAATTGACAAGCATGTCTAAGGTGATCTTAGGCATCAAAAGGAAGACTTAAATTTGCTGTTTACCAGTTGCATAAAGAAAGGGGTGAAAATTGGGTGGGTGCTTAAACTGAGCAGTAAAAAATTCAGGACTTTATGAAAAGAAGTGACTGCAGCAGAGCAGACAGATGGGGAAAATGGGGCAAGCTGAAAGCTGAGGAGAAACTAGTCACTATGAAAGGTACACTAAACAGGCTTTTGAAGAAGGTGACCTACTCGATCAGGTGAGAGTGGAGCATAACTTCAGAAGCTTAGTTCAGAAATCAATAGCTGGTGAGAAATCTCATGTAGAAAATATCGTGGTCCTGTTTCTTCCCACACATAAATCCAGTTTCTTTTCAAGTATTATCCTGGGGTTGGTTTTGTCTGATCTTCTGTAGCTTAATAGAAATGGATTCATAAAACTTTGTGAAACATGATTTAAAAGAAGAGCAAAAGAATAGTTAGTGAGAATGTTCTGGAGCCCATCGACATTTTTCTTTTCTGTCTGCACTGCCCTTGAAGCACCCTGCTATTCCTCAAGCAGGACTGCTTAGTGTCTTCTCTTCAGCTAATAGCAAACTTTGCTTCAAAGGCATAGGATAGAATTGCTTTTAAATAGCAACTTTCTTGAACTGACTTTTCATCAATACAGTCTCATCAGAAATCGGCCACCCCAACTGAAATCTTACAGAGTTATCATGAGTTTTCAATTCTCTCTTTAAGACTTCAACTCATTTCTAGGAGGAGTGAGTGTCTGGCCCGTGGGAATAACTAGCAGCAGTCACCACTGCTATTCCCTAATAATTTTTGTTAATATTTTTTCATTTCACCTGAGTGGTATTCTCTCAGTCTGGAGGATCACCATGATGTAAACTGGATTTAGCTTCATTGGTGGTTGGATTGTGGCAGAAATGAATGAACCTTAATTCCAAAAAAGTGGAGCTGAATATGCCCATGTAGGAGGTTCCTACAGCTTCTCAGCACCTGCTTTGTGGATGGCAGAGGCAGTAACCACCCCCATCACCCTATTCTCTTCTCAGCCTCTGTTGAGCAGCTCATATCTGCAGAGGACCATCAGGAAAGGGCAGAAATCTTGTTGTCTAGACACATGGCAGATGTTTGCAGCACTAGCAGTATCAGAGGAAAAGTTTTTCCTGAATTGTGATGTTTTGTAACTTAGAATTCTTTGAGTGCATAATTTATCATATTCTTTCAATGTTTTTTGTTTTCTTTACAACTTTCTAAAGTCCTTTAAGCCTTAACTTTCTCTGGCAAGCTCTAATGTTCCTCTTCCTCTGCTGTTGCTTTTTTTATGAGCGTGTATGACCTAAGATTAGGTTTTGTAGACTGAACGTTAGTCCCAAGTGTATCCATTGCATCTCAGGCAAAGACTAATTTACTTTGTCTTCTTGCTTCAGTTCCTCATCCCTAGCATGAGTATAATAAGATGAAATCCATATTTTGTTATAGGGACTGAATTAAATAGTAACTGAAGTGAATCTTTCAAATAGCTAAGTCAGGTCTTTTCTAATAAGATGGCATGATTTAATAGTGACTTGAATGTCAAATTCACATAGCAAAATATTAGAAAATAAAGATCACGAGAGAGGAATAAATTCCCCACACCCTGGTCTTAATTTATTTTAAACAGCAAAACAAATGAAACTCAATTAAGCTCATAAGTCAGAGTGTGAATAGATTCCAGAAAAATGTCAGCTCCAATAAATATGACAAATAAAAGTATTGGCATAAATTTGGAGAATTTATATCATTGGAACCACAATAAGGCCTCCTTTAGTTGATCTTGAGACATGACTCAAAATGTGAAGAATGAAAAGATAAACACAAATACAGGGATTTTTCTTCTCAATGCTGAAAGGGTTATTTTTAACACAGTAAACATTTTCATCTGAAGTTAATGCGAGACAGTGCCATTGGAAAGACTTCTCAGTGGGCTAGCACAACCAGATGAAGTATTCCCCATAATCTGCTCTGACCTGTTATGGAGCTGGATAAAGTAGGTTATTATATTAATCAGATTATAATAACCCAGAGCTCACAGCCTTCTTAATCTGCTCTTTATAATGAGGCTGTTCCTTAGATATATAACATTTTTTTTGAGAGAGAAAGCTTCTTGCTCAGAATTTAAACTCTGCTTGAATTTTTTCACCACAATCTAGACTATAAGAGCAGAGGAGCCCAGACTTGTTCTTTAAGAGTACATCACTTTTCTGCATAATTGTGGGCATGCTGCTACAAGCTGCTGCACTGACACCAGGACAACACCTTAAGATTGGTTATGGGCTCGTGCCTGTGCTTTTTGCTCTGCTGCTCCATGAACGTTATCAGAACTGCTTTTCATTGGATAAATGAGGTGAGACTCAGGCCTCAAAGTCTGAAAGACCCAGTCCAGAGAAGTGCAACAGTTTATATGCAGCACTAGAGTGATTTCAATGACTTTTTGACCTAAAATATCTGAGACATTTTGTATCCTTTAATTAAATAAAGTCGCTGTTAAAATGACAAATACTGCCAATAAAAGAATACATTTATAGTCATTCAAGTGATCCACTGGAATAATTGGCCTACAATCAAGCTGTAATTTGCCCTTTCAAGTAGACAGAATGATTTCGATTGATATAAAAAATGGAGCTCTTTTATTTCAGAAAGGGATACGTGTTCATTTCACATTCCACGTCGTTTAAATAATTAATCATGAAATGTCATTTAGCTAATCTAAAATAGCTTCTGACAAAAACAAAAGGAATTTGCACTTAGTGCTAAGCCTGTACTCGTGGGCGTTAGAAGTGCGTTATGCACAACTTAATCACCGTCTCTGTGCCCTTACTTACAATGAGATGTTGTCTTGTTTTTGACCATTGCAAACTATACTGAAAAGCCCAGGTACAAGGCGTCCACACCGGGCTGCCTTCTTTATTTTCTGGTAAATGCTCTTGTCCAAAAATCTACCCCAGTGACGGGTAACTGATAGAAGTATCTGAGGAAAATCATCAAACTAAAACAGTTGTAATATTTTACAAGATGTGCTGCCCAGGGATCAATGTGCTCAGTGAGTGCAAAATGCCATAAAACCCGCCGAATTCGGAAGAACTTGGCTTTCATAGACTGAGTTCAGAATATGGATCTTATTTTCTATTAAAATGTCCTTTAAATTTCTGTTTAATCCTCATTTTTCTTAAGCTTAATATCAAGCAAGACCTTTCTTCAAAGTGTATCTGTTCATACTCTAGAAATGCAGAACACCAAGAGCCGGAAAAAAAGCTGACACAAAAATGACTGTCTTATAACAAGCAAGGAAAGGTACTAAAAAAGATTTGGATAGAAAAACCTAACACAAACAAAAGTTTTGGCCAGCAAGTTAAATTACAAGGGTAAAGTTTAAACACAGCTGTTTCAGAAAACCTTGAAGGTCTTGTGGATTCTTCAGCCTTACACAAATGACTGTAGAACAAAGCACAAGAAGCTTACATGCAGTTAATATAAATGAGAAGTGATGTAAACTTTTACTCAAACTCTGAACCAAACAGCACAAGTTCTAATGAGATTTAGAAAGATACTGCTAGCTTAAAAACACAGTGTGACTCTGCACTTCTTGATTTGGGTTTGAACTGAATGCAAATACCATGAAAAAAAGCTTTTCATGTGGCATTTCATGGCTAACCAGGCACTGTGAGGAATTTCATGCAACCATCGTTCCCATGAAAGTGAGGAAGTTGCAGCTTGTGGGACCAGTTCTAGAGATGCTATAAGTAAACCACGCTGTTTTGAAGCAGCATCCCAGATTTCTGAGCTTTCTAAATTTAAAATAAGAAAAAAATGGACTGGGAATGATCTGGTTTTTATAGAGTTCATCTTTATGCCAGTGGACCATTCCTCATTACTATCCCTTTCTTGTGATCTGCCCACTTCAATTGTAAATAGGCTTTGTGATACAGTTTGATTAAGCTGAGCCATCGGAAAAGCTGAGTGTATCATCTGTAGTACAAAACCTGACACTTGCAAATTCTGGAAAGCCAGGCACTTGGTAGCTTTCTGAGAAAGTGTAACACATTACACAGACTCTTTGGTTTGAGGCAAAAGCATGGATGACATTCTGTCCAAGTTATTTAGTACATACTTATTTGTTTTATGCAGTTTTCCAGAGCATTACTGAGATTATGTACAAATTGCTTTCATTCACAATTACAGTCCTGAGTAGCAAAATCTGCTTTCTGTAAGGATAAATATGAATAAGAATGTATTGGCATTTTATACGCGGCTTCAGGATTGGAGCTGCTGTGCTCCCCCAGTCATTATGGCTAGTTTGCTGCCATTCTGAGAAGTGGGTTCTTTTAATTCCAAAGGAAGAGTGAAAGGGTAGTTTTACACTAACAGAACATTTGATATCTATAATTAATTTTTGGATCTGGTGTGTAAATTTAAACAAATTATTTAAAGGTAGATCCTCCACTCAGATGAAATAAGTAGTACGATGAATTATCTCAAGAATCTTAGAATATCCCAAGTTAGAAAGGCTCCAGAGAGAACCAGAAAGATTACAGAGTCAAATTCCAGGAGAGATATTTTATAATAATCCAGTGCCTCCATTTCCCCATCTGTAAAATGGATATGATCAATTTTTTTTATCTTAAACATTCTGTTCTGTTTAAATATTTGGCTCTTCACAGCTGAAACTGTGGGTGCACAGTGCCTGGCATACTGGGATAATAGAAATAAGACTTGGAACAGATTATAGTATGCGTTACAGTTGCACGATTGATAGATTTTAATTGAAAGATAATGTATAATCTTTTGAAATTTCAGTACATACATTAAAAAACCAAACCAACCAAACAACAACAGAACCACAATAATTTCCCACCCTACTTTCCAAAAAATAATTCCAAAATCTCTGTTCTGGTCTTACTGGTGAATTTTCCAGTGACTCCGAAGAGAACAGGAGCTGGCTGTTTACATATATCTTTTCTTTATTTCTTTTTAACATAAAAGCAAGACAAACTAACAGCAAGCAATCTGGGCAGTTCAC
This sequence comes from Centrocercus urophasianus, assembly GCF_019232065.1. Classification (NCBI taxonomy): domain Eukaryota; kingdom Metazoa; phylum Chordata; class Aves; order Galliformes; family Phasianidae; genus Centrocercus; species Centrocercus urophasianus. The sequence continues at coordinate 9,409,117 of NW_024884867.1, forward strand.
ATACTTGCTGGTTTCCATATGCCGCAAATATTTCTCTATTTGGATTGTGTCCATTTTTCATCATAGATTTGAATCAGACGTTTGTTATTTCACTTGCTAGTAGGATCCTTGAAGAAGGAACTGTTATGCAAAAAATACTGCCTAACTCAGTCTAAAGTTGCTTTCTCAGTCCTGTCATACTTTTAGCTAGACCTCTTGTATACCACATACTGTGATAGGAAATAGCATACATCAAAGACATTGCCTCCGTTCTTCCCAGGTAGTTATGTGCTTAGTTTCTAAGATTCGTGTAGGATTAACATATGTTTATTATTACTATTTATTGCAACTTTGGTCTTCGGGAGAAAATTTATTCTTCTGTTGAAGTCACCATTTCAACAGAAAGATTTAACAGAAACTGGGAAGTCATTGCACCCTTACTACTTCCTGCTGGAAAAATGTATCTTTTTCACTTTCCAAACTATTATGGGCTCAGATAAAGAGCCTGCATGTCTTTATAGTGGTGACTTGCTCCTTCCTGAGCAATCTGGAGGGAAATTTCAAGAGCTGGAGGTTCAGAGATACAGCCCACACCTATGGTCTTACTTTGGGCTGCTCAGAACTCAGAACCTATGGGATATCTTTTTTCTTCAGCACTCCAGGCCCCAGACAACTGCTCTTCCTGCGTGTCCCTTCTCATTCAGTGAAAGGGGAAGGCTCTAGTGACCAGATGAACTGCCATATTACTTTGATTAGTGGAACTTAATTTTACAGGAAACAAAGCCGTGGCCAGCAACAGAACTGGGAGTGGAAGCTTTCTCCAACCCAGAAGTTTACAATACTTCTGATTTCAGGTTTTTTTACTGCCACAGATGTGATTGTTTGACTTACAGTTTATGAGATGTTTTCGGAGAAAAAGTGCTATATATAAATGAAAGATGTTATTATTACTATTACAGGGTTCTCCATAACTTTTATAGTTCAGAGGCTGTCAGCATTTTCTTTAGAAACCCTGTATTTTAGTTGCCTACAGTTTGGCCTTCAAGTTGTTCAGAGTTAAAACTTGAAGTAACAGAAGCAGGCTCAAAGCAAAATTTGTGTTCCCTTCCCCTCTCCTTTTCTTAAAAAACGACAAAAGCCCTTTACAACAAGATGCCTTAGATAAATAAATGACACTGTTGGCTTCAGGCCATGCTTTGTCATGCTCTAAAACTCAAAACAAAACCCATGAAACAAATCTATCAAAACAAACCCCAACCAATGAACAAACAAAAATCCAAAGCCTGGTTTCTCTATTTTAATGAGCATCTCTGGAAATCATTACCCTAAGTGGGACTGCTTCTGCAGGTTTACAGAGTTGGTGGATCTGATCCTCTCAACACTAAAATCAGAAAGAAAACTCTCAACACTGGAGGAAGAGCAACTTGGGAAAGGCAGTAAGATATCAATAGGGAAAAGGTGCAAAAGGAAAAATGACATAAATGTCCTTGCAAATGTAGGTGATAAACGTGCCTTCAGGATTCACAGCTTGTAGGTTATCCAGAAACATGTTAAGCAGTTCTGTTGTTTTCTTCATATTGGGGTGATGTCTCTGTGTCAGCACACTGAGGAATGTATGGTAGTTATGTAAACATCTCAGATGCCAAGATATATTTTTTGGGCAGAGAATTAAGGTGATTGAAATTAATAATTTACCCTGTTACGTGTAAGCTGAAAACCATGAGGATGAGACCCAGGAGAGACAGATCGAATTGGTTTGAAAATTTCTTTCTTTTTTCTTTTATTCCCTCCCCAATGAGGCAATTCTTTATCACCCCGTGCATTTTTACACAAGGAAATAGTGTAGGAAATAGTGTAGGAAATGCGGAATTTTCCTTACTTTGATTTTCAAACTGCCACGAAAGTTTTAGTTTTCCAGTCCCACATTACACCAAAAATGAAAAGTCAAAAAAAATTAAAATAGTTGCCTCTTCACTCAGAAGGGCATAAAGAGAAGTATTTAAGTTTTATATAAAGTTTAAGGAAAACACCTTTTGAAGAGTTTTCAATCTAATGGATGAACTTAGAAAAAGGGTAATTTCACGTCACAGAAACAATTTGATGGAGAAGCATGCATGTGATTTTCTTCTTTGCAGTGTCTGTGTATGAGAAAGTAATCCAAAGCCCTCCTGTAGGTAATTTCATACTTCATCAGGCTTCTGAATAGGATAAGCAAAGACTGAGCACAGATTGTGCGCTCAGTATTTGTAGCTGTGGCCCTTTTTTTTTTTGGATAAGGTCCTTCTTTACTATCAAATAAACTTGAGCCTAAGCTAATCACAGTGAGGTTGTTCTGTGAGCAGAATGTATTTTGTGAGGCTCTGTCTCTCTGTGTTCATCCATGTGTTTGTGCAGTTTCCAACCACAGCCAAAACGCTATTGGCATTGTCCAGAGAATGTCTTTAAGTTTGCAGCTTCGTGCTGTGCCCAAACACATTCTGTCTTTCAGCTCGAGAACACAGTAAAAAGCACCACTCTAGATGTACGAACTTGGAATTAGATGGCAATGGTTCTGTTTGAATAATATCCACTGTGTTTCAGCCTAAAATGGAAGCATTCTCTCAAAGAGTTTTCTATCACCACAAGGAGTGAAGGGGAAGGATCATTTTCACTTGCTTCCATCAAATGACCCTCTAAGAAAAGCATGCTAAGCCACAACAAAACAAAATAAGCCCCCTCCCCTTTTTTTTTTTTTTTTTTGGTTAAATGAAAGAATATTATAAAGGTTATAATCAGAACGAGTAGAAAACCCCTTGCTTATAATTGTGGGAAATCTGCACGTGTTATATAGTTTTCTGGAGATATTTTAAACCTTGCCTCAGTCCTTAGCATGCCAGCAAACCGCTTTATATAGCCTGTGTCAGAGGAGCTGTGTGAGTAATTGATGCTGGGGAACAAGAGACTGCCATGCAGAGTCTCATGATTGCTACATTCATTGGCCGTGTGCTATTAACGGTTGGACGGCAGTCCCCTGGTGCAACATACATTAAAGGCTGCTTGTGTAAATTACTAAGAAGGAGTAGGGAAAAGTAGGTATTTGGGATGTCATTTTTTGACAGCTGAAGTCAAAGAATCCAAGTCTAGCGAGTGCTGTAACCTATAATATCCCTGCACCACACAGACATACGCTGCAATCTGCAGAACATATATAGCCATCTACACAAATTCTGTTCCGTGGAGTATGTTACTATGTATGCTTTCATTTATCTTTAGCTTGCTCAATATTTTACCATGCTTCCACTGAGCACCCAGTGAAAAGAACAGAGTGGAGCCCTACAATCTGGCTGCAGTCTGACTTACATGCAAAACGTCAAGGATGAGAGAGATTACTTCTGTTAGGACTGCCTAAGGCTGGAATTAGTTCCACTCTTCTTTCTGTTAAATTAAAAATAATTTGATTGTTCTTATGATTTCAGTCCTTGAGGGTAGGGAACAAAGAGAAGCCACAAGCAGAACAGGTGGGATGTGGATATGGGGAGAAATAGTATTTCCATAGCCTTGATTATTCTAGCATAAGACATGCATGTGCAATACAGATTGCATCTAACCCTCAGTATGTTATCAAATAGCTTCTCAGTGTACACCTGATTGCGTACATTTGTACCTCAGACTTCTTAACACATATTTTCTTGTTGTTTTTTCATGCAAGTTCTTATGACACATGGTTATGTTGCATTCTCTAAGTATCTGTGACTAATTAAAAGATCCTTACAGTGTTGCAGAACAAAATACACGCATAATTTTGACTGAGTTGCACCTTCCTTCCATGGGGAGATTCATATGGGAACAATACTCATATCTCTGTGGTCTAGGATCAGTTTCTAGTTACAATCCCAAGTCTGAATGCAGGTGGTTGAAATTTTTTCCAGCAAGGCTGCACATTCCTCTTCACAGAAAAGCAGATTGTATTTTTGGGGAGAGGATACAGCTGGAAACCATGGAAGAGATTGAGCAGGCAGAGGGGGGGTAGAGGAGGCATTGCATACAGCAACTCTTTTCTGTCCTGAATATTTCCAGGCAAAGATTTCTTTTTGAATATAGCAGCTCACATTTGCATGTATTAAGGCTGCCTGCATCTGGGTCAATTAAGAACAAAATGCTAGAAAACAGTGCAACCTTGAATAACAGCAACAAGTAAAATGTATCCCCAGAGCAAGCCAAACCACTGCACTGTAAAGGGCTCCAGTTCTGGAAGGCTCCTGGTCTGATGGCACTTTTGAGTAATGAAATCTGTCAGTATCAGAAATCTTTGAGGGTGTCAATGAGAAATTTTACTGGCCCTATGACAGAGACAACGGTTCAAAACTCCTTTAAATCCAAATAAAGACCTTAACTGGCCTAAATAGCATTGGGATCAAGCCATACATTCTGTAATAATGCTCACTTCATAGCCAGATAGGGTTGAACATACGGATATTAATGATTTATTGGAAAATGTGATGAAAACCTGTAACAAAGCTCTGATTACAGTTAGGAGAGAATGCCTGTGAGATTCTGTGTTATGTTCCCACTATCCACAGCAAAGCCTTTTTGTGTGCAGGGCTGTCCAAGAATTCCAGTGATTGCATAGATGCCACTGCATTGATGCCAACTTACTGTACTGAAGAGAATCTAATTATATCTCCAGGGATGGACTTTTTTCCTCTTTTTTTTCTCCTTCTGTCTTTAGAAGTACTTGAACTGAATACTTGGTTCTGAATTACCTATCTTACCTATCGTGTGTTTGCAAAAGAAGATTTCATCTGTGGTTGTTGGTGTTGTTGCTGTTTTTTAATAAAATAAAGGTTTTATTTTAATGAATCACCTTCAAAAGATTCCTAAAAGAGCAGTAATTTATACAGACATGGAATAGATGTGGGCAGCATGTGTCATTGTTGGTTATAAGCACACTAAAAGGCCTTAACACTGTAAGTAGTTGGAAGGAAATTCCTGACTTATTTGGACTCTGTGACAGATTGATCGTTATCCATTTATTAGAAAATACATTTATTTTTAAGGCCATCAAACATTTATTAGAGTATTTGTAAACTACAAAAGGAATGTCGTTATTGGAAGTGTAACCCCTCTGGATAAATTCCCATGGATGCTAGGAGGTCTTTTTCCAGAAATAACATTTAGCGAAAGAATGAAATCTCCACGCTCCATGGCTATGAGACTGAAATAGTTGCTAGTATGTTCTAAGACACAGAGTTCCTAGAACTGAGCAGTCCCTCTTATTAATAACTCTCAGCAGAACAGAAATGCTGTGCCTTGTACCTACTGCACTTACACGGAGTTTCCCTTTAAGTTCAGTAGGAACTGAACAATTGCCTTTAAAAGCTGCTGTCATGCCACAGTTTGCTGATGGCGTTTCCTTTTTGGTCTGTATTTTTTTTCAGAAGCTATATAAAATTATCCTAGCAAATTAAATTGTGCAGTCAGCCATTTCTGTTTGCATATGATTATAGTTTTATTTTATGTCTAAAAGCATTTCCCCTATTTAAGCAATATATTTTACTTAAAAACAAGAAAAGAAAATACGCCAACCGATATGCAGGGTGCACATGACACAGGAGCTTACTGGAATGTTGGATTCTGGTATATTGCTCAACTACTGGCCACTGCATCTTGTTGAGATGCTTAAAAAGCCAGGCTACCAAATGGTGACATCTCACTCAAGAGCAAGTCAGAGAAAACAAGAGGGTGCAGCAGCATTTCCAGTGAAGGAGGAACATGAGATTTCTCATTCTTTGTGCTAAATAATCAACAAGAGAGCCTGGAGATTTTGCAGAAAAAGACTGCCAAGCTCCAATTACCACAGCTACATTCTTCAAACCATTAGATCAGTTTCCAGAGGGACTCATTGCTGATTTCAGGAATCACATGGAAAAACAGCTCCAGGCAAACAGTGCAAAGTAGGAGCTGAGTAATTTTGAATGTATTCAAATCTGTGGCTGAAGATTACTTTATGTGGCACTTTGTGCTCTTCCCTGATGAATGGCTTAGCGGGCAGTAATACCTGACTTGTTTTTCATCTTGAGCTTTAGGTTTGCTTTGCCAACTGATTCTGCTGCACAGCTCTTCTGATCAGGTGTTCCTGTAAACTTCTGGCTATGGAAATATGAGAAAAGTTGGCGTTCTTTGCAAAGGGGCTAAAACATACTGCTACTTTAAAAATTATATCCTGGTTATGCTGAAAAGAAATCATATCCAAAAAATTGAACATCCTGGCTACTCAAGAGCACTGCATTTATTGCACTACTGCAAACCTAGTCTCGAGAGTGCCTGCTGGTCAGGCACTGTGCCCCAGTGGAAAGCTGGAGGAGGGCAGTGGCTGTGCCAGCCCTGCAGCCGCAGCACGCTGCTCTCATGCAGCAGACATCAGTGCAGAGCTGGGCCACAACTTAAATCAGTTGGCTGTTTCTCTGTTATATCATCAACAGTGCCCCTGTCTGCAGTATGTCTGCAGATACTCGCAAAGCTCTACAGACTGCCATTTTGTCATTCAAAATACAAATTCAATGGCTTGGTCTCATGTTACTCAACTTTTTAGCTCTAGTTAACAGAGCAGGCCTAGTGGCTTTTAATTCACTGAATGGGGCTGATGCACAGACCAAATAGTTCTGGCACCCTGACATTTCCTGTGAGTGAAAAATGACGCTGAACTAAATAGTTGTGTGCATTTCATCCCCATTCATGCAGCAGACTAAAAGAGAACTCATATTTGGCAAAAATACAGGAACGGGAGAAAAAGATTCAAATCAGAGAAAGAAAAATGTAAATGTTCTTGAGAGGACTTTTGTGTCACAATAGAAATACGAAGAGAAAAAAAAAGCTCATGGAAAACCACGAGCTTAGTTGTAGAAAGACCCAGACAGGAGAGTGTGATATCTTTGTAGAATGCTAAGGTTTAGGAAAGAGCCTTTCACAGAGCCTTACAAGAGGGCCTGAAACATCACTGTGCTGCTCTGCTCAGGAAGTGTTGCAGAAAAGGATTTTTATCTGTGACTGAGGATTAGTACTGGGTCTGGACACTATCTAACAGAGCAATCCTGCACCTCTGCCTGCACTGTTTGCCATGGGATCCTTGTCACAATTACAGATCGTGTTGCTTAAGACAGCAGCTTTAGTTTATTAAAATGATAGAAGACATATTTTTTTCAAGATCCTTTTTTGTTGTTTTGGTTTTCAGGTCAGTTTTAGTCTGTGGTTGTATGTTTGCTAGAAACAAAGCAAGTGAAACAGTGCTCTTATGTTTCCCATCTGGAGTTTGGGGAGAGATTTGTCAGGGGAAGAAAGCCCCTGCATTCACTGGATACTTAATGAGGTATTCAGATGATCCAATGCTGCTTATCAAAAAATGCCACAGTATGAGGCTGTGTGTTAACACAGGCTTTTACTCTGGTTTTTACATATGTTAGCTGGATTTCCACTGCGCAAAGCATAACAAGATTCAGGAGATGTGTTTTATTCTGAGACATTACACAACAAATAGGTAGAATAATGGGTGTGAAATGAAACAGAGCTAGGAAAGGACCTATGAAAAGTCATGTGGGGAAAATAAATTGGGGAATAAAAACAAGAATCCCGAATCCAAGTGATTTTTTGATTACACAAAATAAACATTCCCTTATCTCACCTAGTGGGCCTGAATATCTCGGGGCTGAAGCAATCATAAGGTTTTTGTAATATTTTCCAGTCTGGTTACAACAGCCTTATCGTAGAAGGGCTGTGAGCTGTATCTTTCTGAAAGTCTTTGTCATGAGTTGTGGCATTACAACTGGAATGCTTATTGTACTCCGTCATTATTTATACTCCACTGCCTCCATTGACTGCCTATCCCACCCGCTCCCCCGAGATTAGCAGAGTCAGAGCAAGGATAAATGATGATTAGCAGTTCATCAAGGGATACAAGAGCTGAAAGGGTCAATGTAAAACAAAGTCTGCCACATATAATTCACAAAGAATGTGAGGCATTGCTTTTCAGAGCATTTCAACATTCACGTAGCCAGGATTTTAATGAGAATGGAAAATGCTAACGTATAAATTCAATCCTATAAAAAAATATTAGCAACAGGCATACTGAGTGGTAAATATTTTTACCATTAAGCCTCTACTCTGTTTCTGACGTGAACTATTAAAACTTCGCCTAAGCTTTCTTTAAATCATGTCTTCAAAATGCCCTTTAAAACATAGGCCTTTGTTTGCACAGAAATGCTAGCAAAGATGACAGTACAAATGCATAATGATGTACCAACTGAACATCTTAAAAAAAGGATTTTTCAAAGCATGTAATGCAGACCTGATGAAATTCTCACTGACACTGATGAAGGGTTTCTCCTGACGTTTGAAGAATCCGACATTTTCCTTTAGGAGTACATTTTTTTTTTCATGTTAGGGTATCGCAGCAGAAAACCAGGGTCCTATTAAGATATGTGCTGGGCACACAGAAAACCATAAGGAATTTTCTGCTTGTGCCTTGAAGACCTCTCTCCATTGGTACGCACTGAAGTCTTGCTGCGTTGCTGTCTGTTCCACTTCATCAGGGGTTGCAAAGCCCTTCCTTATGCAGACGTGTACATTGGAGATGGGATTGTGCTCAGGAAGGCTGCAGCTTTGCCCCCTTGCCAAACCATCAGAACCATGTAGGTTGGCTTATAAGATCATCGAGTCCAATCATCTCCTAAGGCCACCAAATTCTGCTTTGCGCACAATATTTGTCTCTTGCAGTTCTCTTGCAATCCCAGACTCCCAAAGCTACCCATTCCCATAGCTATTTTTGTCTTTGCAGGTGAAATGCAGGGCACTGAAGTCTTTACAAAGACAGATGAATGCGTTATTCCCAATAATTCCACAAACATTGCTTGTTCTTGTTATTATTGTGCAGAGTACCTGAAATTTTAATGTTTCATTCCTCCAGGCTGTCAAGGTCCTTTTGCTCTTCAAAATAAGGACACAGACTTTGTTGTATAGGAAAACCAGGATGTTTTTGTGCTTTTCTTCTCTGTATATTTAGAAAAGGCAATACATACTGATTCTTCACTGGGAAATCTGTCTTAGCCTAGCTATGGGTCACTGTGTGCAAAATTTCCTGATAGCATCTAAAGCCTCTTTTACAATGGATAGGAATAAATATTGATTGATTGGTCTCCTAATTATTACTTCCAGTTCTGTGGGAAAGGGGTGTTTACTCATCCAGTCTTCATTTTTGTATTGACAAACAAGTATGCAAAACTGAAGTGCCAGTGATACTTACTGCTGCTGTTGGCTTCGGTAGCTTTGTGCTGTCTCTGAATTCAGAGCATTTTCTCATTGCCATTGGCGCAAGTTAGTCGTAGAGACTGAACCTCTGTTTCAAGGCTTTTCAATTGCAGCCACGCTCAGTGAAATCTAGTTACCAAAATCGAGGCATGTATGAGCTGGGATATGAGAGACTGTGACTGTACAACAGATGTTGGAGCAAACCCAGGTGGGTGCTGCTGGCTGTCCATCCCTGCTAGAGCTGCGTGCCCCGGCCCCTTGGTTCTGGTTTGAATTCTCCTTGCCTGATTCACCAGGGGATTGTGAACAACTGCAGTTTATATGTTAAAGCTTAGTGAGTAGAATGGTTATCATCTGATGCAAATGTTTCTCTTACAAAAAAAAAAAAAAGAAGCTATAAGCTATAAGGAGGAAAAGTTTAAGCACTGTTTTGGAAACTGTGGAAATATTACCTAATAGGAAAAGTATTCTTAAAACTGGTTCTACTCAGTGCATCCCTTTAAAGGATTGTACACTGTGCCTGCCTTCTGGTCCCTGTCACAGCTCCTGTCATGGCCTAGACATTGCTTCCTGTTACAGAGCTCTACAACAGGCCTGGATAATTGCATGGCAAAGGGAAATATTTCTGCCTGTGTCAAAATACTACAGGTGAATGGGGAAAAGAAAAGATCACTTGTTTATGTCTTTCATTATGGTTCTGTTGGATTCTGTTGGTGGGGAAGAAGTGAAGTAACATTTCATTCATCTATCAGAAAAGATCAGCAAGCTTCCAGGAGCTTATGCGAATAGATATTTCAAAGTTGGTGGACAACCTGCACAGAGGACTTTTTCAAGGAGCCTAAATATGCAGAAGCAGCAAAATGCAACATAATTTTGGACATGAGGAATGAAAGTGACAAAAATTTGTGTTAACTGCCAACCTTGGCAAGTAGCATTTCTCAAAACGACTTCTTGGAAGAGCCATACCAAATGCCCAGGTCTGGGATAATTTTGTATTTTTATCATTGTTTTATCTGTGCTGAAGGATGATTCTTTATCTTGGTCCATCTAACTCAGACATGTTGAAAGACTTCAGAGAGTAAAAGATACAGATGGGATCTGGGTTAAGGGATAACAACTTGGTAGGATTCTGTGCTCACAACCTCTCAGCAAATTCCAGTGCCAGTAGCTCTAAAACTGAAAAAATGAAAAACTGTTTGACAGTCTGATAAAGTGTTCTCAGGCCCTGACAATGGAGACAGAGTTTGTGGTGTGAAGTTCTGGTAGCTCTGGCTGTGTGCTGGAGGGGAGAGGAGAAGGGAGGAGCAAAAACACACTGTGTAGGGCTGTGCCCACATCTCGTGCCATTGCTACAGCAGTGCCCCAAAAGGTTGTATGAGATCAAAAGGTCAAAAGGATCAAGAGCAATGAGTAACTGCTTTGACACAGGCACCTTGAGCGAAATAACTTGCATTTTAAATTACCCAATTTAAATTAGACCTGTTTGGAGCCAGGTTGTATTCAGTAATTCTGGAGAGGTAATATCTAGTCGGAGGTTATGCCCAGAGTGACTTTTCCATTCTTTGGAACTGAACAATCCTGTAAGGAGCATGAGAAACCATTTTTTCACCCAAGCATTAAAGCAGCTTTTGATCCAGATCATCAGTTCAGTGCCATGTTTACCAATGCTTTTGTAAGGAAAAGCTTCCCTGCTAGGCCCCATTTCCCACTGACTAGCATTTCAAAATTTTAAACATTTACTGATGTAATTTGATTGCTGCCAAAATTGAATTTCAAAGGCCCTCATCCTGCAGTTTCTTTTTGTGCATGCCCGCATTAAAGTCAACTCTATTCATCTGTAATGAAAACAACCCTTTTTCTTTCCACGACTATTTTCATCCTTTTTGTGCTTTCCATTTATTATCATAATTTACAACAATATTGTGAGTATTATTAATCCCAATTGCAGTCAATGGGAGTTTGGCATGGTTTTACACTGCAGTGCTGTGTCTTAAATAGTTTTGGCATCCAAGCTGAAAGAATTTGGCATGCAAATACTTGTCACTGCCCAGTGTTAGCAAATACATACAAAACACTCACTATGCCCATGTGCACTCAGGCCAAAGAGAAAGAAAAAGGAAAGAAAGATGTTGCAATTTTGAGATCTTTGAAATTGAGGACTGTATGGAAGCATCATCCATAGAGGATGTGTGGCTTCGTGATGTGAGCAAGGTGCTTTTTGCTCAGAAGCTCCCTAATGCAGACCTCATATTGACCCAGTGATGGTGTACTGTGTTAATTTATCTTCTATGTTAGAGTGGGATTTTGGGGGGTCCATAAAATTACAGAAAAGACATTTTTGAGCTGTGTATGCATGTTTAGGGAGACTGTAGTTTTAACTCGAGGGTTGCACTCAGTTTTCATTGCCAAAATTGCTCAACATCTAGGCAGCCTTCCTTGGGAAGAACTGAATTTTATGCTATTTAATACTCAAAACCAGAGAGGAGGGCTATTCATTTTTTAACACTGACAGTCTCACCTAGAGTGCATTTATGATACACTGCTCCATCTTTTGTAGATGCTATCATGGCTATCAGTGCTATAAGCAGCTAACCTGAAGTAGATCACAGAGACAAGCTGAAGGGAGATGAGCACCGAGTGATAGTTTCAGTTCCCGTAGACCATAAACAGCTGTTTGCAGATGTACAGCCTGACAGCCACATGAGATGTGCAAAGTGTTTGGATGTTGTCTTGGCAGCTGTTCGATGAAGCCCCTTGTTCAGTGCCATCAGAAAGATGGGATGCTGCAAAGAGGATGGCATTTTTATTTAAAGAGATGCAGAGTTGCTACTCAAAGAAAAATAGCAAGATCTTCTGATACTGTCCACACAGGAGTAATCCAACTTTTTTTGTTATACATAGTAACAGAGAAAGAGTACCAAGACAATGTCCTTGTCCATTCCCTCCTCATTTTCTTTTCCTCTTTGTAAAAATGCTATCGAATAAAGAAGCCAAGATTTTTTAGTCTGTTGCTCACAGGGCTTTTAAAATTATATTTGTTGTTTTCACACTGCTTGCCTGAAAAAGCAGCTGTCAAATGGAGAACTCTGAGAGCTGGGGGAAAATACTGCAGTAGTGTTTGATTAACAATACTTTTGCAGGAAATTGAAATGCTGACTATTCTTAACCTTAGGCAGAGGAAGACTCAAAGCCAATTCATATTCAGTTATATATGGCAACCTGTTTTAATTTCATATGCCTTCATAGGATCTGATATTTAACTGTGCTTTTTTTCCTTTATATTATTGTCTGCCATAGCCTTCCACTTTTTGTGTCACTTTTTCTGTTATTTATTTATTTTTTAATTTATTTTTAACTGCATGTCTGCACCATTAAGAAATACATTCTGAGAGCTTTCACATTGACCCTGTGTCCTACAGTGTTTTACTGCATCACTTCAGCAAGCATATGCTCACATAGATCTGTTGGCTGCAACGGAACATAGTTGATTTACATCAACTAAACGTTTGGATTTTATGTACAACACTTTCTAATTCCCGGTTGATAAAATAAATTCTTTTTTTTTTTTACAGTTTGTAACAATATTATCATTATGTGTGCTAGTTACATCTCGGTGTGAATCAGTCCAAAAAACTCTAAATTAAAATAGTTGAGTGATCTAAGTCAGTTGCAACGCAGTATCCTCACAACTTGGAAAAATACAGCCAACATAAAAATAGGTGGTTGCTTCTTTCTTTCTTTGCCTGTCTGTCTTTTTCCATGGAACGAAGTAGATGGATGTACCTTAAAGTTTTAGTTCTGTAGGTACTTAGAAGTAGTTTGTATAATTGGGAAAGTCAGTAGATCATGTGGTCCTGGATAGATCATGTGAACAATTAGGATGTGAACAGTTAGAAATCCTCTAATTAGTAGCTTAGACTCTAATTTAATCCATAAACAGGAATCAATAGGCTTCTGTCTCACAGACCTGTAAGAATATTTCAGTGGGGCTGTGAAGTGGTCTGTCAGTACTGGAGCCCTTTCTCAACACCTTCGATACAATCCGTTGTGTTTGGATGTTGAGATGACAAGATTTCAAAAATCTCTGAATTAGGCAGAATTCTGAACAAAGTCAAGTGACTTCCAAATTTATATTCTTAGAATAAATTATCAGTGTTTGGAGAAGAGCAAGTCTAACACCTAACCTCTGGGCTTGGAGCTACTGCGTTTAGATGACTGGCAGAACTACCCAGTGAGTTCTCCTTCTTCACATTTGAGAAAAATACATACTGAATTAGAAAGTGCACACCCTCCTCCCTTGGTGGCCACTAAGTATTTGTTTGCTTTTTAAATTCAGGGGATGGAGAGGAGAAAAAAGCTAATCTCACAAAGGTTCACCCCACCCTCTGCTTGGCTTCTCCTCCTTGGCAAGACTCCCCAGCAGCAGCTGGCTGACTGTTTTTCTTCTGCAATTCTGTTCATGACATTTCCTGCAACTAGGTTTTTCTGAAGGTTTCCAGCAGTCCTTTCAGTCCCCTGCCCTCCTTTTTTGGCCTCATCCTCCCCCAGCCATGGACCTGTGCCTAGTTCCCAGCTGTTTAAGGACCATATCGCCACCATGCAAATTCTCTATATATCCTCAACACATACAGCGAGTTTCTGTGGCTGGCATGTAAATCTTACTAACTTACTGTGAGTCAGTGGTTAGTGTAGGGTATGCAGAACAGCTGTATTTCTGCTGGGGGTGTAAATAGAGACAGTACTTCCCCAAGCTACCAGGTCCATCAGAGAAACAAAGTCTGCACTGAGCTTCTCAGCAGTATGGGTTCTGTTCCTGGCTATTGCTTGCCACCATCCTGACACTTGCTTCGTTTAATGTAATTCTTTTTTGATCTTGCAGCATGTAACCCTCTTCATGCAGAAGAATTTATATAAGGAACTGAAATGATGGAGAACTGATGCACAGACCCTATTTTACATAGTGTACCAGTACTTTCCCTCTCCATACCACTAAAAGATGCACAAACTGTCCTTTCACAGGCTTTTATAAGCATTCCACTGACTTAATCTCTTAGTGCAAAAGCCTCCTTCCATATTAAGTTCTCTGTTATCAATGATATTAAATCAATATTCCCCGTGCCGCAGGATCCAAGTCACGTATAAGCCGTCACACACAGTTTAACTTCAGAGATACAGTATTGAGACACAGTTTGTTTTTTCAAAGATTACAGAGTCCTTTAGAGCTGCTGAAAATCCGCTTATTCCTTGTTGTAGCCAGTTTCTTATAGGCTGTGTGAGTTTCTATTCTGCTGACAGTTTTGTTACAGACCAGTAGTCCTGTAAGTCCAAGAAGATGAATGCTATGCAATTATCAGGAGAAGGACTGGTGAGGCCTGGTTGTGTGTGTCAAAACAAGACAACATATTCTTTAAGAGAATTAATAGACAAAGTAGTGTGGGTTCTTCCATATGCGTGTTGGATATCTAGTTTTTGTCCATGCGAGTTTGCACACAGTTCTGGACAGTCCGACCAGCCTCCCCTGGTGTGCTTCTTTGTCTAATTGGTGACATCTGTGTTTAGAGCCAAAGATGGAGAAGAACAGTAATTTGTCCCTTGCCAGAGACATTGAGGAGAAAACATACATCTGGGATTTATTTGTGTGAAAAGCTACACAACTGAAGCACTACGTCTGATTTCAACCTGACCCAGCGGTGCCCTTTTCATTTAGCATATTAAGAATCGAGATTTATATAGAGATATTTTACAAGTCAGAAGTGACACTTATTGTAAAATCTTTGTTATTACAGCAGATCTTTCTTTTCTCTTTTTTATTAAACTGCCGCTCATCTGTCTGTCATAAAAGTGAAGTAATTTGTAATACAAGCTGACTATGAATGCTTTCAGTTACACACTTCAGGGAAGCTATGTCACGACAGACATAAAGCTGTACAGCACAACAGGCAAACGTTATGCTACATGCCTTTTCAGCTGGTAAAACAAAGTGAACTTTGCCAACACAACTCGCTGTTAACTGAAGTTGCAGAAGGCATTTTTCCAGCTGTGGGTTATGGATCATTAGTTGTCTGCAGGTTCTGAACTCCTCAGAAATGCTCTGAGAAGCAAAAGGTGGGATTGTGCCTTGTCTTAGTCATCAGACCACACTGCTGGAATTACACATAGGTTCAAATACAGTAGCTTCCTAAAATGCAACAGGGTCAATTTGTGTTCTGAGCATGGAGGAGAGAGACAAGGAGCAGCCGCTTTTCTTCCTCTATCTGGTTGCATTCAGTTTTGGTCTCATACACTTTCAGTTTTACCATTTAATTTGCTCCTGTCGTGGAAGGAGGCCACAGGATGTGGCAAGAGGAAAACAAAGACCCTCAGCAGATTGGTGACAGTCTGTCATCTCAAAGCTCAGCTTCTGGGAGTACTTGACCTGCAATCTCAGCTGTTTCTCCTATGAAATCTTAGGAAAACCAGGGTCAGTTAGGGAATTAGAAGTTTTATTCAGAGATGTTGCTTAAGTAGATAAGAAAATTCCATTTACGTTGGCCAGAGGTAAATTAAGAAGAAATAAATGGCTTTATCTACAGCACAGCTACCTGAAGTGTGTGGAATTCCAGCATGAATGCCCTGGGCTGGGCAGAAAAGCTTCATAATGATTAGTAAGGAGGCTGCTGTGCTACCTTGTGCCTGACATATGTTCTTGGGTTTGTGGGAGAGGAGAAAGAAAATTGCTTCAGAGACTTCTTGTACTTGCTCAAGTTTCAGCAGGTTGGGTTTTTGTTTGTTTTGTTGTTTTTCTTCTCTAAAACAAGGAGAAGAATTGTGTTACAGTTTCACAGCATTATTGACCTTGTGCTATAGTGATATGAGGTCTATTAATTCAGCAGATATTTATGTTGAAGATGCTTGTAATAAAATGAAACAGCCCTAAGATAGGATTAAACACAGAGTAGACTTGGGGGATTTTTATATTGAAAAGGGTAGAACAGATCCTGGAAACCTCTTGTTTGCATGTCTTATCTGTTACAAACGACTAATTCATCCCAATATTGTTTGAATGATTTTGACATGAAAGTGATGTAACAGTTGAGAATGAGGGCTCCATCCTTTCTGAATGGATGAGATTGAGTGTTGCCAAATCTGTTTGCGAAAGATAAAATTTATGTTGTCATAATGCGAAAGTCTATTAAAATAAGATCTTGGACTACAGCATTGCTCCTTCAATTTGATTGTATATTTAAAAATAATTGGTATTGTGGAAAGAAAATGTCTGTGAGTTGGTCACTGAATTGAACGTACTTCAGTGTTATTCATCTTACAGTGTGAGATTTTTATTAGAGAGGACAAAACCCAATGAAGTGAAATACATGCTGTAAAAATGACACACACATTTGTACTTTGCTTATGTACAACAGGGAAGTCTGTTTTGCTATTATTTAAATAGGACGTCAATTTCTGACTCCGAGTGACATGAATTTAATCCTGTCTAAACTCTAGACAACAGCAGCCCTTGCATGTATGGGGTTTGTGCTAAAGCCACGAGGACTGAAAAAATTTCCTTTCATTATGGTGGGTTAATCTGGAAAATGCAGTTACTAGAACAATAAGAATTTGAACAAGTTGAATACTGGAATTTGGTTCTTTTAAAACATTCCTTCAGGGCTTATTTTTTTTCCTTCTTGCAGGCTCCCAGACAATACAGCCTAGCACTGAACAAGAGTAACAGAGTCCATCTTTACTGTGCATTTCTGGACTACAGGTATGTGATACAAGTTAAGCTCTTTAACCTGGCTAAATCAAAGAGCATGTCATTTGTGATGCTTTATGTTGCCTATCTTCTTCTTGATTTCTTTCATTTATAGAAGCAGTTAAAGTAATGAAGGCACTGGTTTACAACGTATACAATCTCACAGTGGCTTTTTACTATAACTAGGAGTTGGTTTTTTTCACTGACCCTGTGTTAAGTTGGGGATTGAGAGCTTGAAAAATATGGAATCAAAACTAAAATGCAGACTGATACTGATCCTGCTTAAGATGGTTTATGCATATACCCATTTGGGCAGACACTTGGATGTTTTCAGATGGCAAGCCTCCAGCAGAGCCATTGGTTTCACTGGATCTCTGCCTGTTTCACAATGCTATGTGAGATCAGTATTTAAGAGCTGTGAATTTTGGCCAATGCATGCAATGAAGAAACGTTATGCCCCTGAATGCAAATGAAAAGGAAAGGTAAATAAATAAAATGTCACTCAGAAAATGGGATCTATGGAAAAGCAACAGCTTTTATTTTTTATTTTTTTTAGCTCTGAATCTATTTATCCTGTTTTCGATTTCTGAGCATGTTGCTCCTGTTGAGTTAAAACACAAAAAGTGTTTTCTGAATCTTGAATTTTATGGGGATTAATATTTTTGTGCTGTAATGATATAAGCTTAATTGGTGTAGCAAAGGACTGCAATGCTGTGATCTGTCCTATCCAGCATGCACACGGGAAGGTCACTGTAATTGTTTTATTAAAGTTTTGTTTCAAGGATGTTGAACTGTCTCAGCTGTTAGCAGTTAATTGTCGTTATGGTTACTCAGGAATTACAATAAATTCAAAACAGATTTTACTGAAGCAAATTAATTTGGCTGGGGCATTGTCCCTGTGTGGTTTTCCACTGAGGCTTGGGCCCTTGAGGCTGTGTCTTGGGATAGAAACTGAAATACAAAGTCTATCCTTTCAAATGAGTTTCATTTGTGTCAAGATATTCCTATTCCCTGATGGATGGTAGTTAAAGAATAGGCAATTCCTAATGTGCAGAAGGCTCCCTTTGAGAATTCAAGGAGGTCCCATAGGACAGACTGAAAGATGATTATTTTACCTATTGTAAGATAAGCTCCGATGAAAATATTCATCACTCAGTCTAGCTTCAGGACCCAAAATAATATAAAAAATAATAAACAGTTAAAAACAGTGCAGTGACCTACGTTGCCCAGAACTCCACCAAGATGCGGCTTCTATGTTCCCGCTGTCACAGGACTCCTGGCAGGGCTGTGTCAGCACGAGGCTTTCCAGGTTTTCCCTGGCTCCAGGAAGCAAACTATGAGCATCACATCCCTTGCTGCCTTGGGACTGAGCCATGCGGCCAGGCCAGCCATATCCTCGGTGGAGCAGGAGCTGCTCTCATTGTCCCAGAGGTTGAAATGATGAAAAACGATTGGCATGGGCAGCTCACTAGAAATCATGCTCAATCAGTCTAAATTACTTTCTTTGTTAGGACAAGTGGGACACTGAATAAGAGAAAGACAGAAGATACAATATGCTTTGAGTCTCTGCAAGATTATTGACTTGTCTGATATGATAGTTCTCGAAATACAGAAATCTGTGTCTAGAGAAAATGCCATAAGTGAGTTGCACAATGTTATGAAGAAATGTAGCTATTCATTAGTTATAAAACTGGAAAGTAATCTCTAGTGACATTCAGATAGGGGTATGATTTAGGCCCTCTTGGTCAATATTTTCCTTATTTATTTTCATGGTGGAATTGAGAGGACACTAAGAGTGTTTATGAGCACACAAGCCCACAATGGCTTTCAAATTTTATATCTCCTGTACAGTACAATACATGTCAAACTAACCTGAGTAAGATGCATTTTGATAGAGACTGTGCCATTTTTGTGTGCTTTGCAGCAATGGAACTGGTATTTGGTCTAACGAAGGTTGTGTGCGTGAGAGCGGGGACCTCAACTACTCTGTGTGTCTTTGTAACCACCTCACTAACTTCGCCATTCTGATGCAAGTGGTGCCTCTGAAGGTGAGATTAAGCAAAGGAGTAACTGCTGGAAACAAAACATAAATACACACCACATCAGTAAGTGATTGGAACTGGGCTCGTATTGGTCCCATTTAGATTTAATCCACAGCTTGTTTGCTGGGATGTTGTATTAATCCTTCTGGACTATGTATGTTTTCTAAAACATTTGGGAACTGAATGGAGCATACATCTCTGTGGTAGGTGGGAGTCCTGAAGTACTGTACACTATTATTACCCTATTAGTACTATTTCTTAAAGTAGTAGGCAGGAAAAGCACTGGAAAACATAGCACAGACCAGCCTGGGTTTGATGATTCATTTTCAAGACCAAGAAAGCTGAGATGTGGCTGTTCAAGGCTTTTGCTAAGAAGACTTGCAGAATTTGAACAGCCAAGCTTGAACTCCCTGTGAAGCAAACTGCTGCCAGCTGGGCCCAACCATTTGCTCTGCCGGCTTTTCAAGTGCCTCTCTGCTACTCTTTCTCCACCTCCTTGCCAAGTGAAGACTTGTGTAGAAGTGTGAGAAAGCAATGGAGGTTTTAGACAGTGAACCCCTTATGTATAGTTTCTCTATGCTCAGTTCCTTTGTCCAAAGAGTTGTTAAGCAGATTTACTTCTTTGAAGCCAGAACGTGACCAAGGCTTTCTACTTGACTCTCATACTCATCTCTGCTTTGAAATGAAGTTTAATGATAAACATATCACTTTTCTCACCAAACATGTTCTTGCCTTCATAATGCTGTGTGATGCCTAGAAATTTCCTCAGAGATGGCAGCATTGCTCCTTGCAGGTGAAGTGCTGGCTTGTACCTCCCAAAGGAATTCCTCTCCAAAGCTCAGCACCAGGCAAAGCCAACCCTCTGCTGGGTCTTAGCAGGCAAACAGCCAGCACTGCTATGAGCATGAGAAATATGATTTTACTGCTTTATTTGGTGTGCTACTGTCAGGGAGGATCCTATAGAGGCAGCGACAAAGCTCTGCTCTGGAAAACTCCCAGCTGATAAATAATGAATCTATAATATAAATAATTTACAGACCATACATTTGAAGTAATTTATACTGATTGTCTGTCAAATTTATACTCTCAGGCACATTCTCAGCTTTTTACAGACACCATCCTAACAATGTAAATTAACAACTGAAGAAGAGCTGCAGTGGGACAGTAGGAGTCGTAGTGTCACATTTATCACAGTGTGCTACTAACAAGTGCAGAGTCCTCTATGGTACAGCTAGAGGGTTTTTGTCAGCTTGGTTGGTGTGGATGCATTGACTAGCGGGCCAGGTCTCAGGCTCCTGTTAATTGGTTTGAATGATAGATTTGCTCTTATTTTAGATGGTAGCCCAGCCCTGAGGTAGTTGCTGCTTCAGGATGAGCTGCCTGTGCTTGTGATGGCAGCTCAGAGGTTCTTGCAGATAGACAGAAAAGTGAGCTTGCAGCTCAGCTTAATCAGGGCTATCCCACTGAGCTGCAGCAAAGACTTCTCAAGGAATGAATGATTCATAACTGCCACTAGGAATTACTGATTCAGTAACACTGTTAGCACAACTGCTTGCATGATTATCCCAGTTACGTGGTGTCATGCCATCACAGTTGGGGTAAGGGTGTAGAACAGAATGGTCTGCAATCCAAATAACTTAATTAATTCCCAGAGTCCTCTGTACTGGTCTAGCCATTCGAAGAGGGAGGGCACCTTGTTCAGGTCTGCCAGTTTTTATCTATCCTTTGTTGTCCTTGTGACTTATAAAGCACCTGATGATCCCAGCTCGTTTCTAAGTATCATTTTCTTAGGAACATTTTGTGCTCACAATAAAATGCAGTTTTGCCTACAGAGCTTCCCACTTGTGAGGTAAAAATAGAATGGCAGAAATATGGTATTATTAAAATTGTTTTAAAGAGCAGTACACAGAGATTAAATGATTTAGCACAATTGAACAGGGCATCCACCAATTAAATGCTGGTGAAAGATTAGTTGATTTTCCATTAGGGAATAATTCTGAAAGGCATAACTTTCAAACAAACAGATGTGAGATTGTTATAATTAAAGAGATGTTGGGGTAAGTTTTAATAATATGCAGTATTAGTCACTAGAGATCAAAGACATTTTATATCAAAGCCTTTTGAGTCAGACTATCTTAAAGAGATCTGAAATGCAGAACTAGGAAACAGGAATGCACTGTCCAGTTCCTCACAGTCATTTACTGGTTCTATTTTCAGTATTTTGTTTCAGTTTTTGTAAAATGTCTTTGAACTGCTGTTTTACTTGTTTATGATAAGTTAGAAAACAAAATTGATGTAAAATCTCATGTGAGATGTGTAGACCAAGATACTATGATGCATAGAAAGCTTAATATCCATCTTTTTCCCAGATTTTAACATAATGCATTGGTTGACAGAGAACAACGTTGATGTGGAAATCCATGAATGCTCAAGACCAGTTCAGTGTGATATGTGTTCTGATGTACTTGGCCCTTCTCCATGGGAAAGAGATTGATTTTCTTTTTGCTTAAGAAAAAAAAGCATGAGTGTTTTTTAGGCATTGCAAGTATTCAAAGAGAATTTGTTGTTCAAAGGACAGCATGAAGTGCTCTCTTAGTTCAGAAAAAGCTGAGGTGTCTCTAAGCAAGGAAGACTGAAAGTAAGTGACTTTCCTCAGAAATAACCTTCCATAAGCATTTCTAACCAAGCAGAGAGCTGAGTTTTGATGACAGTTGTTTACCAAGGATAGTGACTTTTTCTTTAGAGTTATGCAAAACTCAAGCAAGAATCTCCTTGGTTGACTCTCTGTCCCTTCCCATGATCAAGTCTGGCTTTTTCCACTTCTAGAACAATAGCATGATTCAGACCCACCAGCTTTGATGCATTTTGCCCTCATGCCTTCCTTCCTGCTAACACTGCCCCAATTCACTTGTGAGCACTAGTGACTATAAATTCTCAAGATTCTTTATCATTGCAATTTTATGTCAAGGAAAAGATGTAGGTAAATACTCAGTGCATCTGGCTTGGAGAGGAATCACAACGTGTCATGCAGATTTTATTTTCTTTCAGAGGGACATTTATATGAACAGAGTTGTAGGATATCTGGCATCTGGTAGTGCTTTCTCTTGAAAACCTGTAATATATTGAGACAAGGAATGCTGACATTGTTAGAGGCAATTATGAGGCAGACTGTCAGGTAGGCCTAATTTAAACAGAAATACAAGAAAGTAGGTAGGTAGAAGCTCTGAGACATAAGAGCATTTTTGTCCCAATATTTCAGAGGAAGAAATTGAGAGTGCATAAAAGAAAGCTTTACATTCTGGAATGCTAACTTCAATGTGAGAAAATTAACCTCCACTTTTATATCGGTGCACCACACAGCAGTGCGTGGAGAACTTATTTGAATGCTGTGAGTTGGCCTGAAACTGAGTTTGGATTACAGGTGTAGCTGAACACTACTTCAAATTTCACATTAGTTTCAGCAACAACTTGAATGCACTAAAGCTGCCATGATTGTGGAAGAGCAGTACTAACAATACTGCTGATGAGCCTGAGATCCATGTCTGCAGTTAGCTGCTTTCAGACATGAAGGAGAGTCACAGTTGTAACAAGTTTATTTCAGGAATGAAAAAAAACAGTGGAAAAGCTTACAAACATGTGGCACTCAGATGACAGGCTGGCACTGACCTGTTAGCGTGCTGATGAACTGGCCACGTGGAGTGCCAAAATTATCCATGTCTTCA
Source organism: Centrocercus urophasianus (assembly GCF_019232065.1). Lineage (NCBI taxonomy): Eukaryota > Metazoa > Chordata > Aves > Galliformes > Phasianidae > Centrocercus > Centrocercus urophasianus. The sequence goes on from NW_024884867.1 coordinate 9,431,871, forward strand.
GCACTCTGTTGTTATGGTTGGCCCAGAATTAGACTTGCTTACCGAGATTCATTTATCATACCATTTGCATGGAGTTTTGGAGATTTGTGGCAATCAATTTGTTTAAACAAATAAGCAAATCCAAGATAAAATGTGACTAAAGATGAGAAGAATGTTCCTGAAGGAACACATTCAGCCCTTGATTGCCTTTGTGAGGTTGCAATTAAGGCCAGGATACCATCAGAATGTGGAAACTATTGAGAAGCCTTTTCAAAACTCTGGGCAATGTAGTAAGATTGAGACCTTTACAGAAACACCACTCTGACAAAACAGGTCAGTGGGATGCTCAGAGCAGATGTGCAGATATTAACCAATTAGTTTATGCTCCTCTTTCTGATGGGGAAACTGAGAAAAAGCAAAAAAGTCCCATGTAGCAAATCCTTGCTGAAATTGCACTCTCAGGGGTTCATGCCTGTCTTTGTCCTTTCTTGACCTGCAGAATGCACCTTTCATCTCACTCTATGCTTCCTGCTGTCAGAGCACATCTGTATTGCCAGCTGCCCTGCAGTGTTACACTTTGGGAGACAAAGGTGCATTAATATAGCTGTGGTAGGAAAAATAAATAAGCCATTTTGTTTGGTATAGCTAAACTGATATATGTTTGCTTCTTTTGGAAAAATTCCAAGTGGAGAGCACCCGGAGTGATATTTTGGTGGTTTTCTCAAAGTACTACAGTCCTCATTGTAGATTTGAACCTGAAATAGGAACAGCAGAGGACAGGAGATGAGATGTTCCCTCCGTTAAGCACCCTCCACTTGCACAGAGGCTGGGTAGGTCTCAACCTGCAACAAATGGTACCTCCTGCTGGAGAGGAACGCCTGGGTTGGGAAGGACAGCTGACATCAGGAGGAGAGATGTGGGTGATGTTCCTCCTGTACAGTCATGCAGAGGAATGTCACAAAGTGCTTCCTAGCCAGCAGGAGTCAAATCCAACATGGAGCAAGCCACATTTCAAAAGCACTCCAGATGCCATTATTTCTATTTGGGCAGCTTTACTTCCTCTCAGCAGTCAGTGGGGTTCTGTGCTCCTGCCAAGCAAACATGACAGGCATCTAGCAAATTTTATTTTTATAGTGATCCAACTACTACAGGGCATGCCAGGCTATTTGTACCATCTGCCACAAAAATGTCATCTCAGCAGCAAAAGCATGGTGGACACCTGGGGCCTGAGTTCCAAAGCCTTAGAAAAGAGAAATCACTGTCCCCAGGGCAAAAATAGAGCATAAAGTTTGGGTCCCTCTCCAGTAAGTGAGCAGCACTGGACACAGCAGTAATAGACCATTCTTTTAGGTTGGTTTTACCTGAGGGGCATTGCTCTTTCTGTCTTGTTTCAACTGAGGGTGTAGAAATGACTACTCGACATGTGCATGGACATTCACAACAAAGTAATGGTTTTATCTTATTGGACACGCTTTCTGCATTTTTAGAACTAGTAAGAACTGTATTTCATCCCATTTGGAGATCTTGTTTCACAATACAGAAGTGAAGATCAAAGAATGCAGTTGAAGATGCCCACCACCAGGCCTGAAAACAGACAAGAGTTTATGAATGGGAAAATATGTAGAACTTCTTGATCTTGCAGATGGATCTATAGAAAACCTGTAGCTTATCAGGGAGCCCAGGGTTTTTCCGAAGCTTGGAGAATTGGGTATGGGCTTCTGTTCACAAAAGAAAAGAAATCCCATTATTTTCTTTGGGGCAACATTTGTGTTTTTATTTTAATTTCCACTGCTATAGCTGATTTTGTGAGCAATTTTTGATAACATATGCCTGACTGAGAAAGAACAAAGTGCATTTATTCATGTTTATAAAGACTATTTGAAAACATCCTAACGCTGTCAAATGCTTAAAAAATATTGGGCATAAGTGTATAATTTGTGAGATTGGTGCAATATTTTCCTAAATCAAATATTCCAGCTATTAATCAAACATTGCACTCAGAGGACGTTAAAACAGCAGTCTGAAATGATCACTTTTGTTCTTCAATTTTTCAGACTGCTGTGGTTCAGATTGTGTGCTCTAATGGGATGATGAAATGGAAGCAACATCGTTTGTTGCTGTTTTATTATTTTAACATAATTACTCTTCTCAGCATGTTTTTCATTGTTGAGAACATAAAAAAGAATAGTGCCTTAGTGCAGTAATTTTGTTGTGCGTTGCATATTTAAAAATCAGATAGGCATTGCAATGTTTTGTCCCTGTTTATTACCATTGACAGTTTATTTAACTGAAGAGATCTCCACAGACAGTTTAGACAGCCCTTCCCCACAGATGAACACAGATAAATCAGCCTGTGTTTACGCTCACATCGCTTTGTAAGCTTTCCTCTTTGCTCTTTCTCACTCTCTCCACTTCCCCCTCCATTTTATTGCTGTCAGTGTTGCCCCCATGGAGGATCTCCCTGATGTGCTCACAGAGTGACTTTGCATTGTATGTCTTTGTCTGCACTGCACCCATGCTCATCTTTAGTGAAAATGGAGCACCAATCTTGATTTTTAACTCAGAGCCATTATTCATTCTTCTCATTTGCTCCTCTGCCAGCGCAGCTCTGTTCATTTTGATAGGAGGAAATAGGAGACTCTCTGGGTCTGTCCTTAATCCCATAGAATTACATAGAAGAAGTTGGACCAATGCTGCAGAACACAAAAACCCTTGACATCCCTTGGAGAACTGTTTGGCAATTACTGAATTTCACTGAGCAGAAACGAACAAAAAATTGCTTTCTATTTTGGAGGAACCAAATATTTAAGAATGCGTTAATGGTCAAACTGCTCTTTTGTTTGAGGAGCATGAAATAGGACTCTTTTGTAATCAGAATACTTGACAAAATAGCATAGACTTTCTTCCTAGGTTGGAAATGAAAGCACCGAGCTGCTTGGCAGTTAGATATTCTTGCTGACTAAAGGGTTTCCCCACGCAGTATGAAAATATTACAACACCACACCTCTACTCATCACTGTTCTCTGCTAAACATCACTGAACTCCATCCTCCCATGCTCGCAAGGTCAGTGTCCCAGCTGCCAACCTTGGGTGTCCCTTGCCCCCCAAAGTGTGCTGCTGGGGATCTTGGGACACCTGGGGCCTCCACAGCTGCTGCAGCCCCAAACTGAAACAGGCATTTCTGAATCAGAGCCCAGGGCTGGGACAGGGGAGGTGGACATACTCATTTTTATTGAACTGTCCTGGGCTCTGGGTATTTAATTATCCACAACTGCTCTAAAAGATTTCATAGCCTTGGTTTGGCATGAAGCCATCATTTCTTGGCCTTCCAGTGCTGCTGGACCCACACTGGCTTTTCTTCTCCTCATAAGCCTCTCTCATGGCTTGGTTAGCCTGTTAATTGGAGAACAGCTCTTGTTGGAACAGAAAGCAGAGAACAGATGTATAAATCTGAGGTGCATGGGCAAAAGTTACTCTTACAGATTCACTTAGGATGATCTGCTGTAAGCATAACACTTAACCATTTTTCTATGACCACTGAAAGTCTTAGCCCTGGAAAGAAGGCAGAAAAACGCACTGTTTTTTGTTACCCAAGCACAGACTTGAGGAAGGATTCACAAATATCTGCTTTTCTGATCTCCAAACTTCACAATTTGAGTCCTTCCTCCCCATCATGCTTCCTTCAGGCTTCATTTGAACAAATATCTTGCTGGGTGAGATTTGTAATGAGCAGATTACCCACTGTTTGATGACATCTTGCCCAGAAGTACTTTAAAAGTCTATGTGGGCTTTAAAAAATACTAATTAACACCTCGGCAGAGATATTTGGAAAATTCTAAATTTTACATGTCACAGTGAAAAGTTTTAAATAAGCAGCCACAAGGCTGGGCTGGCTGGAGAAAAATGTTCCTTCAAAGCCTGAAAAGTCCCCTTTGTAGCATTTTACTGCTGATCACTTGGAGATGTGGAGTTAACAGAGAATGGGAATTCAAAAGCTATTCTGCTGGAAATGTCTGATAAAGATGATTACAGTGCAGGGCATGACGCTCAGAGGGTTTTTTTTCTGTGGTATTTGATATACTGTGGCTTGAGAGAAGACCCTGAATCAAGTGAGACTTTCTCAGTGTGAGTAATGACTGTGCATCCCCCATACGTGTGGCCCCACCAGAGTTGTGCCTGAGCCTCCTGAGCCAAACACAGATGTTAATTTGAAAGAAAACAAACCGTAATGTTGTGTACATAGCAAAGTGCTTGGCAAGCTGAAGGAAAACAGTGATTTGTATTGTTATTATTATTTAATATATAAATAAAGGCCTCACTGGACTGAAATTGAATTTCAGCAGCCTTTCTGGAGGCAATTAAAACCATTAGCTTCATTAGCCAAGGCCAGCGTTTTAATGTCTCTGAAACACTCAGGCTGCCAAAGTTAATTATTCATCTTTTTCTTAATTGGATTCAGATTGCATTTTAAAGGTGCAGCTTCAAGAGGGTTGGCTGAACCTTAATTTTTCACCCCTACCTCTCCTCCCTTCCCTACCCCCAAGAAATGTCTCATCAGAAATCATTTCAAGCCTTTGCAAAAGGATTACAGAGTGGATTTCAGACCAGGCTGGTGGCTGATATCTCATGGCAGATCTCAGCCAGTTTAGTAAACAGTGCAAAAACCGTACATTATTGCACATTACTTCATGATAGTAATGCTTCTTTGACATGGAAAGCTGACCAAGAAGACCAGGAAAGTATCATTTGCTCTTATGCTACAACTTATGGCAAAGTACAGCGTTCATGCCTTGCATTTCTACCAGTAAACAAATAAAGTTGGTTTTATAAAATGTTTATGCTATATAAATGCATCACTTCTGTGCTATCCCAGTTAATTGATACTCTAAAGTACAAATCATAGGTATGAGATAGTTCTTAGAATGCAGGCTTCATTTCTTAAGGCTGTAAAACTTTTTTTTGCTTCAAAAATTGCTGTTTTTTGGAAGATGAATTGCTTTTCATAACAGAAGATTAGAACATAAAATCATCTTTTTGTGGCTGAACTGAGAAGTCATAAATCATAATTTGGTATACAGACAAAACTTTTCATCTGTAACAAGCCTCCTCTTAGGTTTCTGAACTCGGCCCTGTGTCTGATGTGTTGCCTCTAAAGGCAGACATGGAGGGGTATTATGCAGTATGTAAAAAACAGAAGCATAGATCAGTACTTCCCAAAAATATCCTTTCTCTAGACAAAGCTAAAAGTGCACCTTCTGGTGCACCTTCTGCAAAGGAGAAATGGGGATCAACTGACTGACAGATGAAGAATGAAAAACAGGAATAGGAGTACAGATTTCACAGGAAACAAAGAAACACTTGGAAGGAGATGCTGAGCAGAGAGAGCCCTGACAGATGCTCTGATCTGATCTGTTGATAATTTGTTTCTCTATAGCACATTCAGCTTTTTGACAGATTGTTTTGCCTCGTGGTGTATGTGGTTGCTTGTTAATATTACATGAAGAAATAGGTTCTCTGATCTATATACAGACAAAACAATTTTCACTGTATAACCTACTGAACAAGTCTTTCAGCCTCAACTGACCTTTTCCAAGCACTCTGGAGATGAAAAGTACCATCCCATTATAATAATATATTTTCATCTTCCTGTGCAGTTATTTTTAAACTGAGGAGTTAGGTGTCACTCGTTCTCTCGTTATTAACAACATCATAAAAGAAAAATATATATTTGGAGTCTGAACTGTAGTCTTCCCAGGATTGTTTCTCAGGCCATCCGGTTGCCTGTGAGTTTCCAAAATAAAATTGTCAAGCAATGTACTAACTTCTTTTACAAGGTAGAAGTGGGGTAAGGCAATAGTCTATAATGTTTCAGATGTGTGTAAGTGCTGAAACTGCCAGATCTCTCTTCACACTATTAGTGACACGTGCAAGGTAAAGGCTGTCACAGGCTAAGCTAAAAAGGGTGTGGGGGGATTATGTGGAGTATGAATTTCTGATGTAACAGTTTCTCAAAGCTGCAACTGAGAAACATCTGGGTTTTTTTAACAGTGTTCGTGATTACTAACACTCATGACTGCATGAACTTGCTTCCTAGTGCTTCAGCTTGCTGCAGACTTCAGAAGATGACCTTATGCACTCAAAGAAGCAAATTCTTTGAAAAGCAAAGAATAATTTGATGTAGATTGGGACAAGTGTGAGAATCATGCTCATGGGACTACTTCACAGATTGCTCAATGTTTTATTGGCTACTTTTTAATGCTATTTCCTTTAGTAATAGCATTACAGCCTGATTAGCATTTTTGTGCTGACTATACGATCATGCCAAATTAGTGTTTTGTATTCCATGCCATGCATTAAGTCCGAAAAACTGCAGAAAGACAAGCTGAGGTGGGATGAAATTAGCTCACATCCGAGCATGGGGACTTACAGGAAATTGTTTCTCAACTGATGATACACAGTGCTTTGACAGTACAGGTATTTCTAAAAAACTGCATGCTTATTATCCCTTACAATGAACATAAACACACACTGTCTAGCTGTGCTGTAATAGCTGGGTTGTGAGAAGTTAGTAGAGACCTGATATTTTAAACAAAGACTCTCTTCTCTCCCACACTGTCTGCAGAAATGAGGCTCCTCACCCTGGAAATCATTCCAGGCCTCTTCATGCTGTATCCTTTCTTCACAATTTATATCATCCACCCAAAGGTGTTGGCTGCAGTGCCTGCAGCCAATGTGAGCAGGGACCATTGCACAGCTCCAACCTGGCTCTTCGATTTGAGAACAGCTATTACAGGGCTCTACCTTTTCCTTTACGAACAAAAAAATTATTCAAACTACCTACTTTATGCTTTATGCTTTATGTCCCTCATGCTATGCATGATGAGAAATCGAACTTCAATGACGTTACTTTTGCAGTAGTTGTTACCAGACAGGTGTAGGTGTTGATTTTAGAACATCATTCTTAGAGCATTGTCAGATTTTGTTTACCAGAGGCAAGAGTAATTTCCAGTTCACAGATGCAGGGACCTATGTAAGTTGTTTCAGATTCAAATAACTTACTTATTTACAGTTTATGGAGGAGTGATTTTTTTTAATTTATTTGTGGCTTCCAGCTCATACAGGCTTCACTTGGGAGTGTCTGATTCACACCTTGTCTTGCCCTGCACTGTTTTCTGGAGGAAGACAGGGCTAAAACCCAGAGAAAGCATTTTCTGGCTACCATTGTTGGGAAAGAAAGGAGTGAAAGAAAGCCTTAAAATGCTGAGAAATTCTGATTCCTGAGCGACTTGAAGCCAGGAAAGCTTCCTCTGTTCCCCTTCTCTCTTTGGAGAACTGCAAAGCACCCATAGCAAGAGAAATGGATGTGCATCAGGGCAATCAGGGAATAAGGCCCATTCATTTTGGACATGAATATCCCTGATGAGGAAATCATTTTCAAGCTACCCAATTTACTGTGCCAGATATTCCTACTTCAGGAACAATCTGTGAAGAAGAGCTATATGTGGCTTCTGTTACACAGAAATTATGTGGACGTTTTCAGATCGTCCAGCACGCAGAGCTCTTTTGTCTTTGTAATTGATGCTGTCCAAGTCAGGGACAAGAAATGTGTCTTCAGCTGACGGAGGTAAAAACTACTAAAGAGCATATTTCCTAGGAGCAGTAACACCATAGCAACAGTTGTCTTTCAGTGCTGCTGCTGTATCACTTAATAGTCCTCAGATTGCCCAGAGCCACAATCTGTTCTGCCATGAAACTGCACGTGAGCTGATGCTGTTGGTGGATCATTACAGGAAAAACGTATCTATACAGCACATCATTTTTGATTTTATCTAAAACGATTTTTTTCTCCTCACAGCCATATAGCATTTATTTTTTCTCCTTTAAAAGGAATTTCAGGGGGAAATTTATCAGTAGAACTGATGAGGTCAATATCTTTGATGAAATACTTTACGTGGGGGAACATAATGTGTGTGTGTGGAAATAATGGAAAATTCCAAACTGAGTTGGAACAGTTTTATTCATCAGATATTCTGTTTAAAAAATTTGGAAAAAATATCATTCCTTTCAGTGTTTTTCAGAATGAATAAATATTTTGAATGAGTTTTCAGCTAGGAGTTTCACTTACAGTGAAATAAGAACACAGTATTTCAAACATCAAAATGAAAACTTTTTGACTGACTATTTTTTTTTCCCCCCAAAATGTTCAGTTTATGAAAATGTCAACTCTATCCAAATTCAAGTCAGGAGAAATGTTTGAAAATTCTTCTGAGATGAGAACGAATCTTCCTGCCTAGTTCTGTTCTACTTATTATATATTAACACCGCCTGGCTCCCTTTGCTAGGTGTGGCTTTTTTTGTCACTCTTCTATGAGGGCTTGCATGGAAAATTAAGGCATACTTGCTGATTAATTTAGGATGGAGGGTGAAAACAAAATGTCGCTCCTCCTTTGAATCTGTCCGGGTTTCAACAAGAACTGTAGAGCTGTGTACTGAGGAGTCACAGATTAAATGTCTGAAAATTGAATTACTTTTACAAAAGGTGCCTGTAGGTAAAAACAGAGGCTGAAGCTAAAGGTTTACATGCTGGCTGCTCTTACTGGGTCTTTTCTCTGGTTTTCCATGCTGTGGATGTTAGTCCAGCTCCTTCAACAGGCACTGAAAACATGATACATTAAACAAAACAAGTGGGCTATAAATGGCCCATGATTTATGGGTTATCTTGGTTTGTCAGTTCTCACCACTGTGAAGCACTTCTGGTATTTGCACAGTGATGTAAATTATTGCAGCATGAGAGCATTTGCAGAGTGCCCTGCAAGCTGTGAAATATCCCATTGCTAAATATTGTTTGTGCAGCCCAATAAGCTGCTGCAATCTCTTGATTCTATCACTGCCATGAAGAAGCAAACTTATTTTGAGGAAATACTGATTTATGAAGGACAATGAGGAACCAAAATGCCATGGGCATGTGGATTCCCTGGCCGTGTGACTACAATTCAGAGACAGCTCTTCATTTTGCATGTTAGGAAGAGCAGTGAACAATCATGAACATCAGCTTGTATATGGAAGAGGAAATGCTACGTGCAGGGGGGCTGTGGTTTGGTGGTGTAATAAATCAACTAAAAGGTTTTCTTTTTCTTTTGTTTGTGTACAGCTAACAAGAGAACACCAGGTGGCCCTCTCCTCCATCACTTACATTGGCTGTGCTCTGTCCATCTTCTGCTTGACGATCACGCTGGTCACATTTGCTGTATTGTCGTGAGTGATTTTAACTGAATATGTGCTGAGCTGCTGTGGTACAGAAAGCCAAACAGTGCCTTTCAGGTCACTGGTTTGGATCCCTTCAGGTGCCCAGAACAAAACAAAGGCTACTAATTTTTCAAACACCCTTAATTAGATTCTGCGCATGTATTTGTACTGGCTGGTTATTTCTAAATTAATTTCCCAAAATGGGGTGGTCCCTATATAGCAAGCTATTTTCATGCTATGAGAGATTTTTAGATTTTTTAAAAGCCCTCCATGTTTTGCCATGCTCAGGAATCTTGCAAGGAGGCTGTAGGAATGCTTGTCAGAAGCTCAAGGCAAGTACAGGATCAGCAATGACCACAGGATCTCCCCAGCAGAACAATCTTTGGATTGCTTGGGGTGAAAGAAGCAGTACTTTCTGCTTTCCATCTTGCCTGTAAAGCAGTGTATTTATAAACTGCCTAGGTATGTCTGGAAAGGAAGGCCCAGTCAACATCAGCTGCCTCGTTTCTATTTCCTAAATACTGTGTACAATTACACCACATGACCTACATTTAATTTTGAGTACCTTTGTTCTCTGTTAGGCTGGCTTTCTAACGTGTTGCTAAGGAGAATGAAGTGTGAAATTCACTCTGTGGCTCATGTTTAAATCCCTGAATTTCTGCACCCTCACACCTGTGATACAGCAGCCCCTTTGAGGGCGTTATGCACAGTGAAGGTTTTTGCCATGGGTGCTTTAGGGCCTTTTTGCCTATTTATGTTCTAGTAGTGACTACTGAGTTTGAGGCCCAGCTAGGCTCGATACAAACATTTCTGGAAAAAAGCTTTCATGGAATTTTCTGTGTAAACAAATAAAAGAAAACCTAACAAGGGGTGAAGCAACTCATCCAAGGTTGTGCAGCAGATTGGGATCATATCAAGGAATGTGATTCTCCTCTCCTTGCTTGTTATGCATCAAACCATGCTGAGAGGCCAGTTTCTAGGAAAAAGGTTTTGCTAAACAAAGTAAACTGATTGCAATGTTTGTTTGTTCCAATAGCCATATTACTTCCAAGTCTCAAGATATGTGTTGGTCATACTTGGAGGAAGTGTGTAATGTGCGGCAAAATCCACCCTAAGCAAGTCCAATGTCTGCCTAATTGGCACTGTGCTATTAGCATAGCTAGGCAAAGGGGAACGATCTGCTCCATTCTTTGTCTGAGTGTAGAACTGGATATTAGTGTTTAGAGAGGAAAATGAGCTAAAAGAGCTGGTACTGCTGCAGCTGGGCTGAAAACTCCTTGAGCATACTTGGAAAGAGAGCTTGGATCCGGCTGAATATCACACTGTTAAGCACCCCACCTACATACAGAATCATTCAAACTACCAATTAAAAATAATTTGATTAGGTTTTCACTGGAGAGCAGGGCCTCATTAGACAGCTGAAGTGAAATTTTGCAATGTAGTGTTAGATGATCATGAGGTAAGTGGAGAGGAATCTGGCAAGTTCTTTGCTACTCTGTGTACTGGCAAGGAAGGCTGCTTCCCATGAGGGCAGTCCTGACTGCCTTCTGGGGAATGATGTTCCACTGTGTGACTGCATGAAGTTCCTTATTAGAAAGCCACTGGTACCAAGCAGGACAACCTGTCTTTCAGAATTAATTTTGGGCATCAATATTTCCTTTTGCCTCCTTCTTTGCTTCTTTCTAACAGAGCAGTGGCTGAAACTGTGCTGAAAGTACAGGGCTAATAGCAAGACATCAGCATTGCTGCTGCAATTGCAAGACAACTGCATTGCTGAGCCTATGCCACCCTGCTGAAGGGGGCATGCATAATGTGCACCAGCTGTTACAAAAGTCATCACAATGCAGCATAATAAAAGATGGAAGCTCATACTGTTGTGCAAAGGAAGTTGTGCCATTCATGCAGCCGAATGATCTAGGTCTTCTGATAGTGGAGGGGCTGGCAGGCAGTATGCTGAACAAGAAAGCCTCTCTCTACTATATTCTTTTCTTTATGCAAAAGGCCTGAAATGTTTGGATAAATGTTTTTGTTTGTTTCCTACTTCCTGTTTTTGGATGATTACAGAAGCAAAAGGTCAGAATACTCTCAGGAAAGCATGTTCTTGTCAAATTTCCAGCCAGTTTTTGCAAAGACAAGAGAGAGAGGTTCAAATAATGTAATCATGTTCAGTGCACTGTCAAGATAGGCATCATCCATATGTGTATGAAGCCATAGTTCCTGTGCTAGAAAGCTGATACTGGTAAACCCAGAAGTGCACCTGGAGGTTTCTGAATTACTTATTTCTAATACAGGCAAATATAAACAAAATACAAACAGAAACTTAGTGCCAGAATGTGGGCTATGTGTTATAAACTGCTGAATGCTTTCTGTGAGGCACAGATCTGATTTCCTCGACAGCTTAGCACCATTTAGAATCAAGCTCTTTGTTAACAGTCAGTCAAAGCTCATTAGCAGAGCTAGTTAACGTGCAAATCAGACTTCTACTGCTTTTGGGATGGTGACAGAATATACAGGAGCCCAGACCTGGTGGAAGAAGTGCTCTACAGGCACTCCACCAGAACAGTTAACCAAAAGCCAAACAGAAGTATTTCTGATGAGTCATAAATATGTTCATGCATCTCAGAATAATGTTTTGTTCACATACCTTTCTGTCTTCTGCCAGGTCTGTGAGCACCATCCGCAACCAACGCTATCATATCCATGCCAACCTGTCCTTTGCTGTCCTGGTAGCTCAGATCCTGCTTGTCATCAGTTTTCAGTTCAGCCCTGGAACAGTAAGTGAGACAGAGCAATGACATTTTTGCAAGGCTTCTGCATGGTATGAATGCCACATACAATGTCTATTGGATGTGAGACCTGCCATTTTTAACATGCCAAGCAAAAAATGCCATCCCACAACACTGGATAAAGCCTTCTGTGAATTCAAATAGCATTATCATAGTATCTGTCCATGTTTGACTCTTTGCAGAACAGAAGGGAACATGAGCCCAACAAATGGTAAAGTCATGATAGTAATGAGGAAGTTGGAGCTGCATGTTCAAATGAATCAACTGACTTTTGCCTGACAAGGTTTATGTGTATCTCATCCACTTCATCCACTGAAAACTGTATGGATTCTGTATTGGAAATTTTTGTATGAATTTTAGGTAGGGTAGTATTACTATTTCTAAACATAAGATCTGTTAATGTAATGTGCCACCTGAAAAAGGCAGAAACAAAGCCTGATTTTAAAACAAACCTCAGGTGTGCTCTATTTTTGACTGGTGTAATTGGAAAACTTGTAATGGGTTGCTATTGTGGTCAGCCGTTGCTCCAACAGTTTATATTAATCTTTTTTTTTTTTTTGCCAGTGCAAATAAATATGAGGTTTGCATTTATATTCATCTCAAATTGAATTCCTTAAGTTTATAAATAACAACAATATCTGATGTTACATAGGCTATTACTACCTGAGGATCTAAAAACAATTTGTGAATCTAAGTTCATACTCTTTTGTTGGTAGGTGCTGAGTAAGATATTGTGCAAGGGAGAAAATAATTAGGAAGGATTTAAATGGAAAATGGAACAGTGGAGAGCAGCAAAGGATCTGTCTGTCTACCTGTCTACCCATCCACTGATCCATCTGTCCATCTGTGCATGCATCTCAGACAGTGATCTCTTCCACAGTTGATTATATCTGAGGTTGAAATGTCCACCATGTTTACAAGTGGAGATTACAAGTGAAGTTTTCCTTTTGAAAACCACAGCTCACAGAAAGCAAGCCCTTTTTTCATGCACCAGGCTTTCAAACGTTTTGCAGAATCCCTGGATATTTCAGCAATAACTGTAACAACAATAATTGTAGGGCACAGTTCTACAAAGATCTCGAAGCTGAAAAGCACCAAGCACGTATCTGCTGCACTTTTATTTTTATTGTTATAACCTCTAGGGATCAGAGGTGTTGTGATTCATCCTGTTATTAGTCTTGCATCTTTACCTTCTGCATGCTCAATTCTCACCAGCTTGGGCATCAATTTTAATACCTTTAATTGCTGCTGTAATCGGACTGCTAAATGGTAGTTTACAAAAAGAGAGAGGCAATATGTACACGGGGAGGTGAACTTAATCTTCTGCATCTGTCAAAGATGGTATATTTAGTGCTAAACAGTTTATAAGTGCCCTGCTCTGGAGGACAAATGGTACCAGTTTGCTTGAGGAAATACAGTGCAATAAGGAATGGCATTGTATAAACAGGCCATGAGCTGGCATCACTTTCTTGTATGACTTCATCATCTTTTTTCCGTCTCCACCCCTATTGATATTTAGGTTTTGATTTCAGATATAGCATACAGTATTTCCCTCGTAGTTTCAGATGTAACATTTAATTGTTTGCAATTTATACTACAGCAATTTTCCTTCTATAGCGTAGGAGTAATTTTTAACTTACTATTAACAAATCTCTACTTCTGTGAATAGAACTTTGATCTTTCTAATACATCCAGTAAGATCTTTTTATTATTCTGTCATTTAAGGATGTTATCAAAGTAAGTAAGGCACAAATGCAGAATGAGTATCATCCTGCACTGTATGCAGACCAGACTCCTGCTACTGCACTTTGTTTATTTTTTTTTGCTGTTTTGTGATGCATATTGCTTGGCTACTTGAAAAATTGAAGGCATCCATTTGAGAAGGGGAGCTTGTAAGTCAGCTTTATGTTGCAATTATACTGTTGTGGACTAATCTTCTGCTGGAAATCAAAAGGAATTTAAATGGATTTCACAGCCTTTTGATAAAATTAACTGGAAAGATTTTTACAGTCGTGGACAATAAGCAAATCTGGTTTAGCTGTATGTCATAGAACATTCTGAAACACTAAACGCTTACAGATCTCACACAAATTAAAACCAAAGTTATTGTTTTTTAATACATCTAATCACAGTGGATTTGCATTAGAATGTCCCTGTACAAGCACAGAAGCAGCTGAGTGCAAGTGAGAACATACTGGAAGCCTTTACATTGCATTATGCTATCAAGTTCTAACATTTTAACTTTCATTTGTACAAAAAGTCCTAAAATATCCACAAGAAGAATAAAATGCCACCACAGAGAAGCTAAACTGACACAGCAAAGGGAACAACTGATAAGATATGTAAGAACGCTGTGGAAGCAAACTGGTTTCTAGTGGTAATGAATCCTCAGCACACAGGCTGCAGCAGCCTGGGAACCTCACTGTGACTTGTCCAGGTGAGGCCGTGAAACCATGAAAACAACAAAACCACGGACACTATGCAAGCAACCCCTCCAAAATTCTGGAGGTGCGATAGAAGGGATGCTGCAGGGTGCAAACCTCAGATACAGCTGCTACACATTCAGCACCTTTAAAATGTATCTTAAGTGAAAGAAAGCCAAAGGAGATTGCTGTGTGGTTAGCCCATTGGCAGTCATATCTGTTCTGTTACTGCATGACGAGGGAAACAGCTCACAGTGAGAGTTCTCCCAAAGCAGTTTGTGGGAAAAGGAGAATTGTGCTGTGCAAATATGTGAGGAGTGGGGAAGAAGAAAGGATTATATTTTACTGTTGACACAAAGTAGGCTGATAGGAGACTTAGAGAAAAATGTAAGGTCTCTTTGAAGATTAATTGGTAGAGCTGTTAAGGAAAAGTTGGGCCTTAAGCTCAAGCTACACTTCCTCTAGTCCACAGTGAGCCATAAGCACTGAGGTGAGCATAAGCAGAACTGTGGAGGACGCTTTTACTTCTCGATGCATTGCCTTCACCATGGAATTCCTCTCTTGAGGCATTTATTTCACTTCAGCACATGCAGTAGTTTACACTGGAGCAGATAGTCCGGTTTACACCAGGTAGGCTTGCTTTATGCGTGGTATTTTTCCATTGCATAAACTTTTGTACTAGCTCCTGCTTCCAGAAACTTGATAGCACGTAGTCCTCCAAAAGATCATGTCTGTAAGGTCTCTATGCAGAAAAATGTCAGTTCTTTGCCGTAATTGCAATTGTTCTTGCCAAACATGGCTTTGTATGGAGCAGATACATGTTTTGGAATCTGGGAAACTGAGAACTCAAACATGCAGGCAAACTAGGCAAACCACACAGCAATTAGGAGCCAATTAAAGCTTACTGTAATTTTTTGAAATCTCTGCTAGTTTTACTAATGGAAGAAAATAAGAAACTTTTCAAAATTTAAACCTGGACAGACAGAAGTGGGAATACAGCGTGATTTAATTTGTGTGTTGTCATATTTTCATTATGAAGAACGTTACAGAACAGGGAGCATTGCACAGCACAGTACTCCCATGATTCTTTTATGTTCACTACAGACTTGACAAGAAGATATTGAAATTGCAGGTTTGAACTCTTAAATATCTTGTAGACGTTAGGAAAAGTTTTGCTTATGCACATACAAATAATCCATTTTGCTTTCCACAGCACCTCTAGCAATGTACGTTTTTAATTTTAATTTTTATTTTGTGAAATAAGGGAAGAAAATTTGTTACTCTGAAGCTATCTCAAAATGCCTTCGAGAAATTAAGTCCTCTAGTGCTTTGCTCTTTAAAAATGTTTCTAACCAGTGACTTAGCCTAGAGTGTAAATGTAAAAAGAAATAACGATAAAAAAAATTGCAAAAGCAATATGACTGCATCACAAAGAAGTATCTATTAATTTTTGTTGTTAATCTAGGTGCCTTGCAAGATCTTGGCCATTCTCCTTCATTTTTTCTTCCTGAGTGCTTTTGCATGGATGCTGGTGGAAGGATTTCACCTCTACAGTATGGTGATCAAAGTATTTGGGTCAGAAGAGAGCAAGCACTTATATTATTATGGAATTGGATGGGGTAAGCATTTATTTGCTGCTTGTTTCAGTCTCTTCACTGTGGAATAAGATTAAATTCAGAAGCATATGTTAAAAAGTGATCTTATAAAAATGTGATCCAACAGTTCATTTTTTGATTCCTTACTTTCATGTGAAACGTTTACTGCATTTGACTTTTGCAAACTCATAGGACCTGGAATAATGTGAAGCCCCAGCCCTCAAATTACAAAGTCAGACACATTATTTTTGTTTAAGCAGAAGCTCTGGTCTATGTGTATATATATGAAAGTTTGCAGAGACTATTAATGACAAGTTGGAACTTGAGGCATGAGTTGACAGGAGTTGGGAACAAGGAACTCACCACTGACTACCACTGATCTGCTAATATCTTTTGAGGCTCCTGAGAGATGTAACTTCTATAAAATGAATTTAACAGTAATCAGAGAGACAGGATACCAAATATGCAGAGTTGATTGAAGTTCCTGTATATTATCTTTAGTCCAAAGAGTGCTAAAATTACCTTAAAACCTGCAGTTGTAATTCAAAAGAGCAATTTGAGGAAGGTGATAATATTCTACTTTTATATCCTGAGACAGACTGGGAAAAAAAAATGCTTTATTGCCCTGGTGACTGGGTGTAACATACACAGGTTATTGAAACAAAACTTTTCCCAACCAGCCATCTGTAGGTGCTGATGATAATGGCTGTGATACTGGAGATTTTGCTGCAGCACTTTGACCTTAACCTGTTTTCCAATCCCTGACAATTTCCTTTTTTTTGAAGACCACCTTAGAATAGAGATTTTGTTCTAAGCTGTCAAAAGATCTAAGCTTCCTTATTTGCTGTCCCAGATTTATCCACAGATAGATACAGTGTAATGTGGCAAAAGGAAATCATACAAAATTAACTTCTTCAAAATAGATGGGAGAATATACTCTTCCCCACTGAGTAAATTAGATCTTTTAAGTATTAGAAAGGAATATACTTATTTGTGTCTATTTAATTTATTGTTAGTCCTTCAAAAACACAAAGCAAATGGATTAGATGTGAAGTTTGATGCTGAAGAAGAGGAGGGAAACTTGGTAATCTATCTCATGTTCATTTTAGGCTCTGCGCTTGAGACAGTGTTTGGGCTGAATTTAGGGAGAATTCTATCCGAGCAAAGATGGTGCTTTTGGGCTTCCTGTGCCCAGCTGCTCAGAGTTTATGCCCACACTGCAGGCTGTATTTTGATTCTGAGATTGGGAGGCAGCTTTAAATTAGCAGGCCTGGGGAGCTGGACAACTCAAGCTACAGCAGCACAGGGAGGTGTGTGGAATTATTTGTCCCGTTTAAAGGTGACACTGTATTGTGCTGGGGCTACAGAGACACAGATGACACCGCTCCCATAGATCATCAGCCAGAAACGTGTACTAGAACACTTTCATCTGATCCTGTGCTCTGGAGTGCATGGTCTATTGCATCATAAATATAGCAATTCTGGGCAGAATTGGTGAGCGTATTTGTAGCATCTGCTAACTGAGAAAACTTTCAGATACAGTCAAGAACCATAACCGTAATTCTCTCATGGATGGTAACCAGTGCCAGCGCAACATCAACATTTCCTATTATGGAGGCAGGCTACACGGCTCTTACACAATTATTTCTGACAAAAGATTAAGCAAACACATTTACTTTTGTGTATAATATATAATCCATATGAATTCTTCAGTCCAGAATAAATCTTACTATCCTCCTAGGCTAAATATAGTTTTATTTCAACTTCTGTGGAATTATTGAAAGATTGGTTCTTAATGCAAAAAGGGTCTCATTTCACTGTAACAGAACCTTGATGCTGCATACGTTGGTATCTACTATTTAACACCCTGCCAATGCAAAGAAAAAGCAACCACTGCACTTTAGGCTGCAGAACGTTTTACTACCCCTGTCTTAACAGGTCTTTTTATGCAGATGACTGCCCTGTGTTTCATCTGCCTAAGTTTTATTATCTTCTAAAAGAACTTTGTATTTAATTTTCCTCTTTGCTGCCATTTAAAATTGATGTCACAGTAAATCCTTTGAATATCTGGCTTTTGGGAAAAAAAAACTGCAAACAGAAAGTGCAGAGGAGAGTTAGACACATGTATTTTTGCTTCTGTGACATGTAGGCAGAGCTTGCTTGTTGAAGGAAGACAGCATCAGAAGATAAACAGTGCCAACCAACAGTGTCTGTGGTCAGGGATGTGAAGGCATAGCCCAGGGACTGTTAGTCCAGGTAGTCCACAAAACCAAGGCAGAGCAATTTTCAGCAGACAGGCTTACATCAGTGCACAATTGCTATGTTGAATACTCTTGGTTTTGTTCGAATACATATGGGATTCTCCTTTTTTAAGCAGACAGATGTAGACTAAAATTTTGCCTTAACTTAGTTTTTACACAAATATGCTTTTGAGGAGTAAGTCCGTATTTGGACAAGCATGGGTTGAACAGGAGCAAGTTCCAAGGTTGTTGAAATCCTCCCAGTGAATTTCAAAGTGGAAGACCAAACAACGCCTGCGGATGCTGCGTCTTCCCCATTTCTAACGACAAGGTGATTCCAGGCACAGGCATTAAAGAGCAAAAATGCTATTTCAAAGAATAATTGTTCTACAACTACAAGAAAGTTTTGCAGAATTTTGTGAAGATGATTAACAAGATTACGAGAACACTCAATAAGTTTAAGGAGAAATTGCTTGTCAGAAAATTTTGTCAAAACCTTATGCAGAAACCCTGAAGAATTTAAAAGAAAATTGAAACCTCAGGCTATCACGTATAATACTCTGTCTGGGACACAGTTATTAGATTCCACAAGATGACAGAAACCTAAACCTTCACATTTTATTAAATCATACAGGGATTAACAGACAATCATTTAATATTTAAAGGGATGAGGTTTCCCTACATTCAGAACTGCTGGCAAAAAAGCCCTCATTCCCTTTCCAGCTCCCTGCCTGGAAAGCTGTGTTAAGTGGCACAACAGGACAGTGCTGAGGCCAGCAGCACCCAGCCATCCCTGGCAGCAGGGCCATATTCATCTGCCTCTGGATAATCCCTGCCTAATCCCATCAAGCACTCTTCCACCGCGCAGGATGCTGCATACTGGAGCTGTCACAAGCTATCTGGAAGCATCATCTACTTTAAGCTCAGAAATCTTGCAGGGCTATTACATATTTATATTAAAATAAATCTTGGTCTGGCACCTGAGTGGGATCCTAATTTGCTTTGCTCTGTTCATAATTGCTTCTCAGTGTTGAGCCAGTGTTCTAGGCCACTAAGGGTCACTGTTTCTGTCTTCTCACCTGCTAGTCCAGTATCCCTGTAAGAAACTCATTTGTTTCTCAATTCTTGAGCAAGGTGAGCTTACTTGGGGGGAAGGTGGTAAAAATAAACTTGGTATTCCTCCACAGAATACCACTGTTCAAATAGTGAGAGACAGAAATCATACTAAGAAAACCAACTGAGCTGAAAAAGCTCTATCATTCTCACTGGAATTAGCACTAATTCAGTTTACTTATTAAATTAGTGCTTTACTGAAAAGTCATTTTGTTTGTCCAGCATTACTTGATTAAAATATATTGCATTCAACAGCTGCAGAAGGAGTTAGACTTAATTCTAAAATTGCTCTGAGTTGCTCTGTTGTCCAAGCAAAGTTTGGCTGAATTTGCAGGGTTTACTGGAACTATTATGACCTCTGCCTTTTCACAGGCTGCCCGCTGGTGATTTGTGTAATTTCTGCAACATCGTCCTTAGACAGCTATGGAGAAAGTGACAAGTGAGTACGAAAATATCGCCACATCAGGTACAGGATGGATAAAAAATCTGCGGGAGAGAAAAACTCGTAGGTCTGTGAGCAGGGCTGCAGCTCTGCACCCTTCTGGATGTACAGGAGGATGGGTGCAGGTCACTGCCTCTGACAGTGGGCACCCAATGGGAGCACTCTGCTCATCATGTGCAGAATAAAGCCGGGGCTGAAGCATTTCTGACAAGATGAGAATAAACTCCAGTTAGATGTTCAGCTTTTTGAAGAAAACGGCAGTTGAGCATCCAGAGATTTAGAATTGATATTGAAAAAACCAAAATTGAAGTTCTTCCAATCTAAGTTGGAAAAAGTAAAGCAAAATTATCTGAGAAAATACCACAGGATTCAATCCTGCCATTACGTAAGTGAAAGTTTTGGAGCAGGTTGTTTGTTGTGTGTGGTTAACTGGCTTACATCGCCTGTGCCGTAAGAAAAATGTATGACTGTGTTTTCCCATCTCCTGCTCATCCCCAGCTGAGCAAGGCAGAAAAGGCTTAGGTTTGTCTCTTGCTACAAAGCAGTGCCTTCAGCACTGGAAGAAGTGGATGCAGGAACAACAAATAACAAATGAAACCTTTCCCTTCTTCCTGTCTTTCTGCCCCTAATGCTATTTGAAGGCCTGCTGAGGCAGGTAGCTGTCCCTGACTCTCTGGAAGATGCAAATCTAAATAAGATTTTGACTCAGAATTTGAGGGGAAGAGGAGCTTCCTATTGATACTCTCGCTTTTAAAATTCATCAGTGTTTTTAAACTTACTTTCAGTCTCTTTTTAAATCAAGAACATTACTTATTAAATGTTTGTGTGTTTCATCTAAAATCATTCCATTTTTCTCTGCAGCTGCTGGCTTTCCCTAGAGAATGGAGCAATCTGGGCTTTTGTGGCACCGGCGTTGTTTGTAATTCTGGTAGGTAAACACCTGGCTGCTGGTTTCATACTGGATGTCTGTCAGCCACAGAGCAGAACACAGCTGGAGGGTGTTTGAAGCTGTTGCTTGTAGAGAACTCACTTTTCTGGGTGAAAGTCGAATGCCCGCAGTGCAGATGATGTTCAGGAGGGCTTGCAAGCAGTCAGCAGCTGGCAGAAATGCAATAAACCAACAGCCTGAGCTCTCACCTCTCTGGGGAAGGTAACAAGTGGCCTCCACATCTGCCTTCTTACAGTGATAATGTCTTTGTGCTCTTCTGCACTGGGAGTTTGATGTTGGTTGTGGCAGTTTGTTGGGCTGACTGAGACAGGGTTAGGACAGGTTGGCTACCGGGACACCTTTCAGCTGCAATGAACACCATCTTTCCAGAGGAGCATGCACATTCATGGCTGCAGTACTGGGACATGGATGCCCTACAGCAGTTTAATTATACCTACACATTAAATTACAGTGCACTGCGGCTCAATCATGATGATTGCTTAAGGAGTCAGGGGTCTGTAGGGATTAAGTGGAAGATTTCTCCTCCTACAGCACTGTTTCCTTTGAAATTACTGATCACGTTGTCTACGATTTTTGCTGCAAGTTATAATGCAAGAGCAAGAACATGAACATGGAATAGATCCACTGATCTGAGAAACCAGGATGCCTTCAGAGCTTTGCTAGATTTGAAAGGTATGACCCCAAATCCAGTCCAGCATGCTGTGGCACTGAAAGAAGGTCAGGTAAAATAAGATCCTGACTACTTGTGTGGATGAGCATCAATTGGAGCCAGTGCCTCTTTCCTGTACTTCCCCAAGAAAGACAGGATTTCTGCAGAAAGCACAGACACATCCCCCGATTTCTCTGCACAGAGAAACCCCTCAGGACCTGCTGATAGAAATCCAGCCAAAGAGAGAGCTGTAGATAAAGTAGTGCAGTGAGTGCTAGTGTTTGCCACTGCACTCTCTGTAACTGTCTGGGGAGCAGGAGGTGGCCCTTTGGTTGACCAGTACCATCACAGGTAATTTTATACTGCACCTGTGTTGACATTCTAACATTTGCCATGGAGACAACAATACCAGCAGCTCTTAGCCCAGTGTCTTCCACTCGAGATAGAGGCTCTGAAATCGAGGCTGTATAAACATATATAAAAAACTCTGGAAACAGTTGCTATGTCAATGTGGCAGAAATTGCCTCATGTTAGCGTTTTAATGAAATGATTAATGGCAACAGTGGAAAATCCCTGTGCAGAATTTCCTTTACCTGAGGGAAAGCATAAACATGTAAATAAGAAATGTTGGTCACAGGATCAGAACTGGCTCAACGGCTCTGAACTGTGTTCATTGTCTTGTTCACCAGTACCTTTGACCTTCCGTATGTGAGTTTATGTTCAAAGATGTGTGGATATTGATGACTGGAGAGCAATTAAAATAATGTACATCCCCTCTCACATTAGCATTTGCTTTC
This sequence comes from Centrocercus urophasianus, assembly GCF_019232065.1. Lineage (NCBI taxonomy): Eukaryota > Metazoa > Chordata > Aves > Galliformes > Phasianidae > Centrocercus > Centrocercus urophasianus. Next base: position 9,454,090 of record NW_024884867.1, read on the forward strand.
TGGACGCTGTTCAGCACCAAAGGAGGAAATGACATGCAACCTGTAAAATCAAATCTTTCCCAGCAGCTGTCCAAAGATGATATTAATCAAATCATGCTAGATAGTGAAGCACTTACTCACCTGAGTGAGCACAGCCTTCAATAATTTGCATTCATTGCTGCCTGCCAATGGACGTAAGGGCTTAACTATCTGGCTAGCACTTATGATATATAATATTTGTGCAGCTCAAGTTATATTCTTGTAGGAACGCAAACATTTTGCAAAAGAGAAAGAATGAGCTCACAAGGTTGATTCACGTAGAGCAATTTGTTAAATAGTCTAAACCCAGTCTCTCTGCGCAAAATAGCAGCAAGCTGGCTGACAAATTATTCTCTCTGGGCACTGAATATACTAGATGAAAAATACGTTAGTGCCTATAGGGAAATAACAAGGCTAAACACTATTTTGTGCGTGCATGTGTGCCTCTGCTCTTTAAAGAGAAAATTAGCCACTAGTTGTGTGAATTAGTGTTTAGCTCTGAAAATATGCCTCAAAAAGCTGCTTTTGACTACTTTCATCCACAATTTATCTCAGCCAAGAAAAAGGATTATGCTGTGAAGAAAACAGGGGTCCTGCTCCTTTCAGCTCCCACTCGCTAGAGAATAGGCAGACCCAGCCTGCTTTTGTCCTGCTGCAGCCTTGCAGTCAGTACAGACAGCACGGAGCCTTAAAACAGAATGATGCGGTAGGAGTGTGACTGGGAAAAATATACTCACACATACTTTTCTGGGGAGTAATCTGCAGCTCCTCCCAGCCATTCCCATACCCAAAGTTGAGGAATATGAGGAAAGAAATAGTGCCTTCCATGTGTAGGTCTTTGGAATTCTACCTGCACCTTAAGGTTTAAGGATCCGCTTCAGATCCCCCTGCCCCCAGCCACAACACCAAACCTCAATACCATCACTGTAAGCCAGGCTAACCTCAGCCAGTGTTGAATGCCTGGGAAAATATGCCTTCAAAGCCAAAAAACAACAACAACAAAACAAACAAACAAAACTTGACGAAGCACCTGAATTCTTGGAACAAGACAGTAAGAGCTTTTGGCAGAAGGCTTTGTTTGTTATCAACCATCTGCTACCGTGGTTTGTTTCCATAGATATGGCAGAATTAAGGAAATTCTACGCAAAGCATCTGTGTGTGCAGAGCAGTGGGTGTGCTACAGTGAACAGTCCATTGCTGGAGGAAGATTGGGTTGTGATTGCAAGTTCCTTCTATTGTTTTCTCTGTAAGCAGTTACTTGCCTGGTGATTTTTCACAAGTCTTTCTAATAAACAGCATTTTTATGGACTTAAATGATTTTCAATAGCATACTGCTAACATAATTCTGTGCTGTAGGGATGTTAGTCTTGTAACCAGTGTCTGCAGATAGGACACCATGAAACTTGAATCTCAAGCTGAGACTGCCATTGCTGGCTTCAACTAGTGCTTGTTTATGAGTGTTAAGCACATTGAAGGAGGTTTCCTCCTTTTACACGTGCTGCTCATACATGTTTAGTAAGCTCTCTTAGCCTCATGGTCTTCCTTTATTCATTCCTTTATATACCAGTGCAGAACTGAGCTTGTTTTTGTATGCTGAATTGTATTGTATGAATCTGCTCTGCAGATGGGCCCACTGATTTAAAAGTGGCAATTTGTGCCCTTTATTAGACACCATTTGTCATGGGAAAAAGTGGCAGAACTGGACTGAAGATGTTTAAAGGTGCTGGAACAGTAGGATTTCTTCAGTTATTGAAATCAAGTACATAAGTGCTGTGGTGAAACAGAGCACAGACAAACAGATCACAGCAGCAAAGCTATTCTTTTTTTATTAGCACTCAGTTATAGGTCAATTTAATATTTTAAAATTGAATTTATTCATTATTTTAAAATTAAATTTCCTCTCAGTTAACCAACAGAAAAACACGAAATGATTTTTAGAACAATGGGACAGACTGTAAGAAATTAAAACTGAAAGTTATGTACAAGAAATCTAAAACAACTTGAAGTAGTCTCTATGGCCTGTATTTGGTCTGGGACATCGGGCCAGCATTGGTAGGTGAGATATGAGGCCTTCCAAAATCATTCCCCCAGTTTTGAACATCTCTGTGTATGGAAATGCATCACACTCCCTGATTTCTGATGTGACCTGGCAACGGGCTGCAATTCCAACAGCTTGCAGTGCTACTAATGATGCCATGGCAGAGATTAGAGTAACTTGTGCTGTCAGAGAATATGTTAAATCTCAGACCTGAAGAAACAATTATAATTCCCTGTACCACTGTCCAAAACTGAAGTTTAAAATAGTTTATGGTTTCAGAGGAAAGCTGGTCAATAGATTTAATTAAGGCAATATGCTTAATCCATTTTTAAAAATTTTATTTCCTCTGTGCTGCCAAGCCTTTTCTTGGCCAAGATGTAACACACCACATCAGAAGGTTTTACTCACGGGATTTCTGCACTGCAGTAAAGAAACAACAAAAATCTCATGAGACCTGGAAGGAGTCTGAGTGAAAGCCCTGAAAAAAAAGTGAGAAGAAGTACTGAAGTACATTTCATCACTTCTGTCATCTCACCGCACTGTTTGCTGCATTCGTGCTGCTCTTCCAGTGAGAAGCTCAAGAAATCCCACTGGGACAGCTGAGAAAAGGCATCAGGTGTTAGAACTGCTGATAGTTTGGCTCATGCACTTTGTGTTTTTCCGTGTCCAAAAATCTGACCCAAAGACGTGTTGGCAAGAAATATTCACATTGAAAGAGTTCTTTTTACTCATTTAACTCTCTGCTGATCTGACAATGTTCAGTCAGGTGAGGTTAGTCAGGTTGTCACCAGAGTGAGCCACAGCTCCCTGATGCCCCTGGGATCTTTCCATGGGCTCTGGTGGGTTCTGGATGGAGCTGCCACAATGGGAAGTGGCAGCTCCTGCTGATTTCACAGAGTTGTGAGTTCCTGAGGTCAGACCAGCTACCTTGAAAGGAGTCCTGTGAGTTAGGAAACGTGCTGTTGTTATTAGCTGTGCGTGAAAAGTAGAATGTAGTCAGTTCCATGTTCCTGTGTTCCTTTATGGCAAAATAACTGCAACTGACAGGAAGTCTGGCCTTTCAGAAAAGTAAGAAAGAGGAGCTTAAATACAGTTTTCTTATCTAAATGTTTGTTCTCCCACTTTGAACATTCTGATATATGCTAAAACATAAGGAGTGCTTCCTCGACTAATCATTCTGCTATTAAAGTTGTTAAGCATTTATTTCAAATGCCAAAAAAATCCCTGGGAGGAACAATTCAGCGGCTGTATTTTGATTTTGGTTTCTCATTTAAAGACAGTGGAAATACCTCCATGCTTTGCTTACCGAAACATTAACAAAGGAAGACATTCATAGTTACCCTGTTTATTTAGACTGAGTGAGATTACTTTAATTTCTCAAAATATCTAAACAGAAATTTTCAAGTGGTTTAGGAAATTTAAACATAGAACTTTGGGACTTGAGTATAAGGCTTGGTTGTTAATTTCACAAGTACCTTATTTTTATCAGCAGCCAGATCACAGGGCTTCCTTCACATCTTGTAAATAATTAACGAAAGCATCCTGGCAGGGATATGATTGCACTGACTGCACAAGAGGAGGAGCTCGAGATCTTGAATTTAAACTTTATATAAGCCAAAATGTAAAGGAAATTCATTTCCATTTTCATTTATTTTTACATAAGAAATTAAAACTAATCTGGAAATGCTAAGCTGTTTGTGCTGTAGCAAACCATCTAGTTTCTGTCCCCACGGAGACCATCTTGCTTGTGGTGTTTTGATAACCACTTCTTGAGGTTCCTGTCCAGTTTGAGTGAAAGTCTGCAAGAATCTGAGTATCCCTTTGTTGCTGCTTGTAGCTCTTGTTGACTTTGGTAAGATGTAGGAAATTCAGAATTTAAGGAATGAAGTTTCATCCTTTCATCTTGGCTTCACTGGAATTCATTTTTTCAGTTTTTTTAAATACTTATGCACAACCTGCATATTTTAAAAACTACTGTGCAGAAGGTAAAATCGAGTACAATTTGTCCAACAAGAATTAGGAATGGAAGTAAGAGCTGGGGTTAAGTGCGAGTGAGCTTGGCAGGAGCGCTGTTTGCAGTCACGGGAAAAAGGGTTCACACAGCAGTTGAACTTGAGCTGTCAATGAGAAATCTGCAAGGAAGTGTCAGATGAGGAGACTGATACTTGGGATAAAAGACCAAACAGGGCTGGTGAAAGATAATTTGCCTGGGAAGAAGTAAAGGACACAGAATTCCTGTGAAACTGCCATGAAGAGAAGCAGAGCATTGCTTGGTGGACATGAAGCAGAAAACTGGAGAGTTTGGAAGAGGAGAGAAAGAAGAGAAAGTGCAACTTGTTCATATTCATCATTTGCTGCTTCAGTCAACACGCATATTTAGCATATAAATGGGTTTCTCAGAAATGCTTGTTACTGCCTCAAAGTGATGCTAAAAATATTTTCAATATATGATTTGGTGGAAATAGGGAAAATGATCACAAGAGCATTCAATTTCACTTCTTATTAATCTCTGTAAAACCGATTGAACAACGAATATACTTGTAATTGAAAAGCAGTTTTGTTCTACAGGGAATTCCATGGATGGGCTAAAAAGCCATGGCAGAAACGAACTACCACATCCATCCTTACGCTTTACAGTAGGTGGTAATCTGCCCTTAGAAACCTACAAGAAGTGGTCATGAAATTTGAAAAATGACACAAAAACAATTATCACCAAACTTAATCATTTTTAACTCACCCCCTTGCTACCCAAATTAGAAAATTTATTTTAAAATGTATTGTGATGGTTTAGTTTTAGCTGAGCAGTAGTACTATAATGAATTCTTTTTATACGTTAGTTTAAGAGAGCTTTGTTCTTTCCTTTTTCTCGATGCTAAATATCAGCTTTGTAGCTGATGTCTAACTTTGGACAGAAAGAGGGGACTTGTCTTTCACCTTCACAGTCTCTCTCTCCTTTTCTTTTTTCTTTAGACCTAAGGTCTCTGCAAAACAAGGCAGTCTTTGCCACATCTCCTTAAAATGATGAAGATTTCTTTCTTTCTTCACCTGTGACTCCAGAGCAAACTTCCCTTTGTTGCACCTTTTCAGTGTTAGGCGTTTCAAGAATTCCTAGGTTTCTGGTGGGAATTCTTTTCATCCCTGACATCAAAACATGCAGGGTTTTTGAAGAGCAGAGTTCAGGCTTAACATATTTTTCTCATTTCTCGTTTAAAATAATCTCATGCTTAAGCTGCAAGCAGACTTTGGTAAGAAACAAGAATTGTGCATTGTGAAGTCCAGTGAGAAAGGCGTTTTCTGAAGCCTGTGCATATGAAAGGACAAAACTGAAGAGCACACAGACACAGACAGACTCCTGTTCACTGAAGTTCTGGTCTAATTTGTCACCTGGCAGTACGTTATCAGAGTATTTAATTGTAGAGTAAGGATCCTGAACACTTTAGTTGTGAATCAGTGTGGCCTCATCTGAAAGAAGAAAGCTGTTTCTGAAGAAAGAAAAAAAACACAAGCTGCCACAAATACCCACATTGGGGAGAGGGAAATCCATTGACAAACGTCAAACTATACCAGTCCAAAACTGGAAACCTCTCTCTTTCACAAAATAAAAGCAGCAGGTAAAGCTCCTACTTTCTGTTGCATTTGCACGGTACATTCTTAGGGCACTCTGTACCTCTGACACAGTCAGTTCTGAATTTCCTGACCAAGTTTTGTTTCTTCTTCTTCAGGTCAATATTGGCATTCTCATTGCTGTTACAAGAGTTATCTCAAGAATCAGTGCAGATAACTATAAGGTCCACGGCGATGCCAATGCCTTCAAGTAAGTTTCTCATATTTGAATTCTGCTGTAACAAGTTAGTAATCTCCCATGTCACAGCCTAGGGACACGTATAATGGTCTTCTCCTAGGACACTGATACCATTGCTTTTTAATAAAAAGCAAATAATGATAAAGGCAGCATATTATTTGCTTGAATGCAGCCAATTAACCTATATTTTATGAAAGCCAAATGCAGCATGGGATGAAGCCTTTAGTTTGGCATGAGCTAAGCTGTTTTTCTGCTTATTACAGTCTCCAGCATTTGCTGATTCATTATTTTCCTTTTTTGTTAATGGAGATTTTCCTCTTACAGCTATTTTTAAAGATAAATCTCACAAAGTATGATTAATCTGTACTTGGGTATTGCAACCATTCAATTCTTTCAAAGGATAAACTTGTTTCTAGCCCCAGTTTAGCAAAATATTGAGGCATATGCTTATTTTTAATACTCTCTTGATACTGCAAAGCACAGGGACTTACACTGGATTTAAATGTGTTCTTAAACTCAACCATGTCTTTATATCAAGGTGCTTTGAGCCCCCAGGGATTGTGACTTCTCTGAGTGTATCATCTTTTAAATGCTGTGCTATTGAGGCTAGAGGCGAAATTCAAGGTAGATGCATTGCTGCATCTGAGTATGTAAGGATAAATTCTGATGTCTAAAGTCTATGGGATTATACGTGGCTAAGTAAGAGGACAACTTAATATATTGAATTTAAAGTAAGATGCTGAATGTTACATTTTGTGTTTTACCTCCTAAAGACATTTTAGTCCAAATACAAAATACACTGTATATATCTCAAGCAGTTTATAGCTTATAGGGTAGAGGAAGGATGTGTTGATGGTTTGTGCTTAATGTTTCTGAGTCACAGGCTATTGTGTGATAAGGTGCGGCGCCACTGATCTGAATTGGTGTCATAAGGAATCATTTTTATGCTCTAGTTACTTATGCAGTTTTTAAAATGCCATTAAGTTTATGATACTGGTGACAGATACCTGATAGAAGTTAGTTTACTTATTGTACACTCACCCACAGGAGAAGAAAAACAGTAAATAAGTCTACACAAAAATCTATACAATAATTGCATTGCAGTAAAATGAAAAGACTGGGAATTAAAATAACTTTCAGATTTGGATGAGTCTCTGTGACCTTCAGAAATACAAAGGAAATACAGAACTTTGGGAAGCAAATAACTGTGTATTGTCAATGACGATTTGAATCCATTGTCAGAATTACGAAAACAAGAGAAGATCCACAAACAGGAGCTCCACAGATGGCTCTGTGCACTTAGGTGTTTCCTTGCTTGTGTTATGAAGAGCCAATTCAATACACACTGTACCCTGTGCACCACTCTCTCTCTTTTTCTGTCCCTCTCTCTATATATATTTATATAAAGCTATGTATGGATAAATAAGAAAAATGTTTAAGGATAGTTGTTCGAGAAATAAGATGAAATGCATTTACAGATTGCTAGCTTAAATATTAACAGCTAGAGATCGTGAATGGTAGAGCTCTGCACTGAAAATGTGAAGTGTCTGTGCGCCTTAAGCTGATGCTCTTTGTGTCAAGTATTTTGAAAGTACAGTTCTAGGATCTGAGCTAATAATTAACGAGGTGTATGTGACAACAATCATGAATAAGCTTTTCTTCATAAAAATAAATTGATTAAATAAGATATATTGAAAGGTAGACAGAACAGAATAGCTCTTATTCTGTAGATACCATTACAGAAATGGGTCCTCAGAAACTTGAAAGGAGAACAGCATAAATAGCTGCACAGATCAGATCTTAGAGATTGTTAACAACCTGATTCGTCATAGCAGTGAGGGAGCCCTAATTAGAATTTCTTGTACAGCTGATGCCATGGAAAAAGTAACTGCTGTATCTGCTGGAAAAAAAGAAAAGAAAAAGAAGGTCTTTAGCACTAGATTTATTTTCTTGTCATCAGTACTCCTTATACAGGTGAGAAGAGTTTGTGTCTGGTGTGAAATCATTCTGCCCACAGTACTGTCTTCCAAAAAGGAAGAGAACAAAACAAGAGTGGGCTCCGTTCTGACAGCTGGTTGGGAAATGTTTTTTGCAGTGAAATGAAAATGCCTGCAACCACTAAAGAATCATAGATGTTGATTAGAGACTGTTAACAAATGAGAGTGGATAAGCACAGCAAAATGAATCAGTGACAGAGAGCACAGAGATAACAGAAAAACGCAATAACCCTGCAGTTTCTGTCAAGTTGCTGTCAGCAAGAACCACAAGGTGGTTTTTGAATCAACAAGTGCAATTGGCTTAGGGAGAAATCCATGAAGATCACAAACTGCATTGAGCATCACAAGCCTTAAACAAAGGGCCTGTCAGGCTCCCATCTGGGTAGGGCCATTCATTTGACATTAGCTATGGGGGAAAATGGAATATATTAGAATGAATTTATCAAGCTTTTCTTGGAAACATCTAAATTAATATGGCATAACATGATTTTGGTGAGACAGGAATGTACTTTGTCACGGTGTCTTAGTTCTTTGCTGTAGCAAAGTGTTTCATAGGGAGGAAGGGGGTTTTTGGGGCTGCATTCACTGTTTTGTAAAGCAGAAGACAAAATAAAGAAAATGAGAACTGCTCAATCCAATAAACTTGAAAGGGATAGAGAGATTTCAATGCATCTTTTTCAAGCTAGAATGAAATTTATATGGAAAGCGCAACAAGAAACATTAAGTTTCTGTCTGCAACAATTTAGATGATACAGTGGGGGCTTTAAGGTTACAAGTGGTAATGAACCGAAAGGCGTTGCAAAACTGGCTAAGGAGCATCTAAAGTGCTGTGATAGGAGTGTTAAGAGAGGTGCTGGCTGTCTCTCCTTGGTAACTCAGGCCAATATTTACATCTGCTGTAAGCACCTAACAGACCTCACCCTTACAGCTGCTGCTGAGTTCAAACAAACAGCAGTTGCAGGCATTCAAGTTTGAAAACCTCAGCCTGCATGTTTACAGAGCTGGCCCATCATCAGGCTTGTCTCTCTCCAGGCTTTCTGGCTGAAGGAAGAGTTCTATCACATTGAAGAGCTCTGGCTTCCACTTTAGCTGGCAGCCCAGGTGGGAGAGCACCTCAAAGCAGAAACCTCTGCTCACGTGCACTCCCTGATCACTGGACAAATGTGTGTTTCTGCCCCGCAGTCCTCGTCTGCTTGACACGTGTGCCTCAAAGGTTCTGCTTTCTCCTCAGTGAATCTGAAGGAAGCCCAGGTTGCCTGGCTCCAACACAGATACTCCCTGAGCATCAACAAGCCCAGTGTCATAACTCACACCTCGAGGTCGTCAGGCCATGACTGAGCAGAGGTTACTTTAGGAAACTGTCAGAACAAAGATGGAGTTATGAGCCACGATGATATCAATTAGAGAAGACATTTATTGTAAGAGAAGTGTTAGTGCTGCAGTGTATTTAGTTTCCCTAAAGATTAAGTTACTTGGCAACACGATTGGATATTATGAACAAGGACTTGTTTCTCTTGGCAACAGACATCAATAAGCTGATGTAATTATTTAGAGTAATTGTTCCTGATTTTCTGTGTGGCAACAGGTCCTCTTAAATGCTGATTCAAATATGACCACAGAATTTGCATCAGGATGAGCCACTGCTCAGCTCTGAAGGCAGCTTCCATCAAACTTCATGTTTAAAAGCCAAAGCAGACAAGGAAAGCGTTAACAACATTTCTTCATTTCTACATAAAAATTAATTAATTCATAATCCTCCTAATTCACATTCCACCCAGAATAAAGTGCTGTACATTATGGGCTGATTGACCTTTTCAGGTTCTGATGTTGCTTGTCATAATGAAGATGTCAGACAGAATTTTGCTGACCATTTTCCCATTTTTGGAGATACAGGCAGATGTGGACATGTTTCTATTTGTTATTTTTTAAAAGAAAATAATAATACCTCCAACATCATATAAATTGATAAAGCATTCAGGAGTGAAGTCCGTGATACATAATTAAAAAAAACAAAAAAACAACACAATAATCTAAGGAAAAATTAATTCAATTAATTAAACAGTGTATGATCAGAGATGCTAGTTAATGCATAACAGACTCCTGTGACAGTCTGGCAGGAGATATTTGGTCACTGTATAATTAGTGTATGTATGTGTGAGTGGTCCCTGATTTATCACCTGAAACTAATACTGCAAAAGCAGTTTGGTGATGAAAGGTGAGCAAGGAATTATTACAAGTTCCTATTTCTTACTTGAATTCAGTGAGGATTATGCTTTGTGTATGCTTTCTGAAACATGCTGAACACAAACTTGCCTGAGCTTTTTCACTTAGATGCGTAGGCTTGTTTCTGAGCTTTTTGCCAGATGATGGGCTGTTGACTCTCAGTAAAATAATGCTGTGCATAACTAATTTGGATGTTGCATTATGAGAATGTTTTGCAGCCAGGGAACAGATTTCCCACAAGGTTGATTTGAATGTTTTGCTATATAGAATACTGAATCAAATACTTTGAAAAATTGAAATGCACGTGCACATTTGTTTGCATTATCCATTCTTCTTGACTGGTCTTTCATTTCGGGAAATAATTAATTATATGTTTGTGTTTAAGCGTATAAGTAGTCTCTCTCTGAACTAAATGCAATTAAATCAGATTAGTTTAATGCAATTGCTCACGTGCTTGAAGAAGCAAATGATTACTTTCTTCAGTTATGGACCATTTGAACACTTAGATTTTTTAACTTACTCCTGCTGCATATAAAATCTTGATTCCTCTGAGTGCATACATTTACTCTGGCTAGGAATAGAACAGTTTTGTTTTCTTTCAATTCCTGCTCTACCCCTTTGAAGCCTCAGTCGGTGCTGTGTTTACTTGGGAATTTACTTCTCTGTCACAGTGAGAAAAGTTGTGTAATGTGACAGTGCTTCAGAAATGTGCACGTTTGTAATAAAATGTAATATACTCCAAGAGAACTCTTCCCTGATTAAGTCTGTCACAGGTAGGATGTTTGATTATTGGAGGTACCTGTCTCCTGGATTACAGAGGTTATAATGCAATTTTCATTGACCTTAGATCTGCAGTTAGTTAAATAGGGATTGTAGTAGAGGAAGAACGCAAAGTAGTTTTAATCTAGAAATAAAAGTAGTTTTAATCTAGAAATAAAGATATCATTCTTAACTACATCTCTGTGCTTCCACAGCTACTTCACTTTTGCACTGTACTGACTAGAAGAGAGGGAATTCCATTAACTTCTTCTTCAATCGACTGTCAAGTCCAGCTCTTATTATATATATATATTTCATTCCTTGGTCTGAAATGGCCCAAAGAGTGGCAAAAGTTGATATAACTTCTCTATAACGTGTATAGCTCAGAAGCCAGTGAACTTGACGTTATTGCTACCGTAATCATTCACAGAGAAAGCAATTACAACATGATTAGAAATATTTCCTTGCTTTTTACTCCATTTTTTGATCACTTTGCTCTTTTCCTTCATCCCTCAAAACTTGATCCTCATTCAGTAAAATAGGAAACAGTCTCTTAGTTCTCTACTGAGGGAAGGGGTTATGCTTTTTCTGTTCAGTTAAATTAATGACTGAATATTGGAATGAATGGCAGTAGCAAGACAGGGCTTCAAGAAAAGTTCAACAGGGTAAGCAAGTCAAGCTGTTGGGTCAGCTCATTCTGCATTTTCAAAGGTAGCATAAAACCACCTTGGTTGTACCTGAAAACAGGGTACATAGGTTTACTGCAAGTCTATTCCTTCCTTTGGTTATCTGGGGGAAAATAAGCCGTACAGAAGAATTTTCCCTTTGACAGATCCAAACACATGAGGGCTGCCTGCCAGCAGCTCATGATGCTGCAGACATCTGTAGAGTTAAACATGTAATTGACCATTCCGAAGCACTTTGTGAAGCCATCTATTATGTTCCGCAGCACACTGAATGTGCTGTGGCAAATTGCTCACCCTTTTAATCAGTGATCCATGCCATGCCACAACTCCACATCACTATTTTACATTGTTTGTAGAAATACTGCCTGTCTTTTGTCTCAGGTAACGCTCTTCCAAGTCAGAGCTGCTTTTAATGTGAGGCTTTGTTCTGCAAGGAACTGTGTATTAGTTGCACTTTTCTCTTGCAACTCAATGTCTGTTTCATGTCATTTGCAGTGCAAAGACTTCTCTTTCTAAGGATTATTTCCAGCTGTTCATTTTTGGAGAATGCACTTGTCAATCACGACACATAACCTGTAGCTCTCATGAGAGCTCTCCTAACAAAGAAGATACCATAACCTTTCTACATAACTAAATTCTACCCCTTTGCAATACCATTAGAGAATTTCTTTTTCTCTCCTCTCCCTTCAAGGATGAGAAGCAAGTCACAATCTTGTCAAACTCTTCTAAAAGTCCATGGGGATTCAAGACCCATAGCACTAGAAAATCCTTTCTATGCCTTGCTGACACATAGCAGCTGCATCCCTCAGAGACACGGAGCTCTGCTTCTCTCTGCTCTGTCAAAAGAGAAATGGGCTTTTTCTGTCTGCTGAGGGAGAGCCATCAGTTAGAAAGAACAGTCTGGCAAGTTGAATCTGCCCTCAGCAGTTCTTTCTTAACAATTTCTAACTGTAAGAAATCATGTTCATTGTACATGGCTTCAAACAGGATGAGCGATGTACCTCACGGAAACTCTTGGAAGGAGGAGAGTGACTGGCAATAAAGGAAATAATTAAAAGGGATGTATTAAGCAATGACAATTAGTGAGCTGACATGCTACTGCCAATGATAGTGTCTTCAACAAAATTAAATTTTTGGCTCATTGAATATGACAAATACAAATGAAGTTTGGGTATCTTCTTATTAGACTCAGCATTTTAGACTAAAAATACATGGGTTTAAATGCTGGCAATAAGAGTATTAATGGGAAGTGCTAATCTTCTAGTAACCGTAATGACAGTAATGGCAGTGCTTTCTTTAGTACAGATGTTGAGAACTGAAGCACTGAAGAAAGGCTCCAGGCCGTATGATGGCTCAGGCACATTTCAGGAGGAGTGATAACAGTTTGCAAGTATGTAAAACACTGCTGTAGGAAGGAGGCACTTCTTCAAGGGCACAGACAAAGGGACAAATAGAAAGAATCCTAAACTGATGAAAAAAATCAAGTATCTTCAAACTTCCAATAGTGGAAGGGGAGTATCAAAGCAATGGAGCTGATCACCTGAAGAACTGCTGAGTTTGTCTTTGAACAGCTCCCAAAAGTGGTTGCACAAATGTCTGTCATAGCTAATCCTGATGCCAGGAGTGACAAATGACTCTGCCTTGTGGCTGAACTGGACAAGATGACACTGTGAGTCCTTTCACAGCTTATTTTTTCTTGCTTGCCTTCTTCTGAGCCAAGATCATCCTTTATGGGAGCTGGTTTTCTTCTGTCTTTTCTCCTTAAATAGGATTTACTGCTCAAGACTGAGCAGGGCCTGTTGATTATGGGCTTCAAAGGAACTCTGAACTCCATGTTCTAATTTCTTCTTTATTAGGAGGGGTAGTAAAGACACAACGTTAACTGTGATAAACAATCAGATGAGCTATGACAGCTTAGCTAAAATTCTCACTGCTCGTGTCCCTAATGTCTGAGCCCTGGAGATAGCAATAGGTTTTTCTTTATAAGATTGGGATTTCGTAAGCGCCCAACACTAACTGCTTCATGTGAACGTAACACTGATGTCTCTAAGCTTGCTCCAGGAGCCTACCTGAAGAACTGCTCATTTCTGAGAGAAGAGTTTTGTTGTTTTTTTCCCCAGTGTCCCATTTACAAACAGCATGGTTTGTGGGGCATTGCCTTGCATGCCAGGGCCTGCTGGGGACTTGCTGTGTAACCTCAGCGACAATTCACTTACTGTCTGCTGCCTCTCAGTCTCTCTCTTTCCTTCACTCTCCTCCTCTTTCTGTCTTTTTTTCCAGTGTTCTGCTTTGTAGTTTTCACGTCCCTGAAGAGACATCATGAGCCTAAGATGACTTCAGTGGGGTTTAACTATTCTTTGTACTGCTACAGATTTCAGCCCAGTGCTTGTTAGACTTAAAACAGCAGAAAATGTCAACTTCAGGAGATCTATGGTGAAAAAGTGCTTTGGAGTGCACATTCTTTTGTTTTAAAAATGCCTTAATTTCTTTTAGATTTCAATCTTTTAATACCTGATTTAAGCCATAAATGTCTCAGCAGGAGGAGGGTGGTGTATTAGTCATAGCTTTATGCCCGGTACCAGAGTAACAGTTAAATGCTGGTCATTCATCATGAAATGGTACAACTCACTGTGAACAGCAATAACTGCAAGAGCTTGCTTGAACTGCCGCTGCTTTTATGTCCTTGGCCTAATTTATAATCCTAGAATTCTTTGTCAGCTTTATGCAGAATAATAAGACAAATATTATAGTTACACCATCGCATAAAGTAAACGCTAATTTAAACGTGCACCTTTTGCAGGGCTCTGAGCAGCCATGTAAATCACTGCCCGGAGTGACACAGCTCTTAGCTAAGGGTGATTTACATATTTTCCCGACATTGCGTTCACAAAATAAAGAAAATAAATGAAAAATATGGGTAATTGCAACAAAGAAAATGCCCTGTTTTAGAATGAGAAGTCCTTTCAAGCTTTTAGATACCGTCTTCATTTACGTAATGAAGTGCCAGTACCCATAGGTGTGTTACAGGCGTTTTGGAAAGGTTAGTAGGAAAGTACGTAGGTTGTTCTGGTTTTTCCATTTGCAGGTAGGCCTTTAGAGAAGGTGGGAATCAAACCCGTAAGTAAAACATTTTTATTTCAACAAGCTGGAAAATATTTTGGAGGAATTTTTATGACCTCTTGCTGGGCTTTTTGTAAGTAATACAGCGTCAGCTATGACATTAACTTTGATAAACACAATAAAAACCGTATGTTGCCTCATTTCTTTAAAACCAGCTTAATAAGAAAATGAGTTCCTCACATTACAGCACTGCACAGCTAAATGCTTTTCTGCAGTTTGTGTTATCCTCTGAAGCAACAGTCACCAGCAAGCAGTTTTAGAAACCAGGCAGCAAGGCAGTGTGATTGCAGTTGTAATCTGGCAATTCTTTTTTCCCCCCTTACGTACATTTGAGACAGGCGATCAAGCAAGTATATGGCTATTTATTTGGCAGTGCTGCAGTTAAGGCTCGCATGAACCATTACAGAAAATTACTTTTCTTTCTCAGTTTATACGCCTGACCTTGATAGCTTTGCTGTTCGCTGGTACCGTTACCATGGAAATAGAAGAATGATCTTTCTGTTGATATCAGTGCATAATTAAGGGTCACTGAGACTGCTTAGGTCAAGAGATCATTTTCAGAGTTCAGATCTTCAGGGGGATGAATGTTGTTATTCCACAGAAGGTTTGTGTATTGGTTGATGTGACTGTTATTCTGTCATCCTAAATTAAGCCTCATTGACTCCAAACTAAGAGCCAGAAATATTTACTCAATCCACACATTTCCAATAAACTCTGTGTCCATGAAGCTGCTTTTTCTGGGCATTCCCAGGTACAAAAACTACCAAGCCGTGGGGCTTGTTGCCACTTGTCAGCTGAAACGTGGTAACTGGCTGTGTAATTGCTTCTCATCATTTTGAATACAGTGTAAAGCACTATCTGTTAAAAGCCTCCAGTGACAGAAATTTGAGTCTCTTCAGGGTGTAGCTGGTTCAGAATTTTTTTCCTATTGGATTCTCCTGAAAAGCTTGACATTTCTACAAGGGCAGTTTAAGAAATGACAAACTGTCTTCCTCTAGTGGATGTGGGCAACAGTTTCTTTCTCTCCCTGCTGAAGCAAACTTGTCTTTTGAAAGCCTCAGACCCTTATTAGGAAGTTTTCAGCAGACCATGCTTGCTAACTCAATGATCCTTCTTGTTCCTTGCTTCTAGAATGACCACATTTTCCTTGAAGAATGACATCCAAATCCAAATATGATGCTGCAGCTCAGGGCTTGCCAGTACTCTGTGGAGGGTACTGTGCAGGGAACTGTATGTTTTTACTGTGTGTTGTTCCTGGTTTGATAGTGAGGGACACAACGAAAAAAAATCTGCAGTGGGATTGCATCACTGTCTGCAGTGTTACAGATCTTTTTCTTAAAAAGAACCGTTCTATAAACTCCGCATTTCAGTAACAATATCATCAATTAAATCAAGCTGGTTCCATGCTAACATCTAATCCTTTAGACAACTCTTGAACTCTTTAGGAAAAAAGGGCTCCATTTGCATTATCTCCATGGGAGAGCAAGCCAAAATAGACACCATGCTGCCCTACTGTTCCCATTTCTTTTTCCTTTATTTTGCACAGATACCTTCAAAAGATCTGTCTGCCTGTATTTTCTTGCTCTCTGAGCAGATCTACATTTTTGACACCCCCTTTCTTTTTCTCTGCATGTGCCTTCAGAACAAGCTGTGCCCTTTCACATCAGAATTCAAGTTATATGAATTCTACCATCAAATCTCCGCTATATGAGGGAAGGCGAACATTACGAGGTTCTTTTCATAACTTCTAGTTTGACAATCCCTCTTTATTAACTCTTGGTCCGTCATCTTGTTTTATCATTGAGAAAACAAATATTTGCGCCGCATGACATAAGAAACATAAAAAAGATTCAGAGGGCTGTAAATAGCACAGTAAGACTAATTTCAGTATATTGTTTCAAGATGACTTGTGGAGATTTAGCCAATTAAAAATAGTGAGCACCAGGCCAATGCAATTCCTCCTGCTGAGCAGATCCCTAGGGATAGGCTATACAGAAAGCTGTCCTGAGATGGAAGAAGTCCTGCGCTGGGAGCTTTGAAAATGGCTAAGACAATGGAGGCTGTAGTGGAAGAAATAATTAGGTGCAAATGTTGGAGAAAAGAAGTGGATGACACATAGCCCAGTCCATCTGGCACCCACAGGCAGGATCGAGCCCTTTGGGACATTTCCATTGCCTTGTCCTTGGAAGAGACAGGTAATGAGTTTTCTGGGAATAAGCTGTTGTAACAAATTCCTTCTCCTGGGCTGAGTCCAAAGTCGAGCTAGGCACCAGGTCCACATTAGAAGGGGAGAGTTTGAAGGAACATCTGTTTCCACATATGCAGAGCCTCGGCAGCAGCCAAGGTTAAGATTATCCTATTAATATGTTGCTCCTACAAATAACTTGATGGTTATATTTTGTCAATTTGATTTGAAAAGATTTGATACCTTCTGCTCATCTGTTCTACCAACAGAAATAATTTCATGACCTTTTTCAGCCCAGGACTAGCTTGTTGCTAGCAGTGTGTGGATATAAACAAATCCTCCTGCATAATTTTTCCTTTCTGGCTATGAGAAAAAATGCTGCTCTTTTCTTGAGTGCTTGGTCTGTATAGGGAAACTCTGAAATTAAGAGGTGTGTTCCACTTCTGGAGACATACCTACCTTTACTGATGGCACGACCCAACACATTACAACATTACAAATTGCTTTCTTTTTAAAACAACAAATTAATCCATCCAGACTCCCCTGTCACTGTGCTTTCGTGATGCTATTAAGGAACTCCTAAAGTGAAATTGTGTAAAATTTTCTTGGTTTTTTTTTTGTTTCCATTTGCTTCCTTTGAAATAATTCCAGACTCAGCTTTTAAGGAAGAATCAAACACTGCAAGAACTATGGAAATGAACAGTTTGTGTTTGAGACATTAACAAATCTATACTTTGGTAAGGGTCACGGCTTGCTCTTTTCCTTTTTCTGTTAGATTGCTTTCATCTTCTGCTGAGAGGTTTCTGAGAATTTGATTATTTTGTCTTCTGGCCATGATCATCAATACCATATACTGGGAAATTTTTCTCCTGTCGCAAAGGATTGGAATCCCCCAAAAAGCTTTTTTCAGCAGACATATTTTTATTATTTAAAAAAAAAAAAAAAATCGTAATTAATGTATAGCTGCAATAAATAACCCCTTACTCTACTTAGTTTGGGGAAGAAAAAGCAAAAAAGGCCATTGATGGCCAATATAAATAATTGTATGCAGCAGAATTGTATAGTTGCTAGTATGTGATGGTACTCTGCACATCAACTAACCAGAAATTGTTATGCTGCTTGCTATATTAGAGGTTATTATGGGATAAAGGAGAAAATATGTCCTCAGTTACACTGAGGCTCTTCCTGAGGTTCAAGGGATGCTTCAGTACAAACAGCAGGAAGGGCAGGACACATGGACACAAATACAGAGTTTTGATTAAAGCAGCAAGACTGTTAACTAGTAAAGCTCCCAGTCACCTTTAAAAGACAACACTGACTTCAGCAGGAACAGAGAAGCTTTTGGTTCTCTCCTGGGAATCAATGCATGTACTGCTGGGTATCCTGCGGCGCAAAGCCTCACAGTGCAGGTAGCATTTTCATCTCCTCTTCCAAAACAAATTATAAATACTCCTCAGCTGGATGTGGAACACTCTTCTGCTTTGAGACTAACTTGTTATCATTTTCTTTGATGACTCAATGGCAAAATTCAGTGGAAATTAGCTTTAACATTGGATTTGGGGACCAAGATACAGGGAATGCTGCCTCAGCAGCAGTGCAATGAGGGCATTACTGTCAAAAACATTGGAGAATGTGTATTCTAGGTAAACTGGAAAAATCCCTCTGCAAACACAGTTCTCCTGGGCAAATCTTCACTCCTGAAAATCCAGCTTGCAAGGATATTATATTTTAATTCCCTATATTATTTTAATGGCTTGAATTGAAGAGAAGGACATGTTTAAGTTAAGTGCTTGTTACTTTCTTTGGCAAGTGTTATTTTTCTTCTGTAATTTTAGAATCAGGACATGATCCTAGGATTTGATCTGTGAGAGGCCTTAGCAAGGCATGGATTCCTAAATCCCTAGTTTAGTGCTGAAGCCAAAAGTCAATGCTGCCATCCCCTGGGACTGCCTTCTCAGCACTGAAGTTCCTGAAGCACCTCCACTTCAGGCCATGCCTGTAGCTTTGTTAGACTTCATGAGGCTTTGAAGGGAGAACTGAATTTCAGTTCCTGCTCCACTGAATATTTAATATAAGCTAGGAAATATTAATAAAGCAAAGACTAGGTAGGACTTCTCTCTCAAGTGGGTGCCTCACTAATCTCTCTGACCCAGTGAATATTTAATTATTCAGTATAAGTAGAGCAGGTTCAATAGGAGAGAATGAGCAGCGAGCAGGGAGTCAAAATGATCTGGGGAACAAAGTGAGCTGCTGTGCCACAGTCAGAAGAGTGATCTGAGCCTAATCCCAGTATTTTCTGAGCCAATGCTGTATCTACTAACCTAGCCAGGGAATGGGGTGCATCCTGCAGAACACAAGAGCTTAACTCTTGATCTGTTTGAAGGAGAGGGCTCAAGTACCAAAGGACAAAGACAACTCCTCCTAACAAACTAGTACCTCTATTAAGAAGAGCAAAATGAGTGTCTGAGAAGACTGCAGAACAGAGCATAGGAGAGAACCAGGGCTCCATCCACAAAAGCTGCTGCTGAGCGAGCAGTGGGAACAAGACTGCCTTAAATCTTGTAATCCAGGGTCACAGGCAGATGACTCAAAAGGAGGAACTTTTCTAATTTACCAGATGTATAGGATGCTGAGGTAGTTTCACCTTTTGGGAAGACTTATAAGAAGCCCCACTGCTTTGGTAGCAACTGTCTTCTTGTGAGGGTCAGTGGTGAGATGTCTGTGTGTTGTATATTGAGTGTAACAGGAAAGGAGGAGCTCCCTCCCCTTCTCACTCACAGTTGCTGTTACAGCTTAGATCTTTTCTACAACGCTTTTCACTTGCCGTGTCTTTTTGGCTAGCTGTAGCAAATGGGAAACTGAGGCTGAATTCAACCTTTTCCAGCATTAGTCTGAAATGTTAGTTATAGGCTAGAGGAGTCATTTATTTTTTATATAAAGGATACTGCTGACAGTGGCTAGCAAAGAGTTTAAGAACAAGAGGGAAATTACAGTTAAAAGGCCTATTTGTCAGGGTAACAATTTTGATGAATTGTTGTGAACGTTTTTTTCTTTTATGACAGTGCTTCCTCCACTATTATATAACGTTGTTTATGGATCTGAATTTAATTCTTACTTCAGCAGGCATCGTCACTGAAAAGTGGATATCAGAGTCTTAAAAGGATTAGTTCTTCATATACAGCCAATAAAATTGATTTGTGAATTAGGGGTCCCCTTCACAGAAGCAATAAAATTTTCCTTCTGCAAGCAGTGAAATTTCTTTCTTGTAGCTGTCAGTGTAGTCATTCTGCATTGGTATAAGATATCGACAGTGTGCTCAGGGCAATAGCTGGAAAGGGCAGAGATTAAATAAGAGGAAGGGAGCAATCTCAATTGAGCAGAGCTGTTCCAAACCAATTGCAAACACAATAAAACTATGAGGTCCACCTCTGCTCTTGGAAAAACATTGGCAGAAACTTTACTAATAGTGCCACGACTTTATGTGATGTAGGTGAATAAAATACGTCTCAGAGATGCTGAAACCTGCACCAGCACTTCCGTGCAGCTACAATAATTATCCAACTCAGCAGACTTCCTTTTCATCTAAGAACTGATTAGTGCACAGGTCAGGACTGCAGACGGGATGGTACTGTGCTGTGCCAGTTTGGAGATGCTTCCGTTTTGCAATAAACAGCCATGGAAATTGTAAGGAAATCAAATGACACCAGAATAGCTCTTGCTGAGTCCAGCTGCAGACACTGATAGTACAGCATCAGAGTGAGAAACCACCCTAGCAGTCGCATGAATTGACAGACAGGATATCTCAAGGGCTATTCCATATACATCGAATATGAAAATTTAATCAGACTTCAGTTTCTTTTGTGTTTCACAGAAGTTTTCTGTATTATGAAGCAATAACAGGCGCACACATAAAAACACTCTAAAAGAAATAACATTAGGATAAAATAAATCTTTTGTGCTAGTTTTGCTTTGTTCTTAATTGATTAATCCCAGTGCTGAGTGTACACAGATGCAGAGACACAACAAACTCATAGAACATTATACCATCGGAGTGCAGAAGAGTAACAATATCCAAACTTTAAAAAGTAGGTGCGAAAAACAAGCTGCTGCATTGCTCTTAATTTCAAAAGCCAAGGCATGAGAAGAGCATGCAGGAGAGGTTTAGAGAAAAGGCCATTCTGCTTTCCAACGCATTTAGGGCACAAGGACAAAGAAAGATTTCAGCAAGGTTTATGCAGCCCTGTTTGAACCAGGGTACAGTACCTGCAGAGTAACACCTGCCTCTGCCCCACTGCCTTGGTTCTTCACATCACCAACTTCTCAGATGGCAGAAAACTCAAATGATGAATGACGGGAGTAAAATTTGTTCTGAATGTTGCACAGTTGAAGCCATGCTGTATTCCTTCTCCAAACACAACATGTATTAGATTGTGCTCTATATCTTAGCGTACTGAAGCTAATCTATCTAAAATATTCATGTAGCAGAGAAAAATGGGAATAAAAGGAAAAACGTACGTGCAGTATGATGGAATGAATGTTCCTACTCGAACATTAGCTTTTGTATTTCTTAGGCTTTTTTTGGTGATTTTTAACCTTGCTGCCTTAGTGGTATTCTGACACAGCATTTTACAGTTAATATTTTATTTTTTTGAAGTTCAAAGACAAAATGAAATAAGGATGGGGAGGGCAGGGGTAGGTGGAAGAAAATGAAAGACTGGGAAGAACAGAGCTGACTCCTTTGCTTGGTGAGTAAAGCTCACAAATACCTTGAACTAACGACGCGTACACAGAAATTCAGAGCAGGTAAACAGTTAAGAGAATAAAAACAGGCTTAGAGAGATCTTGATGTGCAGGCAGAAGTAACTGTTAGATGGCCTAAAATGAATTTTACCCTCTGCTGCATTTCTAAGTGAATAGTCACGAAACATGCACACATATGAAAGAAAAATCCCATATATCTGCATTTTGTTTTCATTTTAGCTGTGTGTTTCTGCTGAACTCTGTGCTTAAAAGTGAGTGGAGTTTAATCAATATTTGTGGGTTTTTGTGTTTTTTTTTGTTGTTGTTGTTTAAATATTCAAGGCATTTGTGATGTTAAAAATTCTTGAAAATCCAAACAGTAGGATTGGTTTTAAGAACACTGACATTGAGAACCTAACTCTTGTATCCCAGACCACAATGAATGAAGCTGGTAATGCTAAAACTAAAAAAGAGATAATGAAAACTTCTTTCTAGTAATAAAGCAGCTAGGGAAAATCATATTCTAAATTGCAAGTTTTATAAAAATGGAGAGTGTGAGAATGAAAGAGGAAAAAAGGTGATCTGTAATGAAGAGCTTTTTACAAATGTAGCTGTGCTGGGCATACTGATCACCTGCTGGGTTACAGGGGACTGCTACACCATCACAGAGCCTGAAGGAAGCTCCCCCATCCTCTGTGTGCTCATGCATTCTCCCCCTTCTGTCTGCTCTGAGTTCTGGGAAGATGCATTTTCCTGAGGACTCGAGGGCTGTGTAGGATTACACAGATCTTTCTGCACAGCATTTATGGCAAAAGTTGGTCTGCTGGCAGCTCCTTGGTTGAGCATGTGCCTTCTGTTGCAGCTGAGGTGATGAATTTAAATCTTAACAGAGAAAAAGAAAGCATCCTTGATTCATGAAAACAAGCTTCTATCACTTAGTTGCTTTAAGATGGTATCTTTTAAAATGCATATTGTAATTAAATAAGAGAATTCAGGCTTTATTGTATTTTTTTCATTGTTCTGGCTAAACAGACTCTGCAGAATTAAATTAAATTGTGCAGAAACAGTCATGGCCAAGGACATTGAGATACTTATCAATACAGGGAAAAAATAGATTTCTGATTCTTCCCTGTCCCAGATTTCCCTATAAAACTGAAGCCTATGCAGTAATTCAGCACAGATTTTAATAAAGGATATAATGAAGTGTGTGCTCAGGTCATTGAAATGAACAAGATGTCTTGGATCTAAACATTTAATTAAAAGATTTCTTCATTGAATTGAAACAATCTCATTTGTCTTATGTTTGTTACAAGTGATTGCTTGTTATGCAGTTCTGTGCACTTTTATCCCAAACCCCTACTTTAGCTTGTATGAGGAGCTAAATGGCACATATACAACATTAATCTCTCTGAAACAACTTTCTATTCTGTGTAGGTTTCCTGATAAATAAAAATCTGCCAATTTCTGAGAAACTGAGCGTATGTGAGTTTGGACAGTCTTTTAGATTCTCCATTCCTGTACTCCCTTTACTGCTCCTTCACCTTTATCTCTAATTGTACCATAGACTAAATTCACAAAATACTTTAAACACATATTTAAGTGTAAGAATGTGCTTAGATCCTATGGGCTACAACTGGAGCTAAGTACCTGCTCACACGCACTGTGGTAAACAGAGATTAGATCTATCTGCCTTGCAAGCAGGGACTGTTTCCTTCCCTGTGCTTTCTGTTTTGTGCCACCAACATTGTACTCAGTTGCTGCAGAGGAAGAGTTTGTCCTTTGATAGCTGTCACTGAAAATGTGATGCCTGGGTGTACAAAGGTTCTTTGCACATCTGTTCATCCTTGACAGGCAGAATAGCACCAGGCTGTCTACTTAGTAGTGTTTTGACAGCAAACATGTTTTGCCCTGTGGGATCCATAAGGAACTGTGAGAGCTTGCAGAGTGGACAGACATCACAAATGCTTTTGGGCTGCTCAGTGCTGTGAATGAGGTGTATGGCATTCACTGGGAAAAAGGGAGAGATAATAACAACTCTGTTGTGAGTCACTTGGCCCTGCTCAATCTCATACCTGCCTTTACTGGCTCAGTTGATGCAAACAGTAACCAAGGTGTTTACTGTCTTAATCTAAAAGCAGATGGAAACTGAGAACAGTACGACTGTTGCATTAAAGTGGATGGACCACCAACCACAGATTCCTACTATAAAAGACAAGCAAAGTGATTCTTCTCTGAATACACACTCCCTTCTTTTTGTATACAAAAGATGAGGGACTTTCTGCACCAGCAGCTGCACCTGAACTATTGAACAATCCTGAACCATTTAACAATTCACAGCAGAACCATCTTCTGTGAATGTATTGGATGTATTGGACTTCTGTAAGGTCCTCTAGCAAGGACTCCATAGCATAACACCACTGTCTTCTCCTTTTTCTGTGAATACACTAGGAACATTCTATCGGGATATCACTGCAGTACTCCTGCAGTCAGTATTACAGAGTGTAATGCTTTAGTGCAATTCATTAGCACCAAGGTGATGCTCTGAAGGCTTCATAAGGAGAAGACACTTGTGTAGGATAAGCACTAATTTAGTGAACTAGATTTCATTAGTTGAGCCTGACCTTCTTGGAAGTTGGTGAGTAGTATTCTGTTTTAGAGAGATATATTTGCAACATTTATGTGAAAGCAGAAAACAAATGCAAGAACCAAATTATATAGAATTTGATCCTCAGAATTCAGCTGCTGCAGAAAGCTTTCTGTGATCATACAGTTCTCTGGAATACTACAGTTTCTTCAACATCTTTTAATCTTCCACCATAATGAACATCCCAGGCACAGCTCATTAAGGCGAAACTAAAAATCCCTCTCATTTTCTCAGTGCTATTACATTTTCAGCTGTCACACCATCTTTTACTGAAAATCTGCCAAATACTCCGAGCTAAGCAGAGTGAACATGTATCAGGAGACACCTCCAAGAAACACAAGTTATTTCAGAATTTGGCATATATTTCTCTGAATCAACTCTGACAAAGCAGAGAGGAAGCAGAATAATACTGCGGTGTTAAAGGATTTGCATTTGGCAGAGGTAGATAGTGTTTCATTCCATTTGTGGTGATTAAAAATCCCAAGTCACTTTCCAGAAGAGCAATACCAAGTTGTCTTGCTAGTAAGCAAATGTACTTTGGATATACTACAGAGTGGTTTTATTCTTTTCCACGTGATACTGCCCTTGTTCTCAGTTTTGGCCCTCTGCATTTGACCCTTACACTTACTGTTCCTCACTGAAGCGACGATACATTACTGAAAACTGGAGGTACAACTACAGTAGTTATAGGAGAATCTCTCCATCCCTTCCCTGGCACCCTCAGTCACTGACTCTCTCAATCTGTATTTATCCCATGTGATATCAAGCTTCTGTTATCCCCATTCTTATAGATGAGCAGTGAGTAACTAAGAGACCAGCCCACTGAAGGAATGTTATGGCAAAGACAGTTACGGACACACTGCCTTCTACCAAGAAATAATTGATAAATTCCCTGGTGTGTGGCCTGAAATTTTACCTATCTCATCATGTTTTCCTTCACTATTTTCTCTTTCAGACTTACAGCTAAAGCTGTTGCAGTTCTCTTACCAATCCTGGGAAGCTCATGGATCTTTGGGATTCTGGCGGTCAATGCCCACACCCTAATATTTCAGTATATGTTTGCTGTTTTCAATTCACTACAAGTAAGTACCTTCTTGGAAACGCTGTGGCTACTGAACTGCTGTTGAGAAGCAAGAAATGGATCATTAGTAATGTTTTCACATGCTTTCATTTATTGGATTTTTCTCTATTCCTTCCTGTGTCTTTTAAGTGTTGCTGTGCTGACCACACAGTGCTGGCAATTGTTTAATCTCTGTATGAAGAGAACTTTCATCTCATTCCTTAGTGCTTCCAGTAGCAATCGCTAAATAAATTAGAGAGTGAGCTACAGAAACAGATAACTCCTCTAGCACTAGGTATCACGTGCAGGATTCTTAAAGGCCAAGGCAAGATTCTTCTTGTAAATTTATTAGAACAAAATTTCTGCGTCAGTTTGAGGCTTCGTTACCAAGAATTGAAAACAAACAGAAGTTGCTGGGAACAGTGCAGCATAAGGAGAAAAAGGAATCTGTATCTGCATGAAAGCAGCTGCAGAAAGCAGCACGTGACTTCTTAAGACACTGATCTGGAAAAAGAGTTCTGCTTGGGAAAGAATGCAAGCGTTGCCTAGCTTTAAACACAGCTTCCAGTAGAGGTATAAATCTATAGGTGAGTTCTTTCCCAAATAATGATTACAAAGGAAAAGAAAATGTTAACTTTTATAAATCCTTTGCTACCTCAGGAACAAATACTGCACTGCTATGGTCACGGAAAGATGGCAACACAGTGCTCTTGAAAGACTGATTAGAAAAGACTAAATTTTCATCAAAAAGAAAACAAACTCTATAAAAGAACATTGGGGAAATTCTCTGAAGTATTTCCCTCAGCCTCTGCATTTTCAGGCACAGTCAAATTGTTCTCATGTAGCTCACCACAAGAATGCTGGCTTATTTTCTACTAGATGTTTTCCTGCAGAACCCCAAAGTTTAGGAGGCAGCGTTTGACATGAACGGATCTAGGCAAGCTGCACAGGAACCTAATGTTGCATTTTTCTCCAGTTTAACATTGGACAAAATTTATCCCAGTTTTCAGTGTTTATGGTTACACAGTGCTGTGAGAAATACTTACAGTACGTCGTTCTTCACAGCCATTCTTTACCCTTGACCCTTTTCTCTGTTTTCAGGGGTTTTTCATGTTCCTGTTTCACTGTCTTCTGAATTCAGAGGTACGTTACAAAATGGCGTTAGCAAATTTGGTATGACTGCTGTTACTGATTTGCAGCATTTTGACCCATGTTCGGCATTTATTTTACTTAACACAGAAAGGTTTCCGAGGGATAGGTGAAGGCATCTTAAGATTAAAGAAATGACACATTCCTGGGGGCTGCAGGGGCTGAGCAGGGCACAGGCTGTACTCTGAGGGATGGGATCACATTGGTGGCAGCAGGACTCACTCTGGCAATCCCTGCTTGGGGGCCTCTGGCTTTGTTACATCTACAGTTCCAGAAGGGAAAATAAGCATTAATCTCAGCAAAACATACTTTAGGAGACTGCTCATGCAGTTCTTAATGGGAAGCTAAACAGTGTAGAACATATTCCAGGTATTTATCTTGGCTTGGAGCTGAGGTTTTCACAATGGACCAAGAGGCATCTTTTCACACAAAGGCTGTCTCAAAGCAGCTGGGACAAAGCCAAGGCAGGGCTGAGGGCAGAGACATCCCTGCTTGGCCCACAGCTCACTGCATCCTCTCTTCCACCGGCAGACAAAGAAAATCCTCAGCAATATGCATTACTGATAATGAAAATTTCTTACAAAAAGCACCTCCTAGGGAATACTTCCACAGCTTTGATTCTTCCACAGTTACTCCATCTGGACGTTATGGAATAGCTCTGCCCTGTAGCTTGTTTACTTCCCATGCATCAAAAGCACTCCAGCTCTTCCAAGGAGATGTTTCAGTAAGCAATTATAGCTGATTAATATTGACCAACATGTTCAGTCTTAGAGCACTGACGTGATTTTTTCTACAGTCAGTTCATAGAGACAAGACTGACTGTAGAATTCTTTATCTTTATTGGAATCAACTAAAGTTAAGCAGGCAGGCTAAAGGTAAGGAGATAAAATACTTTTAAAATACTATTTTGCCCCACACTTAAAAGCCTTCTTCCTTCTGTTAAGCATCACTTCTTATATCAAATATAATGTTTGAATCATGGCCATGAGAAATGAAATTCAGTAACGTTTCAGGGTTTGAATACTCAAAAAATTTTTCACGTACAGGTAATGTGAACAAGCACTTTTGGAGAGCAGGTCCTATTGGCTTTGCTGTATGCTATGCATCTCTAAAATACTTCAGCTGAACTGTGAGAATGCTTTCCTTCTTACCGCAGAAGTAAAACTCAGACACTGTAAAGCAAAACCTGCAGATATTTCCATGCAGCTGGGTGAAAGACAAAGCTCTGTTCCCTGTGCTCAAGGACAAGAAATGCACAGGCAGCACAGAGAAGGGCAGGCAGGCAGCCGGCCTATATCTTCAAGGTGTCTGACTACCATTAGGGCTGCAAGATCACCGGGGAGAGCCTGCCCAAAGGTGCTCCTTCATACAAGGACTGCAAATACAAAGCATTTTTTCTTTCAAAGAAGATGAATAGTAATAGCTTGGACATCTAGGAGGCTGGGATAACCCAGATAGCATGAAAATACTGCCAGAGAAATGAGACATAATGAGGTTATAAAATGTTTTGTATTTAATCTGTGAGTACTTGAAAAATAAATAACTGAAGTATAAACAAAAATGTAGGAGCAGACTGCTGTTTTTAGTACATAATGTAGTTGTTAGTGACATTAATGTGAGGGAAGGTTAATGGGGATGTATTTGTAGGCAGCACTTGAGAAAATACACACAACTTTTTCCAAAATAAGTCTTCTGTCTTGTACCACTTTTTCCTCCCAAAGGTCAGAGCTGCTTTTAAGCACAAAACCAAGGTGTGGTCCCTCACCAGTAGCTCAACTCGCAACATCAATGTAAAACCCTTCAATTCCGACATTGTGAGTATTTGTCCTTTTTGTTCTACTGTACGTGCAAGGGTTCTACATCACATTCTGGTGAAAGAACAGGGCACTAAAGGGTGTGTGGATACCTAACTTAACGCACAGTGAAGAGAGGTGGAATCAGCAAGTATTATGTTGCAGCTCCAGTACGTATTTTGAAAGCCAAGGACACAATTCTACTTCCTGGTAAACCATCAGATGAACGTAAGCAGGCATTACCAACTGGAGTATGGTTCAATGAGACCATCTGCATCACTTGCAATGAACTCCACATTATGTAGTCGAGCAGCATTTTGGCAATGTATCTGTCTTATGACTATGCCTTTTTGATAGGGCACTTTTACTTTTAAGTCTGAGAAACAAACTCTTAAATAAATCAATGCATGCGTATGCTTTTCCAGCTTTGCTTAGATTGCCTTGAGGCTAAATATATTTGTTTTTATAAAGAGCCAGACTTCTGAAATGACAGGTATTATTAAGTGATCACTGCCAATCACCTTAGATTCTGGCAATAACTTAAAAACCCTTTATGGAATATGCTTTCAAGATTCTGTGACAACGTTGTAATGTAAACAGATCCTTTCAAGCTTTTATTTCATCAGACAAGAGTGCTATAGCAAAATAAATAAATCTACTTTCAATGCTGTTTTTTCTAGATGAGCGGGAACAGGCCGGGCACAACCCCCACAAAGCTGAACACCTGGGACAAAAGCACCAATTCAGCCAACCGCATTGATTTATCAGCAGTCTGACAGCAGTGCCAGCTTCTCAGTGAAAATCAAGCCATACATTCAGGACCTCTGACACAATGTCCACCAGTATTTTCTCACTGTCAATACCAGTAGAAAACTGCTTGTTTAATCACTGACTATTAGATTGGAAATTGCCATATTGTTTTCTTGACTAAATAGCCCTATTCTGTTTGTCTACCACATTCTACCACTTGCCTATTAGCGTTATTGGTCAAAGTAAATAGCACAAATATACACTGGATGGTTTTGTCAGCATCGATGAAAACGCTAGGCGTGCAAGAAGGGTTTACTGCCATCTGAATCTTTCCACATCCCAGAACAGAGGAAAGTCAGCATACCTTGGGAAAGATGGATTTTTAAGCTCTAAAATGAAATGTTTCCCATTGTGACATTGTAATGGGGCTCTTCTGGTCTTGCTGTGCACACTTTGTTTACACTTATTACCTTACAGAATCCAGTTATTGAAGCGAAGCTTATTCAAAATACAGTGTGGTGGTTAATTTAAATGCTACAAAGACACCGAGATTTGAGGGAGAAGCAAATCCAGGCTACTCTGCTCCCAGATGTGGGTGTGGAATTAGCAAAGCTGAGCAGCACCTATGTCCCTACACACATAAACAGCACATGCAACGTGTAACACTTCTATACACGAACCTATTAGTATTTTAGCTATTGCTGTTTACAACGTATCTATAGAAGGCAGAAAAGGCTACGGTTGTCCTATAGCAGTCCACCACCGCCTGTCGCTGATTCGTGTCTGCTGACACACTGCAATACAAAGTATCTGTATTGCTTTGTCTGAAGCTTTGGATGCAATCAACAACTGTCCATCAAATGCGTTTTGCAAATGCATTAATTGTACCTTTTGGAAATCAAAGCCTGGCGCTGTGACTTATGCTTCTCCTTTTACCTGTCAGATTGGGACACTGAACTGCAACCACAAAAATGTTACACAATGGTATACTGTGAAGACAGCAAATAAGTCTGTATATTGTTACCTACAGGCAACTTTTAAACAGATCTCCACTGAGTGTTCTGTGGTTTTAAACTCTGCTCAACACCTAATAACTTCTGCTTTAGTACTGCTATGAAGTGTCTTAAAGGGGAAAAAACAATGCATTTTTCCTTTAGACTAGTGTTCTGTATGTCCACCAAAGTGACCTTTGGAGCACATGGGCTGCAATGGGCTGCAATTCTGTGCCAATGATGCAACCTTCCAGCTGGGGTACAGTTATAAGCTATATATATGGCTATAAGCCCCAGAGGTGGTCAGAGTCCCTAAACACATGTAATACTGGTCTAGGATTTACTCAGCAGCCAGAATCTGAAAAGTAGTTTTCAGTGATGATGCGACTCCAACACAGAGTGGCTGTGCCAGGTCTCCTTGTCCCGATGTCTCTGTAAGACAACGGGCTTCCAAACCACTGCAAAAGGAGGACATCTGGTCCCAGTGAATCTAGCAAGATATCTGCCCGTGATTTCAAAGAGAAAAGATATCTGCACTGTGATTTGCAGGGCAGAAATTGTTTATTGCTCAGTAAAGTTGTGGAAAAAAAAAAATAAACCAATTGAACTTTAGGAACAGGAAGCATTCATCAGTTAGGACTGAATTTAGTGAAAACTTTAATCCAAAAGCAGTGAAGTTGAAATTTTAGAAAGCATTGGCACATTTCATTTGTTATTGATCCAAAACAAGTTTTCTCCATGCTTCCTGCCTGCACTAAGAGAAAATGAACTATTTCAGTTCTCTTCAAGCTTTTCCATCCCCTCTGCTTCCTCTCCATCCTTACCAAGGCTTGGTATGGTCACCAAACTGAAAGCCCACAGTCACCCATGTCTGTCTGTGCCTACAAGTTTAAAGTCTACAGAAATTGTCTTGGTTTCTGCAGACCTGTGCTGAATTTCAGAGCAGAATGTGACACACTGCATATCCACACGTGCATAAAATTATAGGCTTCTAATCTTGTGTTGCCAGTTGGTAAATAAACCCAAGTTGCTGACAGCTAAAGAGGGTCAGTAAAAGCTAAATGTCTAAATGGCTTTCAGCATTTGTGTATAGCTTTTTCTTAGTTTTTTTACAAGTTGGACTGTCTTTCAGCTGTACAAACATACTGACTCTTCTTGGTCTGAGAATGTTACATTCTTCTGTTCGTTTATTTGGTTTGCCCCAAAAGATACAGTAGGAGGAACCCTCAGAATGTATGGAGAAGACTGTAACTGTACTGTGATAGCAGAGTTCAAAGTGTCTATTTTGTGTGCAGACAACCTATTTAAGCATATTTTTTGATACTGGAGCATGTGTGTTGTTTTTTTGTCTGTTTGTTTTAACACTGTGATCATGGGTATCGATTTAAACCCTCCTTCATAACTCCATTCATTGTAGTGTAACATAAGAAGGACATATCAAAGCTTTTTTTTTTTTTTTTTTTGAAATCTTATTTTTGAAGACTTATTCTTTCTACGCAGTTTTCATTGAATGCATTTCCTCCCGTGCTGGCTGTATATTGGCCACCCATGTCGCTGCCCAAGATCCAACTGAAAACAACACATGAGATACAAATGGCAACACCAAATGACAGTGATACAAGGAGCTAAATCTGGGTTTCACCCAGGTATGTACCAGATTTTAGATCTGTTTATCAAAAAGAACACGCAGGTGTTCTTGGTTTTGTACCACAAAATGTGCTACAGATGTGGCAGATATTAAGGGAGCATTACTATCCCACATCTACTGAGATCCACTGAGGATAACCTGTGTCCCATGCTTTAATGTTTGAACATGACTTGTGATGAAGCAGCATATCTTGTCTATGTCACATGAGGTTAGGAGTTAGAACACGGTATTTATGTTCGTTTGGGGCTGGGGTTTCTTACGTGTTTGATAGACTGATGAAAAAAAACACAAAAACTGTTTTCCGTAGCCATCTAAATCTGTTCTTTTTGTTTGATTCAATGTATTTGTTGTTAGTGAATGCAGCAAATGTACTGAATGCGAAATGTACATACGAATCTTTAAACAATCTCTTTCTGTCCTCAGTCTTTGAAGCCTGGAAATCTTGCAGTTTATTTATGGGCATGTATACTGTGGCTTCTGCAATATTTTTTTTCAGGACAGCATCATTTTGTCAATGGTATGAAATCTTAATTGAATGAGATGTGAGTTTTAAAATATGTAATGTAGTAGGAATGACTTTGCCAGTAAGTAGGAAAACAATTTAGTTTTGTTGTGTTGTTTTTTTTTTTTTCTCAGATAAATAAGAAATCTTAATTTCCTAAAATAATTTTGTATTTGTTCAAATTTATTCTTTTGACATGGATTATAAACAGCATAAAAATCCCTGAGTGCTAATGTTACGCTCAAACAAGCGGATCTCAACTCATCTGAAAGTCCTACGATGTGAATCACATGTTCTACACACAGCTATGACACACAGGTGGTATTTCTGCATTACAGGTGATACCTATGTGATACACCAAGCTCAGGCGTACTCTCCCCTTTAAGGAAGATTTCTGAAGCCTCTGATGCTTATTATTTCTTCTTTTGTCATCGTTCTGCTCATACCCCACCGCATGACCTTCAGCAAGTGGCTTTTCCTGACTGTGTGTTTATTCCATCAGGGAGATGAAAATAATTATTGTGTCCTCTTCGTTAAGTGCTTTGTAACTCACAGTTGACAAGCAGAGCACTTATTACGCTGGTCACATCAAAAGTAACACCTCCTATGTATTCCCATGGAAATGACAATATATTCTAAGAACACAGTAACACTACTTGACTATCAGCAAGTTCTCAGCTACTATTTTTAATACAGTCACCACCACTGGCTGTGCATTTTCACCAGCGATGCACAAGAGTTTGCACACTGTGTTTGTAAATATCTGTGCCGGTGGAGGTGATCCACTGTTCCTCAGTGTTTCACCACCCACCACCTCACTGTGCTCACATCCACTGTTTGGTACCCATAAACGTTCAGCAGGCATCAGTGAATGTTAATGGCTGCAGTTCTTTCACGTGGAGGAATTCAATTCCACACCTTTGCTCCATACACACTCCCGTTCAGTCAGAGTGCTCCTCTGCTGCCATCTACACAGCAGCAGCACGTAATGGAATATCAGTGGGAGGGCTCTGCTGCCATCCCACCAGCATTCACCTCAGATGTTGTGGGCCAGCATAACAAAATAGAGGGCATTACTTTCAGAGCAACCCTGCTCTCAAGGTTAAAGCCAGTTCTATTGTAATAAATAGGCTGCCAGCTGCCTCCTCTGTGCTGCACAGCTGTGTAGATGTGGTGGGGTGTTGATGGAAAGTTAGATGGGAGGGGAATTTTGTGGTGTTGAATAACAAGATCAACTGTATCCAGAAAAACTATAGATTGGAATGCAGATGGGAAATGTGTTTCATCACCTTTCAATACCCCTTACAAAGAAACCTCACTTCCTTTGTAAACATCCAAGACATTTAGCAAGAAATACAGAAAGGAACATTCTCTGTGAAATAGAGATATACATTTTTTTCTTTCTACATTTATCACTTGTGTCAGAATAGTAAATTAGATAATTTTAGCACTGGTTTACATAATGTTTGCCTTTAAAAATATTTTCATTATATCTATGTTATGCTTGGATGACTCAGTGCAGTCTGCGCCATGGTTAGTTACTGCTATAATTGCCCTTGTTCACACAATTTTCTTTCTCAATAATCCCATATGTTCCTGGAATTCAGAGACCATATTTCATCTTGTCAAGGATGATTACAACACTAAATGTAACACTGACACCAGTGTATTCACCTGGTGCTGACACATGACAGAAACACTGACTCATAAGGGTGGCTTTTAGGCACTATTCAGTGCATCTTTAGGAAACAGTCCTTGACCAGCTGCTGATTTGCTGAGGACAATTGCCTCAGAGCAGTTTCAGGCTGGCTAGCTTACTTATGACACAGGCAACAAAGCTTTCTCTTTCCACTTTGTTTCCAGTGGTTAAAGCAGGTTGTGTTGGACGCTGCATGTGTCTCTCCAAGCAGCCTCCAAGTTAAGCATTTCCTTATTTATTACAAACAAGGAATAATGGACAAAACAACTCAAGCAAAAACTAAAAGAAAAACAACCCAACTTTGAAGACAAGAATCAATTCTGTCAATCTCTGTCATTACACAAGGTTTGTTTTAGCCAGTGCTCCCTAATACTCTGGATGAAAATACACAACAAAACCAAAGCAAATTTTTACCTTACCAGTGTCTCAAGGTAAGCAGCAAAGAAGAAATACTACTTGGAAAATTTCGGCCTTATATTGTAGCATTTAGGCAAATTAAGTCACATTATGTTGATGACAGAATGCTATCTGATGGCTTTTTTTGTTTCAGATCCTGCACAGGTCAACTGAATGTGAGCACATCTTCTCACTCAGCCTCTCACGCAGCACTGATTTGTCATATTTTACTGCCCTCAAAAGGAAAAAAAATAGTGGAAAAGAGATGGGTGGAAATGGGCATGTGTTTGTAGAGGGAAAAGGGCACAGCTTAGTTCTCACACTGTGCCCTGGCTCTTTCACACTCTGTTGGTGGGAGCACAGGAGGCTTAGGGACCCAGGCATGTGGGCTTAGCACCCATGGCTATTTGTGCAGACACCTTTCTGCTGCTGCAGCAAAGTCCATAACTGCTAAAAAAATATATCTGTGGACTACATTTCAGAATTGGTAAATTTAGTACTGCGTATTAGCATTAAACACACACTAAAATCTCACATGAGTAGCCAGCCCCATGATGGAGGGGCATTCTGGAATTTAATCTGTCTTTCCTAAAATGCTGTCCTTCCAGCTCATGTTCATAGTGTGAACATTCAAAAAAAAAGAGAGAAACCAAGAGAAGGACGCAATTTGTTCTTACAAAAATGACCTTCATTAAAAAAAATAATAAAATTCTCTTTTCTTTACAACTTATGTCGTCTTCAGGAGAGTCTCTTCCCCAGTTAAAAACACAGATTGCCCCACAGTGGTTAGGAGTCTGCATTGCTTGCATTTTGAGAGGGAGAGCACAGCATTCCTCAGCACAGCACAGCTGCAAAGCCAGGCTATGTCACATTTCTTCACCTCCTATCTGCTACAGTGTACTTGTTGCCTCTTTCCACAGGGCTGTCAAGGAACTTCCTCTCTCAGACCCACTAAGGAAAATGAATAATCACAGGAAAAGTCATGTCAGTGCATTTGTCACAGACAAAAAGCCACACCAGTGATGCAATGCAGCCTTTTCTTCTTTTCCAGTAGGGGAACAGGAATCACCCATAGTCTCACAAATCCAGATTTCTACTTTCTGTTCCAGTGTAGCTGGTAAAAACGTGTGAAAGCAGTGCTCTGCTTGTCTGAAGTGTCTCCAGTGTACAAAGCACTTCTGTCAAAATCAGTTATTATTTACACCTACTGAATTGCCTGCCTCAGACACTCAATACAAGATACATTTGTTCTGCAAAATAAAATAACACACTGTGCTCTGCCATGTTAAGAGCAGAGCTTATCTGGATCAGAGTAGCCACCTAGGAAGATTTCAGTGCATGGCAAAGGGTAAGTGTGCCAGGACTTCAAGAAAGTCACTTTGGTGGTAATTTACATTTGAATCCAAGGTGGCTGAAATCAAAGGAACTTCTGAAACCAAACTTATTTCCCAGTCAGCTGCAGTACAAGCCCTGCAGAAGGCACAGGCACTGCAAACCTAGGCACTGACAGCTCTGTGCTCAGGCTCAGGCTTGGGTGACAGCCATACAAGTGTCCTACAGCAGATCCTGCAAAAGCTGGGGGACCACCTCAGGTACCTCAGAGAAAACACAAGAGAACACCTTTAGCTCCCCGCAAACACAGAGGTCTGGCTTATAGACTGAAGGAAGGCTCCTCTCGCTGCCATCCTCTTCCTCGAGCCACCTGAATCCCTCTGCAGATCTGCTGCACAGTCTAGTGAATGATAGATTATCCTCCTCCCATAACTTTTACATTATCCATAAGGCATGATGACAAGCAGCAAAGCATTTTGTTGAACAACATTTAACAACATGTTCTCCTTACGAAATGTTTGGCCCTGTGAACAGCTAATGGTTCTTTCTGCAAGAAAAATGCAGTCCTTCCTGCAGTACAGTAATTTAACTCACTTTGAAAGAAACATCAGATAATCTTCTTCCTACATATCAAAGCTCTTCATTTAATAGAGCAATTTTTCAAGTAACAGCCTCAGTAACGTCACTATGAGAAAAGTTAATTGGGAAGTTCAGACCAGCTTAACTCCAGTTTCCTCCTATTTACTATAATTTGTGAAACATTGTACCCCCCAATTTGGGCAAGTAAGAGTTTAGAAAATCATATTAAGGAAAAAAATAAAAGGAAAATAAACAGAAAATTGCTATGCTGATTGAGTAATGCAAAGGCAGAGCGCAGTCTGTTTAGGCCAAGGGTCACAGATGTCAACTCACTCTGTCTTATGGAAGTGATTTGCACTGTACACATATGTACTGCATGCACACACCTTCCAACTCTCCCTTGTTGCCAGCATGGGAGAGTTTAGCCAAAAATATCTGATTTCAGTCCGTGCAGAACTGGTGGGATGCAGTGATGTGCCAATGTGCAAGTGTTCCTGCTGAGGACACCGGCCATGGGGAGGCCAGAAGCAGCAATATTTCCTGTTCTGTTTAGTAAGGCACTCCCATAAATCACAGCAGTGGTCACCTGCTGCCAAGGCCAAGACCACTGCTATTCCTTCAGCTTATTCTTACCAGAAATAATAAAATTCTCACACACAGCATTTTGCTAAAGCAACACAATGTATTGTCTGTAAAGTCAAGCTCTACCTGCTTCTGTCTCAATCAATGCAAGTGCTCACTCATCCACTCTGTTGCTGTTTCAGCAGCTATTTTATTTCTGTCTCAGTCTAACAGAGATCTCCTCCTTGCTGCTGTCTTTAGATGACTCAAAAAATTTCCAAAAAAATTGTAAACTGGGTCACATTGTGCCAATAAGGTTGTAATCCATGTTAAAATCCCCTTGTTTAAGCAATCTTCAGGGGTGAGTGCCACTAAAGACCTAACAGTTTGACAGATGCTTGAGAGCCAGGAAACTCTGTAGAAGGAGAAGCTGAGAGGTGTGTTGCGTTTGATGCTCCTCTTAGCTGCATCAGTTACTGTGCTAAATCTGCGTGGTGCCTCTGCAGAGCACGGGGGCCGGATCAGAACTCCAGCCCCTGGTTTTGACTGCACAAACAGACAGCAATCCAGTTTGAATCAGTTTGAAACCTGAACTTCTAATCTAACCATTATCTGAAAACACGTCTTTTATTCCTCAATGTATTTTGAGCTTGAATTGTATTTCTAGTTTGTTACATTTTAAACTGAACACATTTAACACTCCCAAATTCCAGATATCTCAACTATTTGACAACTAAGATTCTTCTTGAAGTACATCACGTTACTAGGCACCTCCTGTAATGCTTTAAGAACTTCACTGACCTATTTATTTGGTCATTTGTGTAGTCATTCCCAAAACCATTCTGATTTTATCCACTGACATGAAGCCAGCACAGATGTCATAAATCATATTTATGATTTATTTCCAACATGGTCTATGGACACTGCTGCTTGTTGCAGTGTTAATACTGGGGCTGGTACAAAGCAGAGGATATGCTATGACCACTTACACTTTCTGCTTTTTTTTGCTTTTTTTTTCTTTCTTTTTATAGCAGATGGTGGATTTTATACAATAAAATAAATCACAACTCAAACTGTATTTGTCTAGGACATGTGAGGCAGCTGGTGTCTGTTTATGATAATCAAATACGTTCACAAGTCTAGTTTCCTTCTTCATTTTTCTTGCTACTTACTTCCCTTCCCATAAATATCTCTTCAGTTTATTTAACTCCTCAGGCATTTCTTACTTGCTCTTGCCAGCACTTACATCAGATACTGTAAATGTTCATTTCTGCAGTGTCTACGTTCTGCTTCCTTCCTTTAAGATTTGCATCTGCCACGGCTGTGCCTGGCTGGGGAGACTGAGGTTATGTGAAATTTGAGGCTATCTGTAAACCCAGGTGGTAAAAGGTTTATTGGTAAACACTTGTTTGCAGGGATGCATACCTGGCTGAGAACTCTCTGAAAGCCCTCTTCATGAGCCTCTGAGATGGGGATATAGCTGAGGGTCAGCCTCCTGCTGATTCCTCTACAGCCACAGCTAACCCTGCAGCCCTGAGAGGGCTTTGGTTCAGCTCCTTACCTCCCCACCTCTGCTTCCTGCTTGGGGTTCAACACCAAGAGAAGGCAGGAGCCATTCTGCTCTCACGGAGCCTGCTGGGCTGGCCCCACATTTTAGTCAGCAGTCGCTGGCTGAACACAGCCTGATATTGCTTTGATGTGTTGAATTTTGCTTGAGCTGGATTCTGGAGTTCTGAAGATACCAGTTTCTATGGAAGATATTTTTTCCCACTCAGATAGATGGGGGACACAAGCTGATCCGAATTTATTAGAATTTGTTCCAAGACAGTTCTCTAAAAATAATTCATATTGCAAAAAGTATACTTTGCACCAGAAGTTTCTGAAGCCTTTTAAAAGCAGCAGCAAAGAAAGTGGCATGTAAAGGGATATGGAAAGGAAGGCTGAATGGAGTCCTACAATGAAGGCTGTATTCTTTATCACTGAGAATGCAGCAGAGTGCCATGGGGATGGGGCCTTGTTTGGGACCTGTTTTACACCCCTGATTTGAGGCAGGCTGTGCTTGGATGCTTCCTGAGGTCATCTGCAGCCTGATTTCAATCTGTATTTGATAGTCTGCAAGGGCACTGTGAGGAAAGGATTTATTTGAAGGAGAAAATAATTGATTTTGATCTGAGATTCATGACATCTGGGTTTACCTTGCCTCAGATATGCAAGCTGTAATTTGCTGTATTTTCATCCCGGTCACAGAATGTGCTCAGACATCAGCAGGGCCACAGGGGCTGCTCCCAGTCCTGCACTGCTCCAGCAGCAGGTCAGTGGTCTCCATGGCAATCCAAACTGGTACAGCTCTTAAAACTGATCTTATTAACAGTTTTGTTGGTTATCAAGAGAAATAAAGAGCTTACTTACTGATAGTCCAAAGCTCCTCTCACATAAGCTACATAAAAAGAATCTTCTAATTAGTGACTTGGCCCAGGCCAACTACCACTGGCTGCACTCATTTGTCTCCTGCTTCTGCCAGAGACTCCAGCCTCTCTGGTCTCACATTAGTTCTCTGAGCCAGCAGAAAATGACCAATTTTTGCCACTAACAGCAGTCAGGTGTGGATCAGGCCTTGACTCATGCCAGTTCCACTGAAAAAACTTGGTAAAGAAGGGAAAGACAGCACGTAAAAACGTATCAGCTAGGAATGAAAAGGCCTTTGTTTCTGCTTTTTTAAAAATGGAAACAAGCAAAAAAATAAGAATAAAAGAAAAATGAAGAAAATTTTCTCCACAATCTAGCAGTCATTACATTATTCAGTGTTCCTGGAAAAAAGACGTTCTGGCTTCTGATCCAAATTACAGATAAGAGTTGGCAACAAAGCAAATAGAATAAGAAATGCTCTTTTATGCAGGGAAGGTGGGAGAAAATACACACCTCGTTATCTTGCTCACAGCAGCCCAGTTCTCTGACAGAAAAGGCGATGTTTACACTCAACCTTATGAGGAAAAGTGATAAAAGAGAGAAAGGGGAGGCAAAAAGTGTGTGAGAAAGAAAATAACATATTTTTCCTTCATTTCTAACTGGAAGGCCAAGCCCAAGGAATCTGTGATTCTGCACTCAGCACATTTTCACTGGAAGCACACAACTAAGCATAGATTCACTGGATGAGCTGAGGAGGCTGCAGTCCTTTTCCAACTCCTGCTACCTGGTGAAGCATGCGTCCTTCAGATCCTGCAGTGCTGATTCAAGCTCATGCTACCCAGCACTGCCATCCAGACCAGAGCTAAGCAAAGTGCTCAGTACTAGATACGTGCACAAACATTACGCCAGTATTTATGTCTGAATTTAAGAATAGTATTCTAATAACGTCCAGCCATAGTGCAGTAGAAATCTCCCTTACACCCTACCACATTTGTTACTGATAGCATCCTTTTCCGTGCAGTGAAGAAGAATTAAGAACTTACATCCAGCTGAACATAAATGAGTCACACACATCCCTGTCAGGAACTGCTCCAGAAGTGATTTGTGACTACCTTCTCTCTGCCTCTCATTCAGGTAGAGATCATTAGAAAATTTTTAATCAAGAATGAGTAACGAACTTGACAGAAGCTGGCCTGACAAATGAGGGAATCACCGGATGCTGAATTTTTCAAGTTAGACTTTATATTTTTTTATGAAGTTAACACAATCCTATTTATCCATTTCAGCCAAACTCTTGTTTCCAAGTACATCAAGCTGTAAGTCAAATGAAAGCCTGCTTCTCTTTGGAGATCTCTGTAGGCACCTGGGTAAGCATCAATATGTATATGCACATTTAAACACACAGATCTGAAAGTCTGAGGCATTTTGTGCCTAACACCAGAATCGTGTATCTGCAGCCTTGCTGCAAATTGCAAATCTTGACTTGAAAGCTGTCAGTACCTAAACATTTGTCGTTTTTTCACAGAAATGAGTCTTGGAACAATCAACAACCAACTAGAAACAACGTTAACTAGTACAACATGGCAATGCAAACTGAACAGTATTTGTACCAGAATCACTACCAGATGAACACACCTCCTGAGAGAGGATACCTGTTTCCTAGACTTCCTTGTAACTTTGTATGAGAGACAAGCAATGCTGCTGTTTTGCTTCTGAAGGTGGAAGGGCTGTTCTGGTGCATCAGTGGCATGGAGGCTGCCCCTGTCATGTCTGCTTTGAACTGTCAGAACGAATCTACCTTAGGTATCTTAAGGATTGGATTGGGCATGCATGATAGCCATCATTGGCACCTCCTACAGTGACTTAGATAAGGGCACACGCCAAGGAAGACCCGCTCCTCTGCAGCTTTCATATTGGTCGTTTCCTGAGTAGAAAGGGAAGGTGGCCCAAACTGTCCTGAACGTCAGTAAAACTTCTTAGGTGCCAAAGGCTTTTCAGAAGAGCCAGGCAGAGCTTTTATTAAGCACATTTCACATTAAGTGGGAATATGGACAGAAACTTAATAATGGGCATTTATCCCAAAGGTCAAAAGCCAGTATCTTATCTGAAAATTGACTCTGTTACACATCACAGAACAGGCACACATATAATAAAGGGATAAAAATCTAACAGTGCCTATGTACTTCAGTGTTACAAGGACCTAAGCATGTTCAGTATTCTTATAGCACCCAGCTCACCCTGTTTAGCCAGAAGCACTCTCTATCTACGTTTGTGTTCTCATTAGGAAGTTTACTGGTCAATTAACTATTCAGGAAAGAGCCTCTGAAATGTGAGCACAGAATAATTTGGCTGCTGTGAAATTCTGGTTAGCATAGCCTCCCACTCCATTTGTTTTCAGGAAACTGGAATGTAAAAAGAAAGAGGTCATGTTTGCTTCCGCCTCATTTCTGCATTAGCAGCATGCGCCTGGTGTAATCATTTAAGACTGTCACAAAATGTGAACTTAATTCTTTTATGATAGAAGAACAAGACAGCCTTTTTAGGGATGATACTGAACATTTTGTAGTCAATTAGAATGCTACAGTGGAACAACAGAAGCTGTTCCATCACAGCTCAGTTTAAATAGTCAGAGAAATGGGAGAAGGATCCAATGCTACTCTTGTAGAGCATCTCAGACTAATTATTTTTGTAAGAGCATTTATACAAAATTGGTATCAGATACAGAGGAATGATACTGACCACATTTAGAGAATGTGAAATCTACTGTGGTTTTTCCTTCGTGGTACTTAATCTTTCTGTATGTCTGACTGCATGGAAACTACAGCATTACAACCATGCTGAGGTTATTGTATCTCCTTTGAGGAATACACCACAGTCTAAAATATATGCATGCTCTGTCTCCAAAAGCCTGTCTAGAATTCTTATCTTGAATTTGCATTAGTCTTAATTTCCCTGCAAGGCTTCCAGTTCAACAGAGGAAGGTGAAGCACAAAAAAGCAGGCTGCCATGAAGACTGTCTCATACAGGATGAGAAATTTTGTGATACAAACGTTTTGTTTAGAGAAAGGCTAATGACGTTTTAGAACAAATATCTGCCACATTATTCAAAGATAGAGAAAAAATATTAGTAATATGTTACAAGTAGTACAAATAACTAAATACCATCCCATTTCAGTTAGTGACTCCTTCAGTTTGAAGCCAGATGCAGTTAGGGTGTGGAAAGACTTACCACTACTTCAATAGGATTTATGTCATGTGTTTCTCTTATTCTGGAACTGGGTGAACCATTGACATTCATTAATTACTTCATAGTAACTACCATTCTTTAGAGTGTTTGCTAAAGCTCTGTAACAAACGTTCATCCTTTGCCATTCACATGGCGTTTTTGTTGCATGAGTCAAGCAGTTTCTGCTCGACTAAGAAATGACTAATAGCAAAAACAGGGAGTACTTAAAAAAAAGGAAAATTATAATAGAATATAAATGGAAACCATTTAATCACTTATTGGACTGTAAAAATGCAAATAAGTAGGAAAAGGTGCAGCAACGTTACTTCTGGTAACAATTCAGAGCAAAATGCCCAAAAGCTGTCATGACAGCTTCTCATATTTAGGTCAAACATTTGAACGTTCGTGGGAAACAAACACACAGATCCACTGCAACCAGGGTGAATCCACTGCTGAATTCAAATAAATAATGTGATCAGCTTTTGTTCTCATTCTTCACCCCAGAATACATTTTTGGTTCTCTAGCCACCAGCAAGAAGTTCAGAGCTGTCATTATTAAGATATCAGTTTATAGCATGTGCAATTTAAAAAAAAAAAAAGCATTTATAGGAAATGCAATTTCCAAATGGAAATGTAAGAAGAGAAAGAAAAATATTTGTGGAAGGCAAGCACAGAGGCTGTATATTTGGATTATTTCCATTCCACACATGAAAAGAATTTCTTTCTGTATCTCAATATTGTGTTTTCATATCTCCTGGTGTGAATCTTATTCTGGCTCTGTGTCACAGTGATCCATCTGCTCTCTAATGAATACATTAGGGACATTCCCAGGCAATGAGGTGAAAAAAAGAATCCTTTGCAGCAAGGTATATTCTGTGAAGTGTATCTTCTTCCTTACACTGTATTTCATCATGAAGAAAATTCCATTTTAATTCGAGGGTAAGCTGGAGAAAAACACCCTGGTCCTATAATCCAAGCAGGATGCTATGAAACAAATGTGCTGGAGACTTGTCCAATCCAGGACATTTTGAAGCATAAGGCAAGAGCTTACTCTATGCATGTAATCCATATAGTACTCCAGATCTAGATTCCTGCTTAGTGCCTTGAAGTTCTATTGTAGCACAATAGTAAAGACAACTTTAATGGTAATATCATAGCAATTACAAAAGGATAATAAGAATTTATATCTAGAAATAGTACCATTATTTCTAGTTCATCCACAGCCTAATAGATCCTTTAATTTCCCCTAAAATCACTACTGTAGCTCAAGTAGAACGCTGAAGAATGAGCCATGAGAACAGCACTGGCTAACATATTTGAGTCAAACTTGTGAGTCTCGTCCACACATCAGTCTTGTAAAATGCAGTCTGGTCTGGTGGGTGTGGAACCCAGAAAATCCCCATTCCTCAGTGTCACACACTTTTTTGCTCTCCAGGAATGAACCCTTCCTTTCACCCTGCCCCTACTACTTAGGTACAGCTAAGCCAGTACTGGCTGCCTGTTCATCTGCATGGTGAACCTTGGCGCAGCCCGGAACATGCTGCCAAGTACCAGGGAACTGCAAAAGACTTCTTCTTTGGTCACAACTGGCAGCCAGTGGTTTGCCTCTCCCTCCCTGACAACTTAAGGATCTTCCCTCTGACAACACTATGGCTATGCCACAATGTAGAGCAAATCAAAAGATCTACAAAGGATAAAGTGTCTGCATTAACTTGCTTAGATTAATTTGGTTCCTAATTTCCCAACAGACTTCAAGTAATAAGTGGTTTTCAGTTAAGTTTTTGATAACAGCTAAACTCCCAATGTTTTATTGAAAGGAAACAGAATTGTTGACAGCTCACATTACTTGCTAATGCTGCATCTATTTACCCATTCAGACTGGATTTCAATTTGCATAAAACTTCAGGGCCATTGTCAGCATTTTAAAAACTGACTAAAGCAGTGGGAATGTGACAAATACACCCTTATCCAAACACTGACAAATCCAGAAGACTAGAACAAACCCCATGCAATCAGTGGACACTGATGAAATCATACTCAGCTTCAAATCAAGATTGTCATTCTCAGATTTGGATAGTTGGCTACGATTTACATCTCCAATAG
This sequence comes from Centrocercus urophasianus, assembly GCF_019232065.1. Taxonomy (NCBI): domain Eukaryota; kingdom Metazoa; phylum Chordata; class Aves; order Galliformes; family Phasianidae; genus Centrocercus; species Centrocercus urophasianus. Next base: position 9,498,498 of record NW_024884867.1, read on the forward strand.
TGAGATGGCTCAGTCATGCATGGAGTGACACCAGAGTTGTTCCCCTCCTTCCAGGCACTCCAAAAGGCCTGGGATGCAGTGCTACAGTTGCAGCAGTGTTCCTCCAGCTTGTTCAACCATCCCCTGCTTTTTATTTCCGTTCTAAATAAAGGAAGAAGGGAAAGAGTTGTAACCCAAGTGTACTAAACTGCAGTCCAGAATTGAAAAGTCAAGCAAATGTCCCTCCCAGATCTATAAAAGCCTTTAGAATAAAAGCAGAACACTACAAACAGCCAAACATTAACAGAACAGTCTAAAATCCATTTATTACTGGGGCAAAGAGCAGCCAGCTGCCACGCTTCTGACACTGTGGCTGGAGACCCTTCTCTCAGGTAGGCATGAGCAATCAAGGCTATTATCAGCAACACGCTGTGCTGGAGTACTGGCTGGCGTTGACTCTTTTAACTGCTAAAGCAGGGCAGCTAGGGCTGGAGTAGAGTGTGCAGGATACAGCTTTATCTGCTCACAACCACTGCAAGCTGCTCAGCGTTTTACCTACAAAGAGCATTAAGGGCTAGTCTCTTCGTGCCTTTGATACGAGACATGAATAGGTGGCATTATCAGGCAGTGGCACTGGGCTTCTCTGGAGGGCAGGAGCTGTCACGTAGCCCAAGGCAGAGCGTGGCTCCTTTGGCCTGATTATTTATATAGGTACTTTCCTGCAGTTATGCACACCTTTCAGGATACACAAGCAGAGAATCACTCCTGATTTAGAAGGATAAAGGGCATTGGAACGCTATCTCTATGTACTAATTAGCCCCTATTCAATAAGCAGCATGGATACTTTTCTGATTTTTGCTTAAACTGAATTAAAGCCTAACCTGTGTAGGCAGTTCAGGATATACTGCTGAGTACTTACTTAGCTGTATCTTTAGGCAGCCAGTCCAATTTTTTTTCATGCCATTGCACTAAGCATCCCAACGCCTAAAGGGTTTGAACAGCTAAATCCCACTTTCATAAGTGACTAGGCAGCTGGAAGCCAAGGAGTAAAAGGCACTGAATGGGACTTAAAGTTTAAATCGCATGGGCACAGACATGAAAACCTACTTAACTCCTGAAATGCAAATGGATACCTAGAAAAACGTTCAAAAAGCAACTGTAGTCTAACTTCTGCTTTCAAAAGATGTATTTGAAGTTGCAGCCATGTGGCTTTGGCCCCCTGACACTTAAATGATATGACTTAGATTCCTAAATCAGCCAGAATCTTTCAGAAATCTTTCTTATTTCTTTCCTGCAAAGAGGAATTTATAACAATACGGAGGGGTGGGAGAGGTTCTAAGGTAGCAGCAATCTTTGAATGCATTATGTTTTCACACTGTTGCACACAGCTATAGGTAGGCTGCTACAAACAGATTTTGCTGCAGTTGGATTTTTGCATTTGAATTTTAACCTTTAAAACAGTAACAGTCAAAATATTTTTATTGTTCTCTTTGTATCCTTGAAAAGGGTGAGAAATCTCATCCAAGTCGAAGTCCATTGACCTGTGTAACCAAAACCTACAACAACTAACTTCTCAGATAAAACTAATAAACTAAGAGCAGCTCATTAGAACCCTGACTATTGCAAAAACAGGCACCAGGGGGACAGATTTACTGAGGTGAGGGAAATCTCCATTGCAGCTGCATTTTCATAGTCTCTTTGGCCAGGATAAGCTGACAGTTATCAGAACCCAAGACAAAGATGTATGATATTTAGAAATGGCATCTAAGTCATCATTCCAGAGAATGAGCAGAGGAAGTGTGTCATCAATCCCATCCTAGGCCTACCTAATTGCTTTCAGTAAATCAGTAATTATTTATGTAGCTTCTTTACAGTGACTAACTAAAGGGTTCAAATTATTTATCACACAGTTGCCTTCATCATAAATTTAAAAAAAAAAAACATCCTTTTTTTGCTAAAATATGGTGTACAAGAGTACATTTACTTTAGGAACTTCTGTTGTCATGTAGTGCATTATGCTATGCTGTGTTTTGGGCTCAGCAGTGTTTTCAGCCAATGTGTTGGATACCAGCCAGTCCCTGGCAATATGAACTCCTCTCCATACTAACATGCAGAAGAACTTCTGTACAGTAAGGTGATGGAGCACTGGAACAGGCTGCCCAGAGAGGTTGTGGAGTCTCCTTCTATGGAGATATTCAAGACCTGGCTGGACACCGACCTGTGTGACCTGTTGTAGGGAACCTGCTTTAGCAGGGGGTAGAACTCAATGATTTCTTGAAGTCCCTTCCAACCCCTGCGATTCTGTGACTCTGCAAAAACCCATAATAACAATAAACAGACAGTTCAGAGTTCTGTGTAAAATAACAGTAGTAATGCCTTTACAAGTACACGGAACACCTACAAATAAATGTAAGTAGCTTCACAGATATGGATAAACCTTCTCATTCCCAGCTCTACGATTGTAGTGGTGATTTTTAAAAGCTGAAAACTACCACAAACTTTAAGTTAAAGAGTCTCTCTGTTGCCCTTCTTTTCAAACATGCCGTTTATTTCAGTAGAAAGAGGCCAGCAAACCCGAGGAGAATCTCCCAGAGTCCAGAATTGCTGCACTAACTAGGGCCCACCATTTGCTTCCATTTTGCTTATCACTGCAAAGAAAGTTTTAGAAGGCATTTTAGAAGGCATGCTCTGTGGTTGTGAGAGCTATTTTCCAGCCAGAGTTTAGGAAACGAGCAGAGTCTTGCAGAAGCCAAGCTGCCATGGCTCTTGGGAAGCCTTCCTGAAGGCCACTGACATGGAGGGGAGGGGGAACCTGCAGAAATCATCTGGATCTGATTAAGAAAAGTAGATGTGGCAATAAATGAATAATAGCCACTACAGAACATAGTAAACGAATAAATCTGCTCTGCGCAAAATCCTCTGTGTATCTGTTAAACATTTAAACACTATGCACCTTTCATTTAAATTTAAATTAAATTGGAGTCATTCAATTCTGAAGCAAACATCCACAAAAGTTCTTGAGAGAGTCTGCAGCACTTCCAAATGCAAGGTAATAACAGCATTGTCTTGCAGAAGCACTACGTGCTCCTGGAAATGGCAATGGAGAGTGATTTCTCTAGTGATCTAATTGGTATGTCATCGCCTCTATTATTTCATTTTGCTCAGAATGAGCTTAACCAGATACAGGGTTTCCAGAACAGAAGAATGATGCATTAGATATGTGAAAGTGAAGGGCTGGAAACATGATAAAACCAATTCCCAGTGAAAGGTGAGAGCTCAGACAAGAGAAATAAGGGAAAGGTTAAACAACAGATGTAAAGCTGCTGTCCTTGTGACAGTATGCAGGCCTTGGGAACCAGACTACAGCCCAGTCCATTGATTTGGACATAAGATTAATCACAAACTGGAAACCCAGAATATTCCTTATGTTCAAGTCCACAAGGTACATTTCATATAATATTAAGCTCCCAAATTGCTATGCATTGAAAATAGTGTAAAAAATAGTATGGTGTCACATAGAAAGGTTCTCAAACATAACCAATGATTGAGCCTATTGCCGAAATGCTTCTGGTACTACCTGGGAGTAAAGCAGCAACTAAACTTCAAGCTCTGTTACTGTTAGGATCTTGGTTTGAACATTCATGCCTCCAGGATGGGTTAACTCAGTTTACTACCACTGATGCCCTTGGACACCCGTTAGGTAATGAAAAATGCCATGGATTTCTGGAAATCTCCTACTTCAATTTTTGTTTCAATGGTTGGACGTACATTTACTTCATGGTTTCATTATCTCAAAGAAATTTGGATCCAAGGTAAATATACAACAATGATGACTACCTGCAATTCTGAGTAGCTGTAATCCCGGGAGAGATGTTGCTTCTCCATCTTTAACTTGCCTTGGAGAAATCCATCACCTTCCAGCTACCAGGAAGCAACAGAAATTACTTTGTGGCCATGTATAGCATACTTATGGCCCAGTTAAATCCTGTTTAAACTCTTTTGTTTTGCAGTTTAAGTTTTGAATCAAATTTAACCCTGGCAAAAACAGCTCCGTTGCTGCCAAATTAACATTTTCTCTCTTATAAAACGGATCAGTTTTCATATCTAAGGTATCTGCAGTCACATCTGAAACTTCAAAAATGTCAATTCTAGAATAAGAAGAACACTTGTGGTTGCTCAGCTGCTCTGTGATCACAGACAACGCAGGGTAAACACATAATGATGATGTGCAGATATGGGGAATTGGCAGGGTACTGATCTGATTATCAGATGGCTGCTGGTAATCCTCGCAGTGTAATCAAAAATGAGAGCTACTGCAGATCAGAGACTCAGGCATCCCGTTCACACAAAGGAGTTGGTGGACCCATGTTGTGCTTTTCTGATGGGAATTCTTATTCAGTAAGGTTAAGAGTTGGATATTTTGACTGTTAAATCCTTGAATGTTGGAGCAGAAACCTTCCAGTAAGCCCTTCATCCCTTTGCTGGTTCTGATCCTCAATTACAGAACATCCACTTAGAAGAGATCACGGCAGCTATCCTTGCAAGCTGATGTGTTTATTGTAATTTAATTTCTTTAACTTCCTTGCTTTATTTTTTGCTTCTCCTCACCTCAGTGTGCCAGTGAACTGAAGTCATTCACTACGAAAACAGTATTTTGTGGATTACCCATTAAGTTTAAACCAATGTATCTAAAGTGGTGCCAATAGCTGTATGGACAATCTTATAATGGTGTAGTTAGATGCTTTTTATTATTAAATCTGTTCCTGTCCAGTGTAAGCAAACCCAGAGACTGCTGCATCACAGGGCACTAAGTGGCTTACTAGCCCTTCGAACTGCCTGAATTCCTCCCAGCTAAATGAACACCAAAGCTGCTCTGGTGCAACTCTCTCATCAGCTTCCACGTACACAGAGGTCAAGTTGTATCCATGCTAACACCTCAGCGAACTCATCTCTCCTGCTTGTAGACTCACCTAGAGGTGAACATATCTTCTCTAAAAGAACTCCAGAGGTTTTGCGGAAATTTGTATTCAGCTCACACGAGGCAGAATGATCTGAGCAAGAAATAAAATCTGATGGTAGATGAAGGTTTGCAATGCGCTAGATCACGAAAATTGCTTTAACTACTGTGATTAGCAACTAAATCTATATACAATTCAAAGCATACTTTCAGACAATTTGCCAAGGGCTATAATCAGAAAAGGAGTTACTCAGTAAGTTCCAGGCTGATCTGATCAGAGCTTTCTACAAAGAACATTATCGTGTTATCTAAGCGATATTCTTTTAGTTATCAGTCTAACACTGTTTTTCTTTCAAATCTAATTCTCACAGTTATAAGGGTTCCCCTCTGTCTCTCCGTCTGCAATTACAGCATAATAGAATTTATTTTATTTTATCAATATTGAGAAACACACTTTCCTATGGACTGTGAAACAGGAAGGAATATTATTCTCAGCTGAATTATTCCCAAACGCAAAGCATAACTTATTTTTTATTTCTGATTTCCTGATAGTTAAACATACATATTATCTTTTAAAACATAATGAACCTATTTGCATCTGTGGTTACTCCCCATACTTGGAGACCCAAATGGCTAAAGAAGTACAAACAGAAGTGAAATTAAACCACAGGCAGTGTTTACTGACTGTGATTCCAGAGGCAGATATGGCTGAAAGGCCAACAAAGCTGCCTGGCACTGAAAAGTTTAATACTTAGTGCTGGAAAAGGAGAATGGTTTCATAAGCTTTCAAAGCAGAGCATAATATTTTCTTACCAGATGTCAGCATTTGATTATGATTGAGAAGAGGCGAAGGATACAGAGATAGGCACAGGACAGAGATATGCAAAATGGATGCTGAAGCAAGAAAGGAAGGGGCTTCCTAGAATGTGGGATGTATATTTGGCAGCAAACTTCCCAGTCTGGATGGGAACATAACGATGAAAACCATGATACTAGACACTCAGCTTCACATTACAATGTATGTAGCAAAATGCTATTCTTCCAATTTGTCTGACATGGAAAAAAGAGGTTATTGGATATTGCTGGAACACGAGCCTTGTAAGCTTTGTCACACACTATCCAACTGGGGGAAAAAAAGCGACCCAAAACATTTCTGATGGGTACAATGGTTAAAATAGGCATTCAGATTTTACATCTGTTTTTGTTCTCCTACCTTCAATTAGCTGCAACTGTCCCTCCTACCACCCACCTTCAAGATAAATGGAAGCTTTAGATTTTACAAAAATTTGGTTTAGCCTCTAGTCAAGGAAGGCACCTGTAGCCCTGCAAACATCTCCAGACCTCACTAAACAGTGCTTCTGTTTCCCTCGAAGAAAATTTAAAACTGAGGTCAAAGTGAGAGTCACAGAAACTAATGACCTCTGTTTAATGACAAATGGGAACAACGTTGGGAGTATCAGAAGAGGCTGCTCCTCTCTGATTAAACAACATGCTCCAAGCCCAGCAGAGATAGCTCATTTGCAAGGGTGAGAGGTGAATTCAGCTTTCATGTCTACTTAGTCTTTGATATATCTACTGGGAGTAAAAGCACAGGCTCCAATTAGTGACATCAATCATCTATCCCAACACCAATGTTGCAAAACAAGCCCTTTCTTTTTGATAAACCGCAGGACGGTTCCTAGCTGGTAGCACACAGATTGCCCTTTTCACATCTGGAGCACGACTCTGAAACTGTATGTGCTGTGGGCAAGTATTTTTGACAGACACATTCAGTAAATGAGCTTGAGAAAAAGAGAGTTGAACTGTTCAGGATAAGTTGCAGAATGTAAGAATTAGAACAAGCTTTGATGTATAAAATAATTACACATGCAACAGGGGTGCATAACAAGAAACAGCAAGAACAGAGTGAATACTGCCTGATAAAGCCAAAAGTGCTACAACGATGGGTAAAACAGCTACAGATAGCTGTTCCCACAGGGCCAGCTGGATTTTTCCTATCAATATGGTTTTGAACAATTCTGTAGACAACAGCACTGAATGATAAAAATACCATGCACACTCTTCAAATGATTTTGAAAACCTGGAACGCAGCCCTTTGAGATTCATATTTTTAAATGATATTTTAAAATTCAGTATCTTTCCCCTTTTCTTTGCCTTTCTTCACTGCAAATACAATAAAAGAAATCTGGGACATGTTACACAATGAAAGACATCATTTATATTTGCTTATAAAATACAGATAATTTTACTACACCCTTATATTGCTTCCATTCCGTTACAAATTTGGAAGACAAAGCCTTTAGTTCACACTCAATCTGATTTGTGCCAGAGAAAACCCCAAACAACTTGCACTGCAACAAAACTTACATCAATCTGAAAAATGTTATTCGGTGAGAACACAATTTTTTTTTGAACTTGGGAAATCAGTACACAATAAACAAAGCAGTTACTCTGCAGTCCTTCCTGCCTGAGCACAGAAATATGCCAAGTGCACAGTAAGAGAGCCTCTATTGGAAGCTAATGAGTTTTCTTGTTACGGCAAATTCACGCTGCCGTGTTTTTTGTACATCAGCCAGGAAAAACAATTCAAGATTTCAGTGTGTGGTAAAATGCCCTGGTATGTATTACTGAAAACCACAGAAACCTGAAATCACAGCCACACAAATTATCTTGCCCAACGAGCACAACTTGTTGAAAAGCAGTGGGATGTGCACTGTCAAGATCTGCGCCTGCACTCCAACGTGTCCCTCTGACCCCCTCCTCTGAAGGCCAGCTGAGCCCTGCCATGCCTCCCCGACCTCTGTGCAGGGATGTGACAGCTGGCAAACACATCTTGGGGACAAGCTGCTCTGCTCATTGAAGGGGTGAGTATCTTTTCTTTCTTTTTCTGTCTAAAACGCCTTACCTCCCAGGGCAGTATTCATTTTATTTTTCAAATGTTCCATTTGAAAACATAATGTTCCACATTAAACATTTTCAAATTATGTAAATGCAGACCCTTTTGGCTCGTTCCACCTCTTTGGTAACTACAAACATGAATAGTGTGCACTTTACTCTCTCCCATAAGTTCCCAGAGTATACTACCAAACACTGACAAAACTCTGAAAAGTAGCTTTGGGGCCTTAAAAGGGAAACTCAGCTGAAATTCTGCTATGGCATCAGGCTGTTTCAAGATACCAAGGAGAAGGCCAGAGGATGTCTGTGCTACTTGATCTTAACCTTCAGATCTCCTGCACAGCACCGAGTCTGCACTCCTCCCTTAATAACAGAAGAGCATTAGGAAGCCAGAGCTGAGGAAGACCATTACAAAGCACAACCCCCCGCTCACTGCTGCACATTATCTCTTGGTAACTAATGCAAATGAGTCCCAAAGATGTATTTACCGAACCAGACAGCTGTACTGGAAGAAATGGCAGTTTATAGCTTCTGCCTGTAGGTGATGGTAAAAATGAGTTGCCTCACATAATTACAGTACAGCATATTTAAAGGAGAGAAAAAAATTGTTCTTTGTTAAGGTTTAAAACCAGAAATGTTAAACCCTTTCCTATGTGATGTTCAGCAATAAGCCAAACTAACCAGAAGTGGTACCTGATTCATCTGCCCCAATGCTGTCGGTGGCATTTCTTTAAAACAGCAGATCATCAAAATGCAATTTATCAATTCATTGTATTAAAACAGGCCAAATGTTGTAACTCATTCTTCACACAGTGTTCAGGGCTGTATGCCTGTAATGCAGCATTTACGCTGGTGCTTGGCTTGTAGCCCCTCCCAGCTCACCTGCAGTTGGCACAGCCATTTAGGACACAGCTAACAGTCACTGAGGTTGATGTGGATTTGACTGAACACTTTCAGTGCTTGGGATCATCTGACCACTGCTAAAATGCTGAACATAGCAAACAGGATGAGGGAAAAGAATGGGGAATGAACGATGCACAGAACTGGCTAATGGCACACAAGAAAATCTCACCTGTGGTTTCACTAGACTCTTTCCTCACAAATTTTCTACATAAGCTCCCATTCCTCTGAACCCAGTCTCTGAGGAACCTGGCAAGATAAACAACCTCATGCATGGCCTGTAGCACAGCAGTGTCACACAGCATCTAGACCGGTGCAGTTTAGAAGAAGAAAGAAGCCAAGTAACCCAGTGCCTGTTGAAAGTTAATTTGGAGATAACAATGCAGAAACGACTATTTGACATAAGCATTTAACATCCTCAGCATCCCCACATCAGCATTCAACATTTATTTAGCTCGATTATTTATTTGTTTATTTATTTCCCAGTTTGAGTCTCAGCCTCAGCACATCCTAGAAGCCAGCTCTGCGGATCACAATCACATCAAATCATTTTACTGAGTAAATAATGGGTCAATTCCCTTTCCAAACTTGTCAACAAAAAATTCTCACATTTCTTTCGGAATAGCAGGATGATTATAAAGCAATTAAAGTCATGACAATTATGTATCTCATATTTTCCTTTATGTTTTTGTTTTTCTGAAAAAGTATGAAAAATCCCTACGGCAACTTCAAATACTCCTCTTCTGACCTTATTTTGCCAAACCTAATTAAAAACAAAGCAAACTGTTACTTATTTCCATACCACTTTTGTTCTTGTTGTGTATTAACTTGAAGACAGGAGGAGGCTGATGCTTTAGCAGTCATAAATGCTAACACTTCATCAACAAGTGCTTTGGACTAAGGCAGCTGATCTGCCAGCAGACTCAGAAGGAGTGATAAGAGCTGTAAGTTTCTACCAGGACGCATTGGAATTCTCTTGATTTCACCAGCAGAAGCAACACAGGCTTCTAAGCTATAGGATGGCAATATTAGAAATCCCAGTCTCTGAGAATACCAGGTGGTAAATAATAGATAATTTTTGTGCGAGTGAGAAGTTCTGCTCGTGGAAACTATGGGAAAGCCCCCAGGAAACCTGAAGATGTTTTTAATGGGCGTTTTTGCTGATGGCCATCCCCAAGACAGATGCCCACATTTGGCACAAGAACTGTGCAGATGGCAGGCAGGGCCCCCAGGTGTGAGGAACTGCTTCTCTGCTAACGCAATGCTGGATGCAGAATTGAGCTCTTACCTGTAACATCAGTAAAGTCTCCTCAGAGCTGAAAGGGGAAAACACATTTACTTACTGTAGAAGTAATTGGTTTGTATTATAAAGAAAAGAAAATCATTTAAAATATAATTTCAGCTACTCTGTAGCACTTGCCTCGGGGGGGAAAAATTATCAGACTTAACATGCGATTTTCTGTTATTTTGAGGAATGTTTCCTTTGGCTTCAAATTTGTTTGCACTACGCACAAATCTGGTGTGCTCTTAGTCTTACTGCGAACACAGTTACAACAGAGAGAACACGAAACTCCACTCTGCGGGCTCCAGGAGAAAGAAAGAAATAGATGGGAAGGTCCCCTAAGTTTCATTTCTCATACTTTCAGGTTTTCACTCAGCTTGTTATGCATTTCATTTAACTGCCGTTTAATCAGTATAATTAGTATTTTACATTATTTCCAGCTATTGAACACATTCTAAAACTACTTTTAAAATTCCAAAGAGCAGTTTATCCATTATGAACTGGGCTACTCTGAAGCTTTAAGCTCTTATGGGCACTGCTCTGTGGGTACTGCTCTGCTACCATCACAAAAAATAACACGCGAGGAAGACGGCTGAAGTTTCACTTCAGTTATTGGTCTGTGGCTGACACAGTGCCATCATATGCAAGTATTTGTAGCATAGAAAGGAGAGAAAAAACTGCCAGCTGCAACACCAGGAAGGTAAATTTATAAAGGTATGATAGCCTTGTACACTCAAGACGCCTTACTTACTACTGGCTTACTTACTTACTACTGTGTTTGGCAGCAGACCTTACTTAGCTGAGGAAATGCTGAGTGTCTAGCTGCAGAATTTGGAGTAGGAGTTTGAACATCAAGAGGGATTCCTGAAGAATCCCATGAGGATTCTCTTATTCTGCTACAGATGAATCCTCTTCCAAAACAGCGCATGGCAGCACTTACCTGAATTTAAGTATCTGCCATTCAGAAATCAGCATCTGAAATGGAGGCTGATTTCTCTAGCAGACAAGAAACAGAAATCAGTATTTCAGCTTCACAGGGACCTTCAAAGCACGCCAGGCGACTGGCAGTGCCTCTCTGTGCTGCTGGCTGCTTAGATGGCTGCTCAGATGCAGACACCTGCACTGTCACACGCACTTCAGGAAGTGACATGAAGCCTAGCAGGGGGCCTGAGACAAAATTACTCAGGGAAAAGTGAGAAAGGCAGACAAGCCCAGGGATCTGGGAATAATCAGAGAAGGGACTGACATCATGCAAAATCTGCTCCAAGTTTTATATTGGTTATATTTAAATCCTGCAGAACTCAGAGCTTTGAGGTCCTCACAGTAGCAGAAAACCACCTTCTGCTAAAGACACACAGTGATGATGTTTTAAGGTTTACATGACAGCAAGGTTGAGAAAAACGGTTGGGAAAAGGATCACCTTTCTGTGATGAGCTGGAAATGGCCTCTCCTAAACTACTCCTGGGAGAATGGGGGTTACAACTCAATTCCTTTTCAAATGAGGTCTTACAGCAAATAATATTTTATTTAGTAATACAAGAAAATTCCTCATTCATTTTGGACTCAATTGCTTATTACTTCTTTAGAGGCGTTTAGAATATAGCTGTCTTTTACACAAAATCCCTTTCTCACCATGTTGGCAGCTTAAAAGGATCAGAAAAAAGCAACAAATAATTTACTTCTAGTTTAATGCCCTTTTAAATGGCCAGAAAAGAGCTCTAATGCAAAATACAGACAGAACTATTGCTAGTTCCCAGAAGCCCATCAGGAAAGAAGACATAGCTAAGACTAAAATAATAATCATAAAAATCATCTGTGGAAAAGAAATGGTCTAAAGTTGTTATTCAGTTGCTGACACGGAAAATGCATTCCCTACCCGAGATTAGTAATGACTCATCTGAACAACATGAAATGAAAAGCATATAGAAGGGATATTGAAAAAAAAATAGAATTTAGAATCCAAAAATAAATAAAAAAGATGATCTCAGGCAGGTAAGTACTTCAGTAGATTGTCAAGAAAGATGGGATTAATATCAATCTTATCAACAAAGCAGAGAAGTTAAAGGTACGCCTGGCAATTTGTGTTATCAGCAGGGACAAAATTCATGCTAAGTGACAGACAGGGGATAGAAAACTGACCTTTATTTTCTCCAGATAAAGAGAATCTGAAAATAAGCAATAATAACATGGACTGGAAGAAAGGCAAAAGCACAAAAAGGAATTCAGGTCTCCATGAAAAATGTATCTGTATCCAGGCTTCATGTCACATCATTTTAGAAACTAAGGTCTGAGACAGAGGATCTCAGTGTTCTGAATGCTTTGAGGGAATACACTGAATGGCATCATAGCCCATTCTCCTCTGGAGATGAGCCAAAGTCATCTTCAGAAACTACAAAGGACATCTAAGAAATAGAAACCAAAGAAATAACATTACCTTGGCCAAAAAGCATGAGAGGTGAACAGAGGAGACAGCTGGAGAATATCGTGTGTGCTCCAGCCTACATGACAGTGCCCGGGGAGGGGAACAGCAGTGACAGCTAACTGAATCTAGATGCAGACACAAGTGAGATTAATCTGCTCTGCAAATTTCAGGTGCAGCCAGAAGATCCTGACTTAACTCAGCAGAAAGTTAGGAGATTTAGGGAGATTCGCAAACCAAATCCAAGCCCAGACCTCCAATATCACTGGCCCCAGCTCGGAGCACAATACTTCTTATGTTGAAGAAAATGAGAAGAGTTACCCAATCACAGGAATACGAATCAACTCAGAGAAGGAATAACCAAAAATTAAAAGAACCAAAGTGTCATTTGAGGCTGCAAAGCATTTAAATTTCGAGATTAGGATTCCCAGATGGTGAACTATCCAGGGAAATCGAGTGGTCTGCAAAAAAAAGAGGATGATCAGTGAGACAGACAACAAACTTTCATAAAAATAGGACATTTTTGAGCCAGCACACAGACCCAGGCAGCAAGCAGCACGGTGCTATGGTGTGGCTGATGCACGGGCTCCCTGCAGGAAAGCCCTTTTGCCACGGGTCAGAGTGTTGCAGTGCAGGCAAGGCAATATGTCTGTGCAGGATCACACAGGAAGGAGTTGTAGCTTTATCCAGCTGCTGTGTTAGGAGGAAAAAGAGAGGAAATGAGGGATGAGTACCCAAGAAAGGAAGCTGGCCTCCACATTTTGAAGCCTTCAGATTCAAAGTAATAACTTTTGGAAAGCTCTGATTTAATTGAACACAAGATTTGGGGCTCAATGCAAGAATAACAGAATGAAATCCTACAGCCTGATTTACAGGCTACCACCAGGCCTTTAGATCTATGAGAGAATAACAAATTCAGCACAAAGGTTGTAATGGCAGAGGAAGACTCAGAGGAGGTTGTTTTATGATAACCATGCTGGGAACATTCTAGTGATCATATGCTTACTAAAGCGAGTGATGAGCCAGGAGGAAAGGAAAGGAAAGGCAAAAAAATCCTTTATCCTGCAGCCATAGAGTGCCTCGTTTGAATTTCACCTACAGGCCCAGGTGCTTTACATTGCATTGTGTCCAATGCACAACTGCTCTGCGTAGCAGGGGTAACCTGAAACAGTCCAGCAAGGCTGATTCATCTTATAAAACTCACAGTGGTAAAGCACACAGCTCCTGCAAACTTGTCAGAAACATGGACCAAAGCAATTCAACATCTAGACCATCACATATGTTTTTGGAACAGACCAGCACAGTCTTAGAGGAAAAAAAGAGCACAATGACAATTTTGCAACTAAAAGAGCATCTCTGTCACCTTATACATGCATGGAAACATAAAGCATAAATTCCTTATATTACATATATTGCCATTTGAACACATGAGCATATATCAGATAAAATTGTTATTGTACCACCTCTATCATGAAGTCCAAATGTTTAGATTAACTTCCTATATTCTAAAAAAAAGCAGTGTCTCAATTGAGATCTCTAAAACTTTCAGTACTACTGTGCTAAAATTCCACATAAATCTTCAATACAGGTATATGGTGGTAGTTCACAGCTAGACCTCCAGGTAAAATCAGTACTGATCAACTTTAAATCCATGCACTTGAACTATCCTGGAGGAATTTAATGTGCTTCTTGTACTAATATTTTTTTCTGTGAAGTTAATATAGTAATTTTCCCATCACTTCAATGTGTTGCTGTTGTTCATTAAAGCAAAGATTAAACTGCCAGATGATAGAATGCTATTAAGCCTAAAAAAACCCACAAACCAAACCAAAACAACAACAACAAAAAACAACAAAGAAAAGAAATCAACGATTTTGACACTAGCAAGGCATTATTAATGGCTGACTCAAGCATGTTTCCAAAGAGATTTCTTATAATGTTACACAACTTGTTGACAGTGGGATGTGAAATTCCATGAGACCTAATATGTCAAATTACAAGTTCAGCTTGTTAGAGGTTTATCTAAAATATGTGTGAGAATGATGAGATGGAAATGAGAACTTCCAGCTGTTCTGAATGCACCACTACCCATATATGTATGTATCGACTAATGGATCACTTGACTACTAAAAGCTGCTCTGCTCAACAGTTTTGAGAGGGAAAAATTATTTCTGTGTAACCCATGTTCATTTGAGAAAGAGCAGGGTGAAACTTTTTTCAGAAGACTTTATGGCACACTTGTAAAAAGCAGCAATGCCCAGAGCGATGCCCGGAGCAGTGCCTAATGGGCTGCTATTTCAGAGAAAATATTGTGATGTGACTTTTCTTCAGCCAGAAGTAAATGTCACAAGAACTCACTGGGGGAAGCGAGATGCGGCAGAGCCGGTGCTGGAGGGAGAAAAGAAACAAGTCCCTCTGATTTCAGATTAGGCCTGAAGCCTCAGTGATGCCTGGGATGGGTTACTCCTCTCTTACCTTCAGTGAAAAAACAAATGTAGATACAGAGATCATATAAGCAGTGGTCTATATTAACTTCACGTTTAAATATGTTATGCAATAAACAACATACTAAAAGCTACCAAATCCACTGCTTTTTTCCTGCTTGCATTGTAAAAAACAGGTAAAAATGACAAACATGAAGGTTCCCATGAAGAGCTTACTGTCAGTTGCTTATATGAAGTTATGATTCAGGCCGCTTATTGTCTGTCAGATGTGTCAACGGTAAATTATTTTATGCCAAGATGACAGAGAATAAGCAGTGCTATTATCTGCATGGATGATTTTCTTGCAGAAATTCATTTACGTATTTCAACTTTTCATATTAAACGTGTACATGGGGCAGAGAGCCAATGCCAGGATGGAAATAATGAGCTGTAAAGCAGATTGTGCAAGATCCTTGAAGTCAGCGGCCTTAAACATCTTAAAAATGAATGTATGGGCCTTGAGTCCTTATTTACTCATCATTTCAAGCACAATGGTTGAACAACAATAGTGTTGTGGATTTTTTACAGGAGATACTCAGGACCAGCAAAAATCCTCTGCTTTTTAGTCACCGAACTCTGCCCCAGCTTTCATGGCCTCAGCAATGAACAACGCAGACATTGTGAACAGATCTAAAATTTCAGCTCCATTTCCACAAAATACAATTTCATGAGTTTTTTTGAAGCACTGAATTCCTCACAATCCCTTTTAAATAGCAGAACAATCAATATAAGACCAATTCATCCCTCTGATGATTCCCCTTTTCAAGTATTTGTACATATTTTCTGTTTGTAGGACTTCCACGTGAAAGATAAGCATAAAACCAGACAGCATTAATAAACACTCCTGCATACTTGGCTTTTTCAGTTTCTCTAATCAATGCTCTGCTCCTTCTATTAAACAAGACACAGTACAACATTCACTCACCAGAAACCATTCAATTTAATATTTTATGTTTCTCCTTGGAGTCAAAGCTTTGCTTGGCTCCTGCCTCCCTATCTTAATGGAAGCTATTTGCTTCCTATCTCATAGGAATTCTCTAAAGAGCTCGATAGGATAAAAGGACCCCTGTGAGTCCCCCTGGCCCTCCCTCACCCCAGGCCTCATTTCATGGGACATGGCAGCAGGAGCACTCAGGAGGCTTTAACCCCACTGCTTTATTGGCTTCAGGGCCTAAGAAACATCCAGAACTGAAAGAGAAAACATAGACATCATCTTTAAATAGCAATTTTTCTTCAAAGGTTTCTGTGCTCTTTTAATGATTTGAATTACTCTGAATTAGATGCCATGATTGATGTTCTTCACTACCCTGGTATTCTCATATTGTTTAGCCTAGAAACCTATGTTTAGTCTAGAAAACAGAGCCACCTCTTTGCCTGCCTCTGAAGGCAGCTATTTTTACCTTTCCCTGCAGCCATGTGCTGCTGCCATTGCTGCTTTCTGTCAGATGAAGGAGAGAAGCTCTAACCCGAATCTAATGCTAATCAAAGGATGAACTTAAAAGGAAGAATAAATCATTAAACTGGGAAGCAGTCATTTCCTTCGCAAAAACTAAAGGTGAAATCTCAGCCCCAGTGAAGCTCTTAGCAGAATTTCCCTCAATTTCAGCTGGATTAAACTCATCCTCGTCTTGAATGTGAGCCCTTCATGCCACATGTGGCTTCTTTTGCCATATAGATTGCGACTGGAAACTGCACTATAAGCTCTGGAACACATCTGCAGAGACCTGTTATCTACCAGCACACGGTATTACAGACATTCCTCTAAGGATCCTCTGCTATAGCAGTGATTAGCTTTAAAATGAGCTCACAAAACTTGAAAAGAGGCCTTCTGATCTCCAGTTCTCACTGATGTTAATTTCCCCCTAAGTGTTCTTAATGGTTTACAAATTGATGCTGCCTAAAATGACACAGGAGAGGAGATAAATGCACTGTTTCCTGGGTGGCCAGGGATTCTGTGTGTGTTTGAAGGGGAACCATGACAAACAACCAAACAAACCAGAACAACCCAACCTGACCAACCTTCTATTAAATACAAAGAACTCAGTAAATATTTCCATGTCTTCTAGTTAAAGTTTTGATTCAAAGGGTCGCTAAATTAAACAAAGATAACTAAAATAAATATTTTGGTGCAAAAAGATGTAAAAAATACAGAGCCCTTTGATGCATCAGGTTTGCCGACTGCCTAGAGGAAACGTGCTTCCAAACCACAGGCTGTACCCTGTGAGAGTAGCAACTTGCTTTCTTTTATGCAAACGAGACGTGGCATCTGAGTTATAAAGACTATCTTCTCTTCACCAGAGGGACTTGGCTAATTATTGTAAGCATTTTAGGTAGTAATACCAATGAATCCAAATCTGCCTGGCACTGTAATTGCCCCAGGCATTTTGACAACATGCTACAGATGTTTTTTGAATTGCTGGAGGAATCCACTTCTTCAGACGTGCCCTGTAATGAAAAGATGGGGCTTTGCTTATTGATCTGAGAAAAAAAGAATTTTTAATGATAACAAAACTCTTCTTCCATCCTGAATATCCTTCTCTCTAGGAGAGAGAAAATGCTGAATTGATTCAGAAGGGGAGACATTTTTATAGTGAAAGAGACACTTTTACCTATCTTTTAGTACCAATTATTCATACCCAACTGATTGTTATAGCCTTTGTTTGAAGAGGATGGATTATTACTAAATGATTTATATGGAAGCACAGTTTAAAATGGACACTTATTCTAAATTAAATTGAACAGGAAAGATAGATGTGCATTTTAGAGCTACAGGAGATCTGAGCTCACTTCCCACTCTCCCACGTACAGATCTGTGCAAGGAATTAAACTGTTCTGTATCTCCCTTCCCTGTGGTAAAGGTAAGGTAAGACTTTTTTCCTTCAGTATTTTCTTCTTCTTAACTAAGAGCTCTAAATGCTTTGGGATATGCATACACAAGTCCTAGGTGACCCAGGCCCGTTCTTTGACAAAGCCTTTGCTGTGGCAGTACAATAAACAGTAAGGTTATGCACCAGAAGGGACACACTTGGAGGGAACAAGAAGACCTTACCAGAAATAAGTTCAGCTGCAGATTCTGACACAATGAAATTCCCTTTGGAACCGATGAGGAGAAATTACTGTCACAGCTACCGCAGCGGATAATGCTTTTGCCATAAGACAAGAAAAATGAAAAGGCATACATGAGTCCAGCCACTAGAAATCTCCATCACATTCACTGAGCCACTGAGTCTAAACATTAAAAGCTGATCAGCTGATCTGCAGAAAATAGAAACAGCATTTATGGCAATTGTTAAAAATTGCTATTTAACCAGTGTGCAGTACAGCAGAGCTCCAGTAAAGGAACTGGTTTACATCCCTCTGCTTGGATCAGCCGAAAGCCTGAAGATCAACATCAGGGGATTCTTTCAAAGACAAAAAGCTTTCCTCTGCTATCAGAAGATGCAAATAAGAAGCTGTGGTAAAACCTGACTTTCATAAATAATTGTTAACACTGTAGCAATTACACCTCAAACTAAAGCTTTCTTAAATTAAAATAAAACTACAGTTTCAATTTTTTAAGTTTCATTTTTAGAAATGATCAGGAGTGGGCTCTGAAAACACAGCAAGGAAAATTCCTCCCAAAGCTGAAGGCTGATGGAACGAAATGAAAAGCAAAGGAAAAAAGTATTGGTGGCTTTAAGTATTTAAATTCTTGAGTCAGCATTTAATGGCTGCATAGAGTGGAATTTCCATCATTGAGCATGTTGCTGTATATAACTAACAGTCAGAATGCATCTCCTGTTCAGAAAGATCTTATTACTGAAAACATTATCCTGTGTAAATTGTGTTAGGGTCCCCTCCAACTAGGTAACACCCTCCCAAGTAAAATCTCCATGTTCATTTCTTTGCAAATTTGGTATATTCTTTCCCCAGAAAGCCAATAGTTTTGTTGTTCCCAAATCCCTTTTTTTTACTTTCACAAAAATTTTTTTTTACTTTTTTTTTTTACTTTTTTTTTTTTTTTTTTTTTTTTTTTACTTTTTTTACTTTCACAAAAATTTGATTCTTCAATCAGATCTTTGCTAATATAAAATCAGGCTGCATTTCAAGCTCTGCTTTGATGTAAGGGTCAATCCAGAACATACTGAGTCAAAGCCAAAGGGCAATATTTATATAAACACTACAAGGTACAAAACAAAAATGGAAAGGAGCTAACGCTGAATTTTCTCTCTGTATCTTTACAATTGTAATCTTTACAAACTGTATCTTTACATACAGTTTTAGCAGCCAACTGAACTTCTTGTGATTCTTTTTTTTTACGTTTATAAAGCTGTAAAGCATGTGGTATTTCATGTTCCCCCTCCTGCATGATTTTGCCAATGAGTTGCAGTTGTTCACTACCTTAAAATGTCATTTTATACATAGTGTAAACTCAAAGCATACAATGCTTTGAACTCCTCACTGTGACTGGGCTACACACAAGACACGAGATGTTCTCAGCTTGGCCAGTCCAAGTTCAAGCCTTTAAATGCTGAAACCCAGGTGCAATCGTCATGGCCAGTGATTCTGCAGCTTGAACAACTATTATTGGAAAACAGATGAAAGAAAAAAGAAAAAAGAAAGATAAAGAAAAACCTAGCAGGAGAGAAATTACAGTCTCTATCAACAGCTGCCATTCTGATATAAACTGGACTGCAGACAAGTTGGAGCTTGTCACTGAACAACTGGCAATAGCAGTCACCATACTTTTCAGATGAACAGGATAAGATGAGACTAATGTTTATCTGAAGATTGGAAGGAAAACAGCATTCTTTGTTTTATTGTCTCAATCCATCCTATGATAATATTTGCCTTTTCTCGGGCTTGCATGCATTTGGTTTTCTCCAAGAAAAAATGAAATCTGCTGCAGATGTTAAGCTTAAAAAAAAAACTGAGACAAGACGGCACATTGGAAAGTGTCTTAAAGTGGACTTTTTCATACATATACCACAGAAGATGTCAGTTTGGAGAGAGAATACTGTGATCCAGGAAGGGACAGAGTTCCAATCAAAGTTATTCCTGACTATGGAAAAAAGAGCAGATGCTCTGCTGATATGTGATAGAAAGACCTTGGAGAACATAATTAGAGCAGGAGTCACAAAGACGGATGTCAATCATTCTAATGAGATGTAGCCAAATCAGCTAGTCTCAAATTCCACAATCTAAATGGGGAAAACTCACCCAGTCTGGATTCAATGGTCCAGGAAGCGTTGGATTCGTTTTCTCTCTCACTTACGTTATGGTTTCTTATCTAGCAGAAACACAATTTTTCTGGTTCTTCATGAAAGCTCCCAGATTATTCTGCTTGCCCCACTGACTTCCTGACACCAGGAAGGACAAAATCATTCAGGGTATGGTTAATCTGGATATGAGTTACAGACCAGCTGAGTCATAAAATTTGTCTTAAGAAATTGTCCTTCATTATCCTCTTGTCTTTCTCCAGAAAAGTCACTAGCTCTGATTTTCTGAAACATGAAAATGAAACATCCATTGTGCCTGAGAAATGATGATGCTTCTACTACAAGATGATATGTTATTATTATAACATGCTGCCCGCTATTAGTGAACTCTTCCATTCAGATTGTGAAATTCTATTGGAAACAGCCTTCCAAACTAAGAAAAATGTTGGTGTCCTGATCATACGTTATATCTTGGCTTTGCACTCTAAACGATGATTAATGCTCAGCATCCCGTCCATTGCCTTACAGCCTTTCAATTTCTGTCAAGTTCTAAATGCAAGATTGCACAAGATGTGGAAGGTCCATAGTTGCTAAAACAGTGTGGACTTTATATATATAAATGTGTTCTCATTTCAGTGTTTCTAATGTCAGTTTTTTAAAGCAGTTCAAGAGATAATGCTGGCCTTAATTTAAGAGGTCTTTAAAACACTCTGGGATGAGTGAGAGAGCCTCGATCACTTCTTTAGCATCTTGATCATGTGATAGAGAATGCACTGATAGCAAACCAACAAGCCTGTAAGCATGTGCCTATTTTTAACTACAGGAAAGCAGGATTAAAAAAATAAAAAACAACTTAAAAAGACCCACTCCTCTGGATGGGTAATTCAACTGTTAGTAAAAGATCTAAGTGATGGAACAGAGAACAATGCTGAGATAGAGAAGTGCTCTCATTACCATAGCAACAGCACAATAGCAATTATGTGAAATACTACATACAGAATAAAAATATATATTACTTATTTTCCCCTGGATTCTCATTTCACATGGCTTATTTTCTTTAGCTCTAGGTATTACATACAAGGTCCAAAACTCTCCCTTTTTCCTGCCAATTCAATGAGAGAATTCATCAGACAGTTCCTTGAATCCTGCAGAGGAAGATGAAGGATACAAAAACAGAGGAAAGGAAAGGAAAAAAGGCACATAAGTATGGGAGGAAAGAATGAGAGAAATCAAAGATGGGGAACTTCCTGCACTTCATGACGGACTTCTGGGGAAAGTACCCGGGAGAAAAAGACTTAGAGGTCCTCCCACCTGCACTTAGCTAACACATGGCTCTGATATCCATGCAGCACTACTTTTCTCACTGTTTGCCTCACAGACAGTCCAAGTTTTCAAAGTCTGTGTCTGAAGGGCTTCAAAATCCATTTTTATCCACATAGGGAACTCTGTGCTGGTTATCATGAGCCAGTCCTAGCACTGCACTGTATTCTGCAGGCACTGATAAATACAATGTCTTGTTAAACCAGAACAGCACAGGTATTGTCCCTGCAAGTGCGGCAGTCAGAAGAAAAGAAAAAAAAGGAAAAACACACCAAAACAAAACAGTTGCCAAAAAACTTCCACAGAGAGTGGAAAATACTGAATTTTGCCTGACTACTTCATCTCTTCCTTTCTTGCATCTCCAGCTATGTATGAAAAAAAAGATTAACTTCTAGTAAACAATATTTGTTGCAGGCAGTAAATGATGAATTGTGGCGGCACATGTTGTTGTAAGGATACAGAACAGAACTTGTGCTCGTAAACCTCACATTGCAATGCCCAAAAATGCAAGGACAGGAACGACACAAGCATATATTCTGCTTTATTGGATGCTTTTTCTCATGCTGACATCAGTATTAACATGTAACTGGAGACTGTCCATATATTATTGATTATCAATCTGTTTATATATATTTGGTGCATGTGCAGCAGAAAAATAATGTGCTGCTGCATGGCTTTTGAAAGTCCATGCATGAAGAGGTGCAGTGACAGAGAGCTGGGACCCATCAGTGCAAGACTCCCAGAGTCACCAGGAAACAACACAGCACTGTGTGACCTGTAGGAGCCCTTCAGCATCACTGCCTCCGCAGGCTGCCCTGCTCACTGCAGTGCAGGAATGGCTGTTTCATTGACTGTTTCATTCTACATGTATTCTTTACTTCTCACAGGATTTTCTATTAGCTTTCAATTTTTCCCAAGGTTGCCAGATTGCTTGCTCTGGATCTGGCCCATAACCAACAGCAAATAAGGTTAAAACTACACTGAGCAGCGGTAAAAATGATGCATTGCACTGAATCACACGTGGACTTGGTTACAGAACACTGCTGCCAAAATTTAATCAATCATCGTATCTCTCATGGCCAGTGCTTTACATCATCATGACATGGAGATACGCAGTTCACATCAGAGGCTCCACTGTACACCCAAGCTCAAAAGCCTCCTTCTAGAAAAAAAATACAAGACAATTAACTATTATCTTTTGGGATTGACTTTAGGGGGCAAGTAATGGCCAAATGTGCCATCACTGACTTAAAATCGTTGAGGGTGGCAGTTTTCTCTAGCAAAGTCAGGTGAATTTATACTGGAATAAAATAGCTTTTAAACAGTCTATTAAAGAGATTTTTGCAATGGAAAATGCCTCAACTTAATTTGAACACTTCTTTAACTGCAAAGAGCCTTTTACGGTTAGGTAGATTCCAACGCATCATCAAAATTGCTGATAACTGCTAGTTTGAGCATGAAACATTATCTCCGTTATAATTCCATAAACCACTGCATCTTGCAGTACTAGAACAGGATTGCAATCACTATAAATGGAACTAAAGAGTGGCACCTTCTAGTTGGAAGTAAAGTTGAAAGGGAAATAATTTAATGATCAATGGCAATGATCCAAACAACAATGTAGAACTGCAGAGAAGGAAAAAAAAGGAGGGGATAGAAAGGTGTTTTCTGTCCTACTAGAATCATATTTGTCATGAAGCCAGCTTCCAGCATATTGACCCACATTTCTTACACCCTTTCCTTGTTAAAGAAAAATACATAAAAGCTTTTGAATAACATAATACAAAGTCTGCACTCACTTCAGATGGAAAATATTACAAACTCTAACCTATTAAGTTATTCAAATCATATTTATCAATTTCCATCATTCCTTCCGTATTCTCTTCAATTTTTCTTGCCGAAACAAAACTTTTATACAAGTTTTCAGGTCTCATTTTGCATGTTCCTCCAAATACTCTGCAATAATTGGCTTCCCTCTACCATCCATAATTAGTGGAAGCTAAAAACAGTCTGCTGCTTTTCATTTTTAAGTTAGTTCCTAATTGAATTTTACAGATAACCTATATTGCAAGAAATAACACGCTAAAAATGCGTGCTACTAACCACAGCAAGGAAATTTGCTCATCCCTAGAGACGAGGAGGAAGTGCTGTGGCATTCACAAAGCCCAGGCAATAGGTTCAGTGAGGCTGCAATCAGACATCAGTACCACTCATCCAGCTCTTTCCAACTGTGATCCTTGTTTTCAGCCATTTGGGATGAACACTGAATGCGCTAAACAAATGACATTAATTAATGATCAGTCTGGGTGGATGTAGCTCAGGAGGAAGGAAGTCACCAGTACTTCCTTACACCAACTTATAAATGCTTTGAGTTCAGTCTGGATTATGTAATTAAAAAAAAAAAAAAAAGAAAGAAAAATTTCACTCAGAAATTATATAAGCTTATTAAAAAGATATAGGTTGTGGTTCAGGCTAGGACTGCTCCTGCCAGAAGTCAGAGGTCCTGAGGAATCTCTTACAAAATTCATGCTTTGGGCCGCCACTGTCAGCATGTTTCTTCAGATACCCATTCCATTTCTGTGAGGCAGGAAGTCAGACGGATGTCTTCAAAGAACATAAAATATTTTGTGTCTATGTCTCTAGACAGAAGTTTGAGACTAAACTAAAAACTGACGAATGAATTTATCACAAATCCTCCAACACTGAGAGCAACCCGAGTGTCTTTTTTCCTCTCAAAACAAGGAGATGAAGAAACGAAGTTTTTGAATGCTTTCACATCCTTCACATCAATAATGTACTGAGTCAGAAGGACAGAGGTACAGGTCACTGATATGCTCTGCTTGGAACTAGCTCTGGTGGAGACAACGCAGCCTGAGTCATCTTGTATCTCAGTTTGGATTTGAGAGGCTGACTTTCAGTAGCCTTTATGCAAACAAAAGATTATGTTCAGACCTTCTCATGGTCAGCAGGAAGATATGTCTGCCTGTGTTGGTAAGCAGTCACACTGCACTGACGCGCCTGCCAATGTTTCCTCTCTGCTTACTTCATTTTCACAGACATTACTGAGCTTCCTGAAGAGGAGCAGCGTTTTTTTAGCACTTCAGGTAATATTTAATTGATTCAAAAGGATTAGTGATCATTCTCAGAGTATCATTAAAACGTACTGCATTTTTTTTACAAATATGTAGATATTTCTACTGGGTTTCACTTTCTGTCCATTAGTAACTGAATTATAAATGTTCACTTTCATCTTCCCTTGGACATTTGCTTTTCTAGAGTGCCTACTAATTTCAACACTTACCCTATCTTCAGCTAAAGGTAAAAACTGAAGTGAATGAAATAAAAACACAGTGGCTTTTGCAAACACTTACAGGCTGATTTTTTTATGCCATCAGATTTCTGCTACCTTCTGGTAAACAAATCCTACCCCTTGGCAACACATTATAGATTCCCAGTTTTAGCTAACGAGAATGAAATGAGGCTGCTAGATGATGGAAGGGTTAAACTGGGTTAAACAAGATTGCTCTGCCATTAAGGATGATGCTATCCGTGACAATCAAACATTTTGCAGTGGTTTCATTCTGCGATCCCAGCAAGTTTTTCAGAATTTCCCAGCCCTCCTCAATGTGTGTGAGATCAGCATCTTTCCCAGCACGAAATCAATGCTGATCATGTTGTTTCTCTGCACCAATTACCAGAACATCCTCTGCCTCTTTTCTTTCAAGGGCATCTATTTCCTCATGCTAGGAATTCACTTTAACAAACTGCTTGGTCTTGCCTTCTCGCTCCCTTTGCAGTTGCCTGGGGTCACACGTGAGGCTGAGCACCACAAGGGACTGCCATCCACTGTGGGTTGTGTTCTCTCACTGGGGAAGCACACACTAAGCCATCGGAGTGTCTGTACTGCTGAGCGAAAGATGCAAAGCTGGTTGTCAATACTCTTCTGCTTTTATAATCCTTTATTCTCTAAGGTTTGCCTTACTTACTGATAGGAGCTCACATCTGTATCATGAGGTCTTATAAAAAACTCTATCTGAAGAAAATTGTCCCTTGTTAGATATAAAAGCAAGCAACCGAAAGAAGTTGTTGCAGTCGCCTTTAGACCAAACTGTGAGAGATTTTAGCTCCTCTTTATTTGTAAGTCTTGATTTCTTTTTTATAAAGCCTAATTATTTTGCAAGGGATTCGAAAGTCTTTGCAGCCCCAAAACCACCCAGAAGAACATTCCTTTAGCAGCTGTAAAAATAACCTGCAATGTCCATCCTTAGCTCTTACAGTGCCACACTAGAAAGAATGTTATTAAACTCCATCAACTTCATCTTCTGTGTCAATGTAAAGAGTAAATAACACAGAACCAACAGCCAGTGACCAGTAAATGTGGTGCTGGTGATAGCCACTGCAAAGTAGCCCTCTAAAGAGATATTCAGACGTTTAATTGCAGCTGCAATTGTAGTTTTTGGAAAGTACATCAGAGTGCACACGAGGCCATAGAAATCTAAGGCACCTGAATGAGAAAGTGAAGCTCTGAAGTACCTCAGAGGCTGAGGGAATTACGTACATGGAATCACACAGGTTTCCTCACATACAGACATTGTACCTCAAGGTGCTTAGGGGCTCTATTTTTCTAAATAGCGACTTCAGCTACCATTACAAGTAGTACTGAAGTCGTAGCAAAGGCAAAAAGAATTTTGATTTTCTGCTCTCGTGACACCATACAGCTGTGGGATAAATTACTGTCAGATGCGTTAAACATAATTTAAAACACATCTCTCACAGTAAACAAAACATTATTCTTTATGAATGCTTCATAATGATATTCTGGAAAAATCCATCTTTGCTCAGATGATGGCAAAAAAAAAACTGGAAAAAAATCTCTGGAATAGTAAAGCTTGCTGAATTACCTGCATTAGGTCAAGAGTGTACAACAACCATTTTCATTTATATTCAGCAGTATGGTTAAGAAAATGATGCAGACCTAACATATCTTAACAACTCCAAAATTATTCTAATTGCTTTACAAAAATACTAATAACTGAAACTTATTTCTCATCACGGATTAGACATAATTTGCATATCTGCTAAAACCTGCAGGAGTTAGGAATATAGAAAGAACAAATACGCAGAGAAATTAAACTTAATTAATGTTGTACCACTTTATTCACCTCAGTGGAGACTCTGATAGCAGATTAGTATTTCATCATTAGTTGCATTTCTTTCTAGCCAATACCATGAAATGGCAGAGGAGAGCAGGCAGAACGCAAAGAAGGTCCATGGCCTGGGCTAGCAGCGTGGCTGCCATGGGCAGAAAGCTCTGGGGCTCAAGCAGGAGCCTGAGAGATGCAGCTCTGCTGTTGGGATCCTCTACTTTTTTTTACAGTACTTGTAGGGTTCAGCTCCAGAGTTGCACACATTGACATGAGCTCAGTGTGACCCGGGATGCGAAGTTACATCCCACCATCAGAGAGAAAGGTCTGGAATGGGAGTGGAAGGGGATGGAGATCACAGCTTTGTCAAGGAGTGCGATGCTGTCAGTCTCACTGATACCTGGCTGTACTTTCCTCCCTGTTCCAGCAGATTTCCTAACAACTACTTTTATGAAAAAAGAAAACGGGTCTGTCACCAAGCAAGGCAAGGGAGAATGATGCAAAGTCTGCTGCCTTAAATATCTGAGTTAAATCCTTTGTTGAACGGTGCTTTGGCATCCCTGGATGCTGTATCAACCAGTTCCTTGGCGCAGCACATGTTTTGATTTTGCTCATGTACACATACAAATGATACCCTTTATTTTTTTCAGAGCACAGAGAAGATGACTCATTTGTCAGTTCCCCAGAGCACACCTAGACAATTTTCTGCAAGCTTTCTCACAGCACAGGAGAACTACGTAGCCCTTGTTTATAACTTGATTATGAAATTAATTTCCCTTTGCTTGTACTTGTATTCCTAAATTGACATTTGATTCTGAAAATCTGCCTCTAAAAGCATTGCTTTCTCTCCTCTGCTCAAAATTGGAAAAGCATTGGAATCTCAATCAAGAAATCTAATTTTTGAAAGCAGTACTAAAATACAAAATACCATCAGCAAGTAAAATTTTAAACATTTTCTTTTGAAAAAAATATTCATCTGAAACCAAGAGGCAGTGAAACATAAGTTTGTCCTAAGAAGCAGCACTGCCCCAGGGAAGCACTGCTGCTGATCTGGGGGAAAACCAAAGAGATTTTGCCTATGGAAGGGGAGGCCAGGAGCCTGCTGCCCTTGCCTAGGGCAGGCAGTGGGGATGCAGACAGAAGGGAAACTTCCACTGCTTCCCTGCTCCGGCCCAGATGGGCTGCACCCAGGGCACAGGTGGCAGGGAAATGGTGGGGATGGTATTAAAGTGTCAGGACATATCATTTCTCAGAAAAACAGCCTTGCATATCCTAATAGACAGCACCAGTGCAAAGGATAACAGCATAACAGCACCATTTATCCTTGGATCTTACAGGAGAATGCAGGAAGCTCATTTGATTAGTCAGCTCTGCACTTTATTGCACTTGATTTCTTTCTTCTTCATGAATCTCTGGATAAATTCAGCCCCCAGTACCATCAGAACAATCCCTGGAACATTACAGAGCTAAAGCAGTTGCATGATGTAGCTGATGCATCTTCAGCAGCCACAGCACTGTGCTACTAGAGACTGAGGATGCACTTGCCCTTAAAGCCCGAAGGGAGGAGAAGCACTGATGTTTCTGTTTATGAAATTAATAGGTCCAAAAAGCACAGCACAGCGAGACATCGGGCTATTAGCAGGAGCCCTGCTGGCAGCCCACTTAGAAAAAAAAATAACACAGAACCATGGCAGCAGATTAGGCTGAGTGTTCAGCTTTTTTCTTTCTTTCTTTCTTTTTTTTTCTTGTTTAATTTTAAGAAGTATATGGAGAAGTCAGCAACATATTTCAAGGTCTAAACGCAACAAATAGCCCCGTGTGCCTGCGGGTGGGCAGCAGCTCAGGCCACACATCCAGCAGCTGTGACTGACACAGCTCCCTGCCCATGGGGACAGTGTAGGACCTGACATAAACAGCTTGGTGACAATGGCAGACAGATGGCTACATGGGTATGTAATTACTTAATATGTAGTTCTCCAGCAGATTAGACTAAGAGGGTGACATTCATATTCATTTTATGGGACCTGCTGAGGTTTTTCTTTTTGAAAATAACCAGCCTGTTTATTAATAGGCTTTCTTTCCACAATAATTACCAGAATTTGAGGAAAGTGCTTTATGGTGAAGAATCAGAAATAAAATACACACAACTGGTCACCAGGTGTCACTGTCTCGTCACTCCAACATGGCAAAAAAATATAGGTCTATCAGTAAAAAACAAATAAACAAGAACACAAACAAGAGGTAGGACAAAAAATGGGAGGTGAGGAAGAGAGGCTCCTTATTATTCAGAAGAACTGGAAGAATGAGTTGTCATGGTTTACCTGATCTAACAGCTGACAAATCTGTTACAAATTTATGACCACTGATTTATCATATCAATTTCTTTTTTTTTCTCCTGTCCTTGGTAGATGTCATTCATTACCACACAGTAATGAATACCCAAAGAAGCTTTGGGCACTCAGTGACTCTGGTTGCAAGTTTCTAATGAAACCAGACAGAGCATGATGGTCAAGGCAGCCCACGTGACTGCCTTCTGAGTAGCCTATCCATAGCACATCTTTAAGGAAAAAACCCACAGTTCTTAGAATATGCTTAGTTAGAGGTTTCCTCGATCTCTACTGATACTGAAGCAACTTCCTTGTAAAGCAGAACAGCATCATTAAAGGTATTTTACAGCTTGCCCATTTCTTTACTCCCAGCTGCCATGAGTTACCTTGTCCTGGGGCATGTTGTGGTTCACATCACAGACTGTTTTGGGCAAGGTCAGAGCTTTCCAGGGTTTCAAACACTACTGCTCTCCATGAAAGGAACATTTTATGTGCTAGAACTGAAGCCCCAGGTAGGTGCCTTTGAACTCTTACATACTCTTTCCCCCATTCTGGAATGTGTTATGTAATGCTGTTAAAGACACAGGGCATAGGATAAGTGGTACTATTAGATTGAAATAATCAGGCTAGAAAGTTGAGCTGACATCTATCTGTATTTGCTTTTATATTAAATTCTGCGGTCAAATTCACACTGAGGTTGTCTGAAACATCTATTTGGACAGCAGCTTCTTTTGGGGAAAGAAAATGGTCCTTTGCATTGCCTAAGAGCAGCATGCAGCACAACCCTTTCCACCTGACCCGCAAAGGAAATGACTCCTCTATATAAACTAAGAATGTGTCTGTGACATAACTGCTATTCAGGTAGGGGGTCTCCTTATGCTAAGTGCTTTACAAACACATGAATGCCTTGGAACTTGAACAAAAAAGGCAGAGAAAAAGGAATTTCAGTCTTTTAAGAAGAATGAAGGAATACAGAGCAGAAAGGGCAACAGTCATGTTTCCAAAAGCAATCACCAATTAACAATTCTTTCTTGTTTCCAGCTATTTTAAAATGCCTGTCCTTGAGTAATCTCACTGAGATCATATAGCAACTCCTCATTAATACTGACAAGTTGTAATGGGAATTGCAAGTCCAATAATATACCATCTACTTTTAATACAGTATCTTATATTTAAAAATCTCAAAATGATTTACATCAATGTCAAAAAATTAAGATCCATTTAAAAATGGGGATTCTGAGCTCCCACCTGATTTGCCTACCATCACCCAGAAGACAAAGGGCTGGGGACTGAATCCAGTTTTCCTGGCCCCGTGTCTCTGCTCGGACCAGCCACACTGATAAGAACTTGCTCTTCAGAATAAGATTGAAATTTTATGGACTTGTAAGGAAGTTTATGGATAGAATTCTTCCATAAAGATTCCTTGTAGCTATAATGCACCAAACTGCTGAAAATCTCATGTAAAAACAGCATCTGGCCGATCAGAATGTTATCTGATTACAATTATTTTTTACACTTTAAAGGACAAGAGGTATAATATACAGAGAATGAATAATGTAATTTCTCTTCCTATCTGCTGTCAAAAAGGTGGAACAAAAGCCTCCCAAATTCATCCTGATGCCCAATAGCCTAAGGGGCAGGATGACAAGAGAAAGGCACACCTCTAAAAGAGCAAAGAAGTCGTGTGCATTTGACTAGCATTAGAACATGTGTGTCAGTCTTATCAGACAATCTCCATGAATGTCCTTCTCTCACTCCTCTGTGAGCTTTGGAGAAGCCATTGCTCTAAGGAAAGCTGCATGCACTTGAAGTGAACCAGATCTTGATAGCTTGTTCTAGGGAACACTCAGCTTGGCTTGATACAGACTTAAGCACTCTTAAATATGACAAGTAGTACTAAAGACCACTGCTTTTATCCATTTTCAGCTGATGTTTTACAAATTGCCTTTGCTTACTATTCAGTGGACAGGTATCTTTGCCCATATGTAATTAACTCAGAGACAGGTAGATGGAGATGTTGCTTAGTCACTCAGTAACAGCTTGTCTACCTTGATTTTGTTTGTTTCCTGTAGTTTGCACTCTGCCTCCTCATTCCAAAGAAAACACTGGTGCTATGTCAAAGAGAAGATGATCAATTTTTGCATAGTGAAGCACCAGTTATACTGGACTTGTGTGATGTTACCGTTCCAAGTTTTTGACTCGATCATAGATCTTTAAGAGAAAAGACATTTTCCATTTATAATAGGAAGTTTTGTCTGAATAATGATTACAGCATCAAGGCTACACTGCTAGCATTGGTCCTGTAAGTTTTCCTGTATATCTGGTACAGTCAGTGAAATGTCTGCTGACATTAATAGCTGGAAGTTACGTTTTCTTGGTTAGGACAGGCATTTTTATAAAGGTTACCACAATTCAGAGGAACTCAGATTGACTCAGAGTAGATTTTTTAAAAAGCTGAGAGGGAGCCCAGGCTGTATATTGATTTATGTTCTCATTCTGGAACAAAATAAAAGCTTTCTGGATTGTAAATGTTACAGCAGAAATGCATGTAATTATTAGATATGGTTTTTTCTTTTTTTTTTTTTTTTGGTGACACTTTTACCTCCATTAAAACCCTGGAAAAGGCTGAAATGCTAGAGGGAAATATATCGAGCAATTTGATAAATTATGAGGGGAGAAAAGCCAGAAAGCTTTTCTGATTACAATTTTGCATTCAGATCTCACAGTAGCACCTAGAAATTTTAATGAAGTAACAAACCCAGTAGCACAGATACTGTCCAATAATACAGCAAGTGACAACTCCAGTCCCAAAGAGATCTGCATATTAGTATCATCTGATTCAGAAGATGCAGCGATCACATTAAGCATGAAATATGCCTTCGATGCAGCTGAGACCTATTCACTGATATCCAAGGAATGTGATTCCATGCTGGTATTTAGTTACACAATCCCTATCAAATGCCTTTGGGAACCGTGGATATTCGTGGTGTGTCCCAAAGTCATTTCAGTTGGCACATCTTGCTTTCAACAAAAAGCAAATGAAGTAAGATTTATTTAAATAAACTCAATGGGGATGAAAACTTTATTTCCTACTCAGACCACCTAAACGAGGTAGTATCCATGGTCCTTTCAAAATAGGTAAAAATGGAAGTAGCTGAGAAAGTATATGATAGAATAGTCCTGTTACCATGTTACTTAGAACCACGGAGATGAATAGACCCAAGGGATGGAACACTTCCCTGTGAGGACAGGCTAAAAGAGCTGGGGCTGTTCAGCCTGGAGAAGAGAAGGCTGAGGGGAGACTTGAGAGCGGCCTTTCAGAATCTAAAGGGCAGCTACAGGAAAGAAGGAGCAGACTTCTTAGCAGGGACTGCTGTGGCAAGATGAGGAGAAATGATATCAAACTGAAAGAGAGAAAACTATAGACTGGATATAAGACAAAAGTTTTTTACAATAAGGGTGGTAAAGCACTGGAACAGGTTGCTCAGAGAGATGTGGATGCCTCGCCCCTGGAGACATTCAAGGTCTGTCTGGACCAGGCTCTGAGCAGCCCCATCTAGCTGCAGATGTCCCTGTTCACTGCAGGGGAGTTGGATCAGATGACCTTTAAAGGTTCCTTACAACTCCAACGATTCTACGATTCTAAGTTACTGAAATAATTTGCCATCTTGAGGCAAAAATAAAACACAAGGCAGAAGGGGTCATTCTGCATCAGAAGGTCATATTTTCTTTTGTCACAAGAACCGTGCCCATGAGTCCTCTCCACTGAAGCACTGAAGTCTATCTTCAGAAAAGTTGGGCTCTTTTCCCTTGCTCTGATAGGACGGCTGTTGATGCATTTCAGTGCTGCGCTGGATAGGAACCTGCTTCTAACCTGCCAGCCTGAAAGTCTTAATGACTTCCCTCCATCCATTTATTCATATACCAGCATTATCCTCCCTCCCTGCAGTGTCATTTCCACATAGCAATCCTGTTCCTATTCAGACTTCATTCTGTAAGACTGAATGAGACAGTTCCTTGTTTCCTCCTGTTTGATCATCTCTCCACTTTCCTAATTATATTACAACCCCTTTTTCTCTTTTTCTAATTCCAGGTAGTTTTTCTTGAACATAAATGAAGAACTGCAAAGGTACTTTATGTGAGGCCATATCAGTGCATTGCTCAGTGCTTCAGTACTTCCCTTCTCTATTGGAAATGTGTTTGTTAGACATTGGTTAATGTACTTATTCTGCATGGCCTGTGTGATGCTGTGAAGTACGAACCCCCATTTAAAAGTGGAAAATAGTATTTGCAGGAGGATCCATGTGTGCAAATCTGATCCAACGTGCTGTACTTTCACTTCACCTCTCCTTCATTCAAAATAAACATCGCCTTAAATGACAGTGAAGTGAAGGGAAACATGGGAATTCCAATGTCATTTAAAAGGACTGTGAAGAACATGGGTTAAAATGTCATAATATTTTCTTTAACATCATTAAACATTCTAAGAATTCGATCAACATATTCATTGCAATTGTATAATTAAAATTCAGAATGAAATAGCATAATAGCTTTTTTACAGCCATCATTACGTAATGAGTGGTTTTATAGCAAGCTCAGCTACCTTTGGATTTGTGTAATTTTAAAAACTGGTTGATTTCCATTGTAACACTCACGATTTCATCCAAAATACTAAAAAAAAAAAATGTTCTTGTGGTCTTCTTTTTTTTTTTTAATATTTGAAATACAAGTGTACAATAAAAGTCTAAAAATTCAGTAAGTGCAGAGTGGGTTTTTTTAGAGACATAAACAGCCAGCTTCAAACTGATAAAATAATACAAATGTTCAGTTCAAAGTGATTTTTAATGAAGATGATGAGTCCCAGGAAATAAGAAGTTAAGGGCAATATATAACTTAAATCAGCAGTTCAATCATGGATTCCCTGCCTCCCACACACCCAACTGTGTGCTGTGCATCTCAAGATCTGAACTACAAAAGACACAGCCCAAAGAAGTGAAGGAGCAAACACACCTCTGTGTTTATCGTGCCTCTCAAATATTGCTTCAGCCCAGGAAGCTTTGTGTCCCATAGCTACCTCACCTAGAGCAGCACAGTGTATTGGGGTGATACTCTGCTTCTCAGAGTCCTTCCTCCTGGCTTTCTGCTCTCCCCATGCTATGACCACCAGGCGCTGTGAATATTTGCCTGATCTTACTGTCGCAAAATAAATTACACCTGGGCTCCCATAGCTAAACTTGCCTTTCATTATCTCATCCACTATAGACAGTTGTCTCTATAAGTTGACTGTAAGCTATTCTACAAGGATATTAAAAGAGAAAAACTTTATATTCAAAGATGACACTGCTGATGTAAAGATTTAACCTTTAATATTTCATCCTATGTTTAGTCAAACTGTGCACCAGCCTTCAGAACAGGCTCGTTCTCCCCATGCTAATGCTGCTTACTTATCAAGAGAGTTGACAAATATTTATCCGTCTACAAATTCTTCATTAATAAATTTGTCTTTCCCTTAGCACATAAGTCTGATATGGAGGCCCTCTGATTTCTCTGCCTTGCTCTCTCCTACATTTCTAGTGCATTCTCCTTTCTTAGCTAGATTTACATCACACAATGTACAACACAGGAGTTTTTTGTTTCTTTTCAAAAGAAAGTTGAGGGGAAAAAAGAAGAGAGAAGCCCACTACTCTTCATATCCAACATACTTCCTTGTAAACCACACAGTTCTTCAGTTACTCTATTGATTCCACATTTTGGCTTTTATATTTAAACTAGATTACAATTTATTTGCAATATCAATTTAGGTTCATAGACACTGAGAACAAGATGGAGCTTAGATGTCCACTTTCCAGCCCACAGGACCAGGCTGAGTTCTGCAGCTAAAGACAGCATGAAATATGGCACAATCTAAAAGATCATATTCCATTTGAACTCCTGACCAAGAAGCCTTTCTCAGCTCTGACAGTTATGAGCACAGATTAAAAAAGATAAGAACAAAGACCCTTAGATACTGCATCTCAATCCAAACAAACATACTTGAGTTTCAATGACTGGATTTGGCTGTGAAGAGATGCACTTAAAGAAAGCAATGAAGATTAATAGATGTTCATAACCTGAATGCTTAGAATATAAGGAACAACTGAGATCTCAGCATATTTTCCTGTTCATTTTCTGAGCTGTGATCAGCATCTTAACTTATGCTAAAACAATCTAGCTGGAATCATTCATTTATCTATTGTCTTAGGTCCATAAACATCCACTCCTCTGAGTCTGCCTTTCGCTTTCTCTCCTACTTGAATGGAAGAAACAAAGCTGCTTGCATAGTACAGAGCACAAGATTGTTACAGGAAAGACACTGTTTAGTATTACCTTTATGTGCATTATGTATAGGTGTGTTCTGAGGTGTTTTTCCACCCATGTCCCTACATATTCTGGCATTTAATGACTTCTGAAGCAGAGGCACTTTACACAGTGGAAGCCAAAAAGTACATTAGCAAATTCATCTAAGAGAAGTGTGCTGTTAAATAATAATATGTAGACTAATTAATGTAAATGCAATGGTGAGAACACGCTGACATTGTTAAAGTTAATGATCCAGCTGCATTATCATCTACATCACTGCAATATTGAGAAAATCAAAGAACTCGGCTCTCTGCGCCCTGGATTGGCATTTTCACTAGACATCTTGAAGAGTCAATTAAAAAGGCTTTCAATAATTTTGCAAAGACCACTGAAAATTTTATTATGGAATTTGGGCCAACACTTCAGTTTTACCTAAAACCTTAAGCAAAATGTAACAAAGAGTTTGCATTATGCTGGAAATAGTTACCAAGGTCCTGTGATTCAATGACACAGCTTTCTGAGTCCCAGCTCTCCTTCCCAGTGTTCTTGTTGCTGACCTCCTTCTTCACAGCTGGCCTACGCTGCTGGCCCCAGTCAAATCTGACACTGTGTTTGATCACTCAAATGTGAACTCAGGAGTGGCCACAATTCCCTTAGCAATTCCCACTTGATCTACTGCAAAAAAATATTTTCCAGAAGAATTGTCATGAGAAATCAAATGTTACTGCTTTAACAGTAAGGAACACCTACAGTCTTTCTTTCAAAGAAACAAAACTGGGGAAAAAAAAAAAAAAAAAAAAAAGATTAGCAATTCTAGAAATGTAGATAAATAAAGCATAAGACTTGTATGGAGACTAGTTCTTCAGTGCATTTTGGATGTTGGAAGACATACTGAGAGAAACAGGTATTTAATATCAACATTACAAAGAATAAAGCAGGTCTCTTGCAAGACTGACCTGGAGCATGAAAAGCAAGCCAACGTCTGCTGATGAATTTCCTGCAACCAAAACATCACTGAGAAAGAGAGGCAAAGCAGAGAGGAATACACACACCTTGTATTGTTGGCTTTCTTTCGTAATATTGGAGGAAAAAAAGCACAAGTTTTGCTTGTGCAAACTTAGCAAACTAAGATGTTCTGCAGCTTCCCATGAAGTTGTTCGGTTGAGTAAATGCTGATTGCTTTTTTGACTGAAACTGCTCTTCAGACAAGGCACAAGATCTAAAGCATGGGCACCATTTTGCACGTGTGGCAAGGTAGAGGTTTTTGAAAATCAGCAATTTGCATCAGTAACACAAAGCGCAAGAAAAGGGAGCAAAAGAATGCAGTGCCCAAACGGCCTAAAGAACA
Organism: Centrocercus urophasianus; assembly: GCF_019232065.1. Taxonomy (NCBI): domain Eukaryota; kingdom Metazoa; phylum Chordata; class Aves; order Galliformes; family Phasianidae; genus Centrocercus; species Centrocercus urophasianus. The sequence goes on from NW_024884867.1 coordinate 9,535,089, forward strand.
GAGCTCATGATGAGCTTTTGGTTGATTTCAGCAAGAGTATTTTAATTGCTAATTGTTATGGCTGGGAATGAAGGGCAGCACTTTATAAGCAGTACAAAACTAGAATTAAAACAATAGGTTATAATACCAACAGTTGTAAGTCACAGATCGCATTCATGCAGGGCTAGAATTTGCCTATTTGCCTACACCTCTGATTCACAAACGCATTTAGTCTCCAGGATATTTTTTGCACTGTGAAAATGAAGCTCATACATCCAGGCTCTGGTCTTGAGCAATGCTGAGATTCATTCCTACTCTACTGAAATACTTTACCATTCTGAAATTTCCTGCCAGCTACAAGTCCTGCAAAGGCAGCGCTGTTAGAGCATGAAATGGAACGCATGTCTGGCCATTTTGCCAGTGCCACTCAGTGGCTTCACACAGCATTTCTGTGATACCACAGCAGCTCGAGATGCGGCCAGGCCCCAGGCACACAGCCCTGCTTCCCTCCATGGCTTTCACTTGGTGAAGATTCTACTCTAGGCACACATTTTCTAGCAATCTCAGCTCCAATATAAATGCCATAATAAGTGTACAGATTCAGAAAAGTGTTCTGTGATAGAAAATACCAGGCACAATATAAAGCAGTGCAATAAAAATACATTCTAGGAGAAAACAGAATAACCCATCAATTTTTCTTTTTCTTTTTTTTCACTTCCTGTTACTTGCATTTTCACTGACAAAGTATGGCATATGGGTCCATTTGTGAGTGACCTTCATGGACAGACCTTCTTTAGTTGAAAAAGACTGGTGGAAATGGAGGGGTGAAGAGTATTCTTTAAACCATTCAGTTGAGCCTTTCAACAGGGTATATTATGTTTTAAAAAAATAAAAAAAAAAAAGCAATTTTAATTTTTTTTTATCTGCTAGCCAGCTCAACTACACACATGCACTAGGTATGAATGGATAACAAATGATAAATACATTTATTGTAGGGAACTGGTTTGTAACAAAGCAAACACAGGTTTTAGTCCCCATTTAAGGCAACTCTCATACAGCAAGAAAAAAACCCAACACGACAAACCTAAATCTTTGATAGTATAAATAAAGGGGTAAAAAGGGAGGCAAGAATCCAGCGAATGTGCAAAAACTTTTACAGATATAGGTAATTTTCTACACAGTGCTCAGTTACCATGGTGATGGGCATGAATCAGATTAGATAATTTCTTCACCAAAGAAAACCGACCGAAGTTAATGGCAGGTTTTCCAGCTGATCTGCAGTATTAGGGCCATGTGCATTATTTTTCCCTCTGTAGAATATGAAAGATTAAATGTGCACATGATTAAGTGTGCACATGATAGCATTATCCCAGGGAAAGACAAGGGGGCAGTTTGGACCTTACTTATAAACTGGCTCTAGCATTACTCTAATCTCATCTCCTGGAACATGTCACTCCCCATGTAAATCCTCTGTGTTCCCTGCAGAAGACACCACAGCAGTGCAGTGCAATGGGTGCACAGGTTAGGAAGTGAGAAGAGTTTAGGGCCCGCATTTGTGCTCTGTTCCCTTGTCTGTGTTACTGAATGCATTAATGTAATGAATTCCTTCTGTCAGCTGAAAGACAGTTATGGATAGCTAACGTGTCCTCTGCCCACTCAAAGGCAAAATGCACTGCCTTAAAATTCAATTATTTTGTTCTGAAGAAAAGAAACAACTTGCTCAAAAGCATGCAAAGCAGGAGCCATATGCTACTCTAAAACTAATGTCTACCTCATTTCAGTGCTGTAAGCTTTATGTAAGAAGCTGTCCAGATCTCAGTGCACAGTTATGTACTGAAATCTGAGCAATTGTAGGTATCACTAAAATTACATTAAAATTCTTAGCTAGCTAGCTATCAAACCATCCCTCTTTTCTGAATGCCACTGAAAAGTGTTTGCAAAGAGATGAACAGAAGATTCAGAAGACCAGAAAGATTTTATCTCACTCTGAAGTCTAAAACAAAAGTTGTACAATGACAATTCTACTTTATTCCAGGAAGAAAGGCTTATCACAGCCTTGTTGCTTTTCTGGAAGTGACTGTACAAAAAAACCTTTTTTGACCATACAGCATCTAACTGGAGAATACCAACATATCACAGTATTTTTCCAGGGATTTTTTAAATCAATCCTTCCTTGCCTTTTTCGATCCCCTAAAAGCTGGTGTCACTGCAGCCCTGGCACAAGTGTCACTGTGTAATGCTTCTAGCACTCAGTAGCCTTTGGAAGTGCATTCCCATGGTAACACTCCAAACCCTGCTGGCTACATCATTTCAGCACAGTAAGCTTAGTATCAGATGCTAAAGCCATCTGTCCAGCACTTCAATTAACATAGTTAGCTACTGAAACTTGAGCAATTACTGATATTATCGAAATCACATGGCAATCAAGGAACAAATCTGCAACACAAAAGAGGACAGAGGAAACCCTAAAGCAACACTGAAACAGAGCTAGTGTGAGTGAAAAGAGAAGGAGGGGCACTTCATCCAGAATTATATGCAAATTAGAACTTAATCTGGCCCTTAATTTCTGTCAAGTCCTCATTTTGACCGCAGAACTGTTAGAATTCTGCTGTTATTTTATGTGAAAGACTGTGTAGTGCAAGGAAATAGAAAACAAGCTCAGCACTTGTCTCCTCTACAAACTTCGGAGAAAAAATCTGGGGCTTGAGATGAGAACAAATCAGCCCAAGAGTTGGCTATGAGAAGGAAGATGTCCTTTTCTGCTAGGTTTTGACTTGAGATAAATATTGTGCAGTTATCTGGATTTATTAAAGACAAGGTGGGTAAAAGTATAATAAGCACAGTAAAATCCTGAAAATTGGATCATACCCCTTACACATGGCCTCTCTCCCATGGATAAGGGGTGCAAACCAGGGCTGTGCACACATGGCTGTGATGCCAGTGCCTGCCAGCAGTTGTCTCACTGTTTTGCTGGAGCACCAAGGAAAGGATTTCATCTCACCTGCTATAGATGGGTAAATTCAGAAGTCTTGAACTACTTATCTAAAACCTTAATAGCCCTTAGAGAGATATAGGCATTTCGAAAGCATGACTTATATGGCACTTTAGACGTTTACTGTAGAATAAGACAAATCATTCCCTATTTCTCTCCATGGACTATAAAGAATGCTGTATGCCTAGCTCAGCTAGAGTTGTCTGTACTGCAGATGTCTAAATTAAGGCAGCAGAGTCCTGTAGCTAGATCCTGTCCACATGGAGAGATGAGCTGAGACATCACAAGGGAATTGGCCCTAAGCAGTGCTTTGCACAGAGACTCAGAGATCTGCCACCCTTTAGCAAGCTGCCTGCAGCCTGTACTTGGTGCCTGCAGCAAAGGGCAGCTTGCCTCACTTCTCACATTTCCCCATCAGGCTTAGTTCTGACCCAGGAGGCACAGTGATGATTATAAAAAGGCTGACTACAACCCAGACTGGCTCATTCTCCACTGGAGATTTATCTATTTGTAGGTGTTATCCTATTTTCTTAAGAAGAACGTATCATGGAGGCAGTCATGTTTCTCCTTTTGATAAGAGTATCAACGCTCTCTTATGTACCCTACAGTGTCATGATGCTCTTTACAACCATTGTGGGTTTGTTTTGTTCTTGTTTTCTGCAGACAACAGGCAATTTTCTCACCAGAGCCAGTCACTACACAACATTATTTTTTCCCTCATTTTGCATGAATATATTGATTTGATCATAACTACAAGCCAGGATGTGTTTTGCTGCTGCTACTTTCAGGTACTCAAAATAATACTGCTATCAAATGCAGCCTAGTATTTACCAGCAAGTGATGTGTGATAGAAAACCAGGAGCTATTCCAAAGGGAAAACTGAAAACAAGTAAATATAGGTAAGTGATTCAAATAATTATAATTGTTTTCAATAACATTCAAATTAGGAAGTTCGTTCTCCATACCCACTCATCCATTGTTTTTTCACTTGTAATAAAACCCAGATATTATGAGGTTCTTTGTGGTACTTAAGAGTAAATGAGCCATACACGTCAGACTGACCTTTTGTCCCACTCTGTTTATGAACTTGAGCCTAAAAGTAGTACTCACTGCCTTTAAGACACATCTAGTGCTCATACAGAACTGCTTATCTTCTTGCAATCAGAGGGGGTCCCATATTTCAATCCTTCACTTCACCAATATTGGGAGTATCAACTCTTCAAAAATAAAAGCTAATTAGTCCATATTTTTGCAGAACTCAAGGAAGGGAATTGGCTAGAGGTGCTCTTCATTTCTGCTGGCTGAAATTGCCAGTATTGTAGTATTGTAGTATCCTTAATTCCTGCCAGCAACACAAACCACAGATGTTTCTAAGTGAGAGAAACTGTTGGTAATGTCAACCAGTACATGGCCAGGGTTCACTCATCTGCTCATGGGATTAACTTTGACTTTGAGTGCTTTCTGTGATTGCATCTTTCCTACAGATAAATCTATGTGCTCCCCAAGCAGGCCTGAGCTGCTGTATCCTGCAAAAGTTATGATTATCCTGGGTCTGGTCAGGCACAGAAACATGAACGCACTGCGCCTAAACCCAAATATATTTACTGAGGAGTAGTTTGTTGGGTTTTTTGCTCATTTGCTTTGTTTTGTTATCCATGGATTATTTAAATGACATTTTCCTTTGCACTATCAGTAAGTGACAATCACACAATCACCAACCTTGACTAAAATTAAGACCAGTAACTTGCTAATCCAACTGCGCTTCCCTGTGAATGTCTGTGCCCATCCAGGGTCTCATCTGCTTATTTATTTCTCCGCAGATTGTTATTAAATCAGACTAACATATGCATGCGTTAAACACTTCAGTGATCCAGTACTGCCTTAGGAGCTATGCTATAAACCAGAAAACGCATAAGCTTTATAACTCATTACCAAGAAGTCCAGGTTTTCATCAGCTATACAGTGCCACAGGGCAGAGTTCTGTTTGACTCTTTCATTGTCCCACAGCACAAAAGCAAGACTATAATTAAGCCCATAATTTCAGGGTTCAGACTAGTTTGGTTTGTGCTGTTAAACTGTAGAAATTATTTTGATTGGTATTACTTTGTAGCACAAGATCCATTGTTAAAATGTTTAAGAGAGTTTTAATGCTTCAATATTTATGCACAGTGTATGCATCCAGTCTGCAAATAGGGCAGTTTGTGAAAATATTAACTTTATTTTTTAAAGAAGTGAGAGAAACGATGAAAGCTTTTATGATGCTAGAGAAAAGCTTTTAAATTATCAAAATATATGTCCCAAAGGTCCAAGTAAAAACGAATTATTCATTTTAAATTTTCTTATTTTAATCCAGTTTCATGATTTGTGGACCTTAATCATAAACTTAGAACTCTTGGGGTTGCTATTCCCACTGCAATACTTGTCGTGCATGGAAGTATTTGATGCAGAGTCTGCTTCAGTATCAAGCCAAGACCTGAAAAATTATTTTATGCAACTCAACTAAATCATCAGGGAGCAGCGGAAATGTTATTTCACATGCTCTTAACTGGAAAGGGCATTTAAGTAGGATAGCAAGTGTGGAGCACAGCTGCCCACTGAAGCTAAGAAATTACGTAAAGCTACTGCTTCATATCTCTCTTCTTGTACCTCCTCTGAAGTATAATATCCATAGCCATCATCTGCTACCTTTCATTCTCTTTCTCTTTTGTTTATCCATCTAATCCTTGCTATCTTTTTCAAAACCTCCATATTTGGGCCCAAAAGTGGAAAAAAAAAAAAGTTGAAAAACAGAAGTGATTATAAATATTGTTGATATCACTGGACCTATATGTCAGGACAATCTATCATATTCACTGCCTCAGTAAAATTGCTGGTGTGGAGAGAATGCAAATTCTGTTCCAGTAGAAGAGGTATTGGAGAACTTGTTCACATAGCAGACATCTAGGGGTCATAATCACAGGATAAATAAGACCATTTCAGATGTAATACTGATTGTACTGTACGAAATTTGCTAATAAAACCCCTCCATGCCTGAAAGCCACAGAACCTAAGAAAATGTGCTTCCAAAAAAAGCTGTAGTGTGAGCTGATTTATAATGAGTGTGCAATCATGAAGTGAAAATGGCAAGGCAAATGTTAACACAAGAGTGGGTGAAGCCATTAGGAACTCAACCAGGACGTATGCAAAATGACGCCATAAGGGCGTCTAAATTCCACTCCAAACTCAATAGACTGTGTGCTGGAAGTGGAGAAATGAGATGAACAAGGGCTCATCTGCATTAGAAAGTTTTACTGCTTTAATTAATCCAAAAACATAATTATAGCTGTGAAATCTTTCTAGTGTGGATGCAATTTTACTGGTTAAATGAGCAAGAACTTGGAACTTATATCATTTACCAATCTGACTGTACCGTACTCTGGTGCATTTTAATATATCCAGTTTTATTTCACAGATGGTTCTGGCTACAGATCTAAACTGCACACAGGCATAAGTATTTATCTCTATTTAACTTCATGGAGGCAAGGCTAGTGTTTTGTCAACAATCATATTAGATCAGAGTAGTCCACTAGAGACACGTACTGTGTACTCCCGTTCTTTGATGTGGTTGTCCTGTAGTTTAAGCATTAAATCATGGTTAAATGCTTTCCCAGTTCTTTGGGTGTCCAATAAAACTAATCGATGCTGATGGTTCTTTATCTACTAAGAGAAAAAAAAATCTTCCTCTTTGCTTAGGTTGAAAACTAGAAGCTGGGATTATCCCTTATTGAAATGGTACCTAATGGTTTCTCTAATGCAGTTAAATAACTAAATCTGGCAACTCAAACATAAACACAGCGGGCTACATTTCTTCGTACTGTGTACTTTTTATGAGAGTCTAAAGAAAAAGATTCTGATACAGCATGCTAGTGGATTTATGCAAGTAACTAGCACACTGTGTGGTTGTGATGCTGGAGATCTCACATCCCACCTCTTCAGAAGTAACATTATTAGCAAATACAGCATGAATTCTATGGCAACACATAATAACAAAAAGAGCACTAAAATAAAATTATAGAATGTAATATCACAACAACAACCATATGTAATGTGTAATACTGCTTTCTGGTAGAACTGGAAGAACTCATTACATTAAACAGGTTAAGGATTTTGAGTGGAAGCACCTGAGATATTTTCCAGAAACTGTCTGCATGGCACCTTGTCAAAATCTCTCATCTCTTAATGCTAACACACAGCCCAGGCTTACGTATCAGGCATCATCTCCACCAATAAAGATACTGAAAAATCTTTCACTTAAGTGTTCTCTTTTATGTACGGATCATCATTTTCTACAGCACAGACATCTTTCTCTCTTCTGTTTGTAGATCAGTAGGAAAAGATTAAAATCTTGGACATGCTTGAATGTTATCTCATGCACAGATAATTCTCATGTGAAGTATACAACCAGTAGTCAAAATATTATTGCTACAGAACCTTTGGGAAGTGCTACATTTGGAAGCACTAAGAGTTGAATAAATTAACTATTACTTTTCTACTTAATTCTATTTAGACAGCACCAAAATAGAAGGCAAAATGAAAACATGTATCTATAATTCCAATTCCATGCTGCTGGTGGCCTTAAAAAAAAAAAAGATGAATGGTTTGTGCCCTTATGTCATTATGCTCTCACCTCTCTTTTATCACAAAACAATTTTTGATGTGGCTTGACAGCTATGTTTGCAGTCAGGAAAACTATCTCAACTGCAAGGCTTTCTGGACACTGGAAATAAGAATGGACTATAAACTAGACAGAGGAAATGAGCCTACATTATTTGGCATTTTTTCCACCTAGAGATTAAGACTAATTTATCAGTTGATTGAGAAGTACCACATTAATCAACTATTTATATTTTTCACTCAGAAAGCAAAGCAAGAATTACCAAACACGTGGCCACTATGGCTTGCTATGATAAAAGGGTCAATATGGCATATCTTACTGTACTTTTTAGTTCACTCTAAGCATCAAAACTACTTGAAATATGAGAAGCCCAGGATGAAAGGAAACATAGAATAGTGCCAAAATCATACAAGTTCTTTAGATTTTCAAGAGGGGGAATTCTTAACATTATTTTTTACAATCTTCACAGTTCTGCTGAAGTTATTATGGTTATGGTAATGCTAATGCTCAATTCCCCTCTCTAAAAATACAAATATTCTGATTTTTTTTCCTGCTGAGTGTTACTGTACCAAACTAAGTGGTGAGTGTTGCTTTGCGACCAGCAAGAAGACTGGCACACAAACAGAAGTCAAAAAGCATTTTATTTTCTTAAATTTAGCAGGGATTCTTTATGTTGCTTTTATATCTTTTTATTTTTATGTAGTTCCCTATCTCTAACTGACCTGTATGCAATCTGTTTTAAAAGTCCATATTCCTCTCCACCACCATTCTCAATAAAAATACTCCTACCCAGCCTTCTGTCTCCTTGTCTTCAGCCACTTATGTTTTAGCTGGAACCACTATCACAACCTCAGCAGTATCTGAATGTCTCCAGAACTTGAAAAGCCAGATTTCCCAAAAGGACTGGGGCCATCATCTGTCTATGGCCTCAACCAGGAGATGCACGTGGGTTTAATTTATCTTGTACTGGAGTGACAAAGGTCATGTCATCCCTGATAGGAATTTCAGCTGCTTACTTAAGTAATCTAAATCAGCAATTTAAATTGATAAGATCTCATGTGAACAGAACTGCCAATTACATGTTTCAAATGCAAGGAAAAAATAATAAAAGACACAAAATAAAACTAAAAAAATTGAAGACTAACAAAACTTCCACAGTTCAGTTTTACACTGCAGTTACAACTGCTACTGTCCACATTCCCACACAAATGTACCTGAGAATGAAAGTCGGTGTTCTTCATGGTTTTATGCAGATGATTCAGTATACAGGACAAAGATTCTCAAAATTCATTCCCCTTTTCTCTTTAGTTTTCAATGCATTTTCCAGCCCAGTACCAATAATCTTTTCCCAAGGTTGCAATAGGTCAAAGTGATTATCTTCAATTATTCTATGTGTCTAGAAAATATGACGTGATTCAGCAAAGTATTTAAACGCTATTAAAGAGAGACATGCATTAGTACAATAACTAACTTCAGTGAGGATGTAAGCAAAAGCTTGAAGTTGAGCACGAAATGCACAGTCCATTTCTTACTGTGGGCCCAATTATACTACCTCTGTGTCACTGAGCAGGACTCTACCTCAGCCTTTAGTAAGGGCCTCATTATTCAGCATGAACAAAGTTAATTGGCAAATGGTTCCATTCTCATGGAATTAAGCTTTTAAAAAGCTTTTTTTTTTTTTTTTTTTTTTTTTTTTGTACATTACAACAAAACCAAGGTCTTTCAAAGGTTTTTGTGGATGAGTAAATGACAGAAGGAAAAGCCCATCTGAAAAATGAGTGCCCAGGATTTAAAGTTATGCTGTATCTGATTCAGACCAGTTTCTTCAAATAGAGGCTGTCCACGTCAGCCTCTGCTGTTCTGTCAATTTGGAACAGATCTCTCTGGTTTTCACCAAAAGTTCCATTCTTGAGCAGGAATACCTCTTGGAATGAAAACTTTAAGAATATGTGCACATTCCCACATCTGAAAAGCCCATCCTCATTCTCTCTTCTCTCACCTTTGCACCCAAATCTGAGAGACAAAACTCAGTCAGGATTTGTCACGTGTACATAAGTAAGCTAAGTGCCCCATTACCTCAAAGCACTACTGGAACTTAGTATGTAAATCCCTCAAAACTACTTTGAAAATCCTAATCTAAAAGAATGAGTGTTGCTTATTCATTAAAGGATTCATTCATTATGACAATATTGACTCTGCATTAACTTAATCCATATACATATATTTGATAGGAATTTGTTAAATACCGAGTTACTTGCTAAGAATGAATGACTCCATATGTAATGAGAAATTCGTTACAGGCAAAGCTGCTTGGGTAGTACAACTACACTTCACCATGGAGACATTCCAGACAAAAGGCTGATGGCATGAAATATTTTAGCACAGAAGTTCAATAAAGCAGTGAGTTGTAATAAGCTAAAGAAGTTGCTCAAAGAGAGTTTAACCAGGAGAGCAGGGTGGAATTGCACAGTTGAGGATTAACCACCCACATGAAGTATTACAGAAATTGCAGTTTAACATTAAACTTGCAGCATGATTTGAGGCCTTTTCTACTTCGTATTTTAATAAAAGAGTGAGTATAAATTCCATCTGGAGCTCCGGTCCTACACCGCTTGTTTGGATCAAGTTATATATATTCACTTAATGAGCATAAGGCATTGGGCTTTTCAAGCTGCTTCAAGCTATTTCTTTTATTCAGCACATCCTTTTTAGCAGATACAGTCCTTCCTGCAGTATTTTTCCTATAAAGTCATGAACTTGTGCACCGTATTGTTTTTAGGAGCAATATAAATCAAGCATAAAGCTAACATAATTGGAATTTCAATCTTTATTTAGCTGCTTTTCCCCCCACCTGAGTCTGAAACCCAATGTGCATATTTGCATGGGCAGTACAACAGTGGAAAAGGTGAAATAGTTGTAATAAGTTATTCTGAATTATATTAGATAGAGGTCAATTCCCAATCCTTTCAAACTCCATTATAGAATTCTCTTTTAATTTTCTGGGAATAAAATTTGGCTCCAATCACTTATAAAACAGGATTAAACTTCTGGCTTTCTTCCCAGAGCAGGCAATGTCACCACACCTATGAAAATCTTCAGAGTCATATCACACAGATTCCCAAAGAAGGAAAAACCTGCTATGTATTTTGATGAACAGGATCTTCAGTTCTTCAGATTGCCACCTTCAGCACGAACCAGTTTATTCTGTTATTGATAAATTATGAAAATGCCTGAAGTCAGAAGCAATTTCTTGAACTTGCCTTCAATCTGTGGGCTTTCTACATTTAAACATTTTTCAGTATGCATTTAAAATTGAAAAGTGAGTCTGAGCAGCTATCATTTCTGTAATACCATAATAAAGGTCAAACATTTGTTAGACTGAAAGTGACATTAATACCTTCTGAATTCTTATTAGTGAAGGTCCATCACTGTATCATTTTCTTGAAGAGTAATGGATCAGCTGTCAACTCTATCACCGTCTGTCTCTATTTTCCTACTTTCAAACCAGGATCAAAGAGAGAAGGAGGAAATCAAAGAAATAAACTTCACAAAAATACCAACTTGACAATTTTAATTAAAGCCCAAAGTCCAAGCATATGACAACCCATTACCTGGAAAACCCAGAGTTCTTCACAGTACAGAAATTGAATTTTTGAGAGAAAGAAATTGAATTTGAAAACAGGAGTGCAGTAAGTATTTTTATTTTTATATTACTCAACTGCCCACTCAAGAAATCTCAATGACTAAACCCCCAAATTACGAGACTGGGTATCAGATGGGGCTGACTTCTCACTTAAGAAAACTAAAAAGTCACTTTTGTGCTGTATCTGTTATCCTGGCTTGAATTCCAGCAGGTCACAGATGAGTTATGCTTTCAACTCCTGGTCTGGAACAGCTGATCATGAAAGTATGAGCACTAGGCAGAAGTCTCTCATCAGTTTACCTTCAATTTACTGATTAGAGAGAGGGAGCTGGATGAGAGGCCAGGTGCCTCTCCCCCCTGCACACCCTGGAATAGGTCCATAGGACTGACATTTACCACCTGTGAGATAAACACTCAGTGCATGCTGAGGCAAGGACCAGGTGTCAGTAAAACTGCTGATGATCTGTCCCTCCTCACACAGATTTGTAGCTTCTTGCAGGCGTTGTGATCTACTACATGTATTGATGGCTGAGCACATCAAAGTGCCATGATATCTGGTTAATAGATTAGTATATATGTTTTAAAAGTGTTTACAGTACAAGAAGAGCAATAAGATAGAAAATGCAGTGAAAAGAAAAGGCGTATTTTACATAATGCAGTCAGCTTCTGCCATTGTCAGTGAGAGCCAGTCAAGTTGCCTGTGCTTTATTATTGTGCATATTGGTTTAAGAAGAGCATAACATTATGTAAGAGGAAAATACATTATTTTAACTGTGCAGAAGGCACAGCAAGTGGTAAAAAAAGGATAAAAACTGGAAAAAGCTCCATCTGTGTTGCTTGTCATTCAGAAGTAACTGCACTGTCTTTAAAACCAGGCCAACACACAGAGATGCTTAAAAGAAAATAACTAAAAGAAAATATTATGAAAAGGGAAGAGGAGAGAAAGAGAAAAAAAGAGTGATCAAAATTAATAAGAATAAATACAGAATTAAAAGTGGATGTCAGTGTAGCCAGGACAAATCAGGAATAACTTCCATTTACTTCAAAAGAAACTTTTCCAGTTTTATACTCACACTACTTCAGTGAAAATCTGAGCCACAGAGATGAAATTTAAAGATAGAAAAGTTGTGAAAACAGTCAAGATTCACATAAGAATAATTACATTGTTTAAACATAGCTCTCTCAGACCTGTAATTAGAATTTAGTATGTAGTATCTCAAAGGTTATGATGTCTTCCAACTTTGAAAGATGAATTAAAATTACAAAATACGGAGTTAAAGCAAAGAAACAACACAAACAAAATGAAAAATCTGATTTTTCTGCATTTATCATTTTCCCATTGTGTTCCTGTGTGTGCAGAAGAAGCTGGGATTACATTTGTAGCCAACTTCCCCAAATAGGTGTAATTCATAGTTGCATTCTGCATTCTGCATTCTGCATATCCCATTATGCATATCCCATACCATTGCTCTGATGACTGCAGTGGAACAACACTGACACAAAGCCTTCTTCACTGTAATGCAACTGAAGAAAGCTTCATGCTCCAAATTTCCAAGTCTACACACCAGTTTTTCTCAGCCTAGACTCCACTATCAATACAGACACATTTATTTAGTAGTTAGAATTCCAAATTCCCTTATAAAAAAATTATTTGACAAACTAGGAAATTGGGATTTACTATGAATATATAGATTCTGCATCTCAGGATCATCCAGATTCTGAATGTGACAGTGATAAATCCTATGAAGAACTTGCTAAAATTGTGGCAAAAGGAAGAGCACTTGGTAAGTGAGGTTTATTTGAGAAGGGAGGAAGAGTTTCCCTGTATTTCAGCTGCCTCATATAAAAAGTTCTCCCAAAATTGGACAATGCTGGTCTAAGATCAGATAAGCCATTTGAAGTGACTTATGATCATGATTCAGAGAATGTGCAGTTGAACACATGATGGTGTAAGTTGTAAGAATGAATTACATCCTTAATGAAGAGAATGAACACTAATATTCTCTGTACTAACTATGAACATGTATATTTTTGCCTGAATTTTACTAGTAATAATCTAAAATACATTTGGTATAGCTTCAGCCTTCACAGATCTTTCACACCAGATTCTGTGGATATAAGAAGTACAATGGACACAATGGAACTAAAATGGAGACAAGAAAAATAAGATTAAAGATAGTTGGCAATCCTGGCAGTACATATATAATTACAGAAGGATTTCTTCCTCTGAAGCACCCTCCTTGCTTTTATTCACACATAACCCAAGGATAGAAGGAATAATTATTCTTCTAGGTGTTTGATGTAGTAGGTCCTGCATCTTCCATGTAAAGTCCTATGCTGTAAAGTCACAGTGAAACTCCTTTATCTGGTACACATTAATACTGTGTACTTGGGAAGAGATTTTCCTGGTTTTAACTGCCTGTTGGAAGATTGCAGAAGACGGTGCTGTGTGCTTAAAAATCCATTATTAGTACTGTATTAGCATTTGGAGTCTCTGAAGAGGTGGATGTTGCAGGTTATCCACAAAGAATCTACTTTCAGTAATGAGGAGAGGAACTCTGACATCTGTCAACTGAGTAAATTCCACTGTTTTGTAAATATTGATCAAACAATCATGGCTAATGATACAACTCTGTAAGTGAATTAGACAAATGCTCCCACATGGCTATCAATTTAATTTCCCAGACTAAATTAGCTTCTTTTGTAAAGCAAAACCCTTTTAAGGAAGATAAATTGTTCAGTGACATCAATGTCCATTTCAATTATGGCTTTATTCTGGTGGAGGCTGCTCTGCATAATGTACCTGTTGTTTGCCTGCTTGTACTGTAAGAACATACAGTGGGAACCACGTGACACGAACTGTGAACATTTGTACCCCATATCTCTAAAATATGGTGCAGCTGATGAAAACAGTAGCCAAGCAAGTAATTATCTTTTTGTACAGCTCATACCATTAGCTGAGCTGAAATCCCTGTTGTTAGAAAATACGCTGCATTAATTCATCTGAGTAGAACCACGTTTCAAAACTGCACAGCTTCTCTCAAGGGAAACAAAACAAAGCAAGAAGAGAAGGCAGGGAAAGGGTCCAACTCTTCCTCTTTCAAGGAGCAGGTAACACTTTTTCTGAAATCTGTTCTTGCTTCCAATCTGAGATGCTGCTCACTGAAGTTGGGCAAAAGCTCCCTCCATCTTGAGTGGACTTTGGAAAGCCTGATGGAGAATCTATAATGCCTGTTTATTTCTGCATTATTTTGTATCAGCAGCAATTTATTAGCTTTGAAAACCAGAAAGGTTCCGTAAAACAAATCTCAGCCAAAAGATCAATGATCTGCTTACAGTTTTCTTTTAACATGTTTATGGTAAAATAAACTTTTTTCCTAACATCATTAAATCTCAAATTTGATTTTGTTAAAAAAGGGCTACTCAGACTTTCTCCCAGGGGAGTCTTTGACTTGCTGTGTTCAAATTGGCATACAGTGAATGGAAGGAAAAAATCCGAGTAGATTTTTATTCAAAATTGTAAGTACTCTGCCTTTTTCTTTAAAAAGAAAGACATCTGCTATGTAAATGATCTGGTCTTACAGGGGACAAAAAATCTTTATCATTGTTCTGCAAAGTCAGTAGCTATATGGATTGCCCAGCAGAAAGAGAACACAGCATGAATCTCAAAGCCCTGTTGTTACATTATGCAAAAGCAGACAGTAAAAAGGAAGAGGTCAGAAAGGCAATTTGCATATTGCACTTAGAGCTTAATGAAGCTCTTTTTTGAAGTGAGAGGGTCAGCTTTTTTTTAGGATATTCAGGTGGCTATCTCAATAGGAATAAAGCAACTAAATGTCTTTATATCTCCCTTATGGTTCTGATTCTGACAATTTCATTTCAAGAACTATGATGCTACCGGAATAATTTAAGTGTTTATTTTTTTCTAATTGCCACGTGCCTTTCTGTATACTTGACCTCATTTTGAAAAAGCACAGTCCAAATATGTGTGTAGATAAGCAAGAAGGGAGTTTGCTGCATAAGCACAGGAAGTCCTGCTGCACAAAATCTTCTAGAAATTCATCTGAGGGCTGCAACAACAGCATGGATATCAGACCAGATGCCTGAAAATATTGCCGTGGTGTCAAAGCTAAGAAAATGCTAATCCCTTACACAGGTCATTACTAGCAGAATATTTTGCACATGGAAGCAAGCTGCTTCCCAAAAAAGTCCATAATGTCTGATGTGACAAGATTGCATCCTCCATGAATATTTACCAACAGATTAGGTAACGTCCTGTAAAGACAGCCAACCAGCCAGCCAAACCAAACTAAAACTGAACAAAAACAACCTTACCAGTCTCATTTCCTTAGAGGTAAATCGTTTGGATCAGGGCATGTTGCTGGTCCAGTGTTACATGCTCTGAGCTAACATCCCCTGCTGTTTTGTTCTATAGGCACCTTATTTGCTTGTATCTATTAGTGCCATCATGCCTGTGCCAGTATGCATTGGATCTCTTCCTCTGTAAATGCTCTAACGGCCTTTGGCAGCACAACTCACCTACCCCATTTGAGTGGTCTAGAATTATTCTTTCAGTAAGAAATCTACATTAACTGTCACCTCCCAGCTGAGGTCATGGCATGTATCAACTGAGTTCTGTTTGCAACTCATTCCTCTGTTGTCTCTGAGCCAACCAAACCTGTCTTTGCCATTCTGTTTATTATAGATACCTCCATCAAATCTGAAGTGTTGTTATAAGAAAAATTTTCAGAAGTTATAAAGTATTATTGTGAATAACTGATGGCAACCTAGGGCTGGCCAGAAAATGAAATGCCTCCTCCACATCAAATTCCAAAATTTATTTTCATTCTGAATAGGAAACAAAGTCAAATAAATAAATTGTACAAATTAATGACCCCTTTTTCACACAATAAACATGATTCTATGAATCATTTAAATGAATGCATTTCCAGCAAAAGATGGATCTTTTTGAAACCAGTTGTTGTTATCAGCGGTGGGAGGGCTGATCTACGACCATATGCGATCAGATCATGGACAACTGGATGAAACAGTTGCTTCTCCAGAAAGCCTGTCTCAAAATGAAGCACTTAAAAGTGGGATCAGGTACTCTGCGGATTTTACAGGGTTTTACAGGGTTTATTTTTCATTTTTGCTAGTCTCTACAGCAGAGACCTCTCACCTGCTCTGCATGCATAGATACCCAAGTGCTAGTTAATCACTATTGCCTTTTGACCAGTCAAAGAGACATGCAACACTGCTGTTTTCCTGTAATATTGTAGAAATTATAATATGTAGATGTAATATGTAGAAATTAATTTTAAGGTAATCATTTTCTTTGTAACTTTTTAAATCTCTAGTATACCAAAGTACTTCAGATGCATGGATTTCTTAATGTATAGTAATAATACATTAACTTAACTTAATGTATAGTAATAATGTATAGTAGAGACTATGTTCTGTAATTTGATCTCATTGTTAGAAGCCAATCTAATATTTAACCTGGATAAAAAATGCTTTAATAGTTGGTATAGGGATAAGAGTCATCCTTCTTATTTTGTCTTGAAGGGGATACTGGTGAATGTTCTCTTTTGTCTGACCTCTTTCTTTTGTTGTTGTTGGTTTTTTTTGTCCCCTGGGTTCCATTGGTTTGGGTTTCTTTCCCACTGAACAGGGTCAATCTTCCTCATTGGGGGTCTTCTTAAATTTGACCCATTTTTTTCTGAGTGCTCCTCCAAGACTACTCCAAAAAAAAGTCTGAAAGCAGTCCTTTCTTTTTTTCTAAGGTTTTCTGAACACTCTGCTAGGAACAATTCAATCAGGTATGTTGGTACAAAAATCCTCAGACAAAGATCACCAATACTTGGCTTTCAGGGGTAGTTTGAAAGATGAGGCACTGGGAGAGGGATAGATAGCTTTCCACTGTTCTGTCTGGGCTTAACATGGAAATAAAACAAAGAGTAAATATTCTAAAAAAATAAAAAATAGTATCTTAATGCATTTTGCCATGTGTAGGTATAAGAAACAAATCTGAACTCTGCGTTGATGCAAAGTTGCCGTATTGCTATAATTTGTCAGGCTGCAAGGAATACAAGAGAAACAGAAGCCTGGCATTCACCACACCACCATTTGGATCAAAACCAAAACCAGACTCTAATGTTTTCAATGCTGAAAAGAAGTGAATGCTGCAGTTACTATACCTAATTTCTTTCTAATATTATCAGTGAGCAGTAGGCTGAACAGCAAATTTTTTTAAAAAAGGCAATTTTCTTTGATGAATTCAATTGTCGAAACTAAATTAGGATGACTGAAGAAACTGAAAAGACAAGAGAGCATCACGAATTTGTTAACAAGAACAGTATCTCATGGTTTCCTTTCCTGGCCCTTGTTGTACTTATCATGGATTAGCTGCCCATTAGACAAGCTTAATACCTGAGTTTAAACTAATTTCTTCACAGCTATAAATTCATCATTGAAACATATAATCTAGGGACATATATTACACACACCTCATCGAGATCATATGGAATATATTTTGCAGGATCAGTGAACACAGAGATAGCCAGGTCTAAGTGCTTTTGGGTAGATGAAGTAGGTAAACATCACCTTCTAAATTCCACTGTGATATTTGCAGGAGAACATATCTGTGTTTTCAAAAATGAAACTTTATTTCCAGAGGAGGTTAGACAGATGAAGATATAAACAAGGAAGCTGGAAAAAGCAAATCAGCAGCAGAAAAAAAAGTCTGTTTGTAGGACAAGAAAATGATAGCTCAAAGCAAAATGATATCATAAATTCTCTATCATGAGTCTGCAGAAGGGCTACTTGAGGTGGAGAATTTCAAACAGGGCAAAGAAATAAAGTCAAAATGTCTCCTAACCAGTTGTTCTAGAAACAAAGTTCGTATCTGTGAAATATTTGTTATGCATAACAAATAGCATAAGAACTGAGCTTTGAACAAACCTTGGATTCAGCAATGCAGAGTGTCCAAACTTACCAGGATGAACGTCTAGTTCTGAAGCTAATCAAGGTAAGCAACAATTATAACATCACAGCTGGACTTTTTTTGATGGTAAAACATATTCCATTCACTTAGTGAAACAATTACAGTGGCAGCTGCTGCTTTTACCTCCAAGAAATATTAGAAATGCCACCACAATCATTAAGAAAAGTTCAGGAACAAATGACATATCACTTTATAGGACCATCTGTTTGGAGGAGGAGGTGAGGAGAGTGACAGAAGGGCAAAATCAAGAGAGCTACATCTCACATATAAAATAAAATTTTGCTTGCAAAAGCAATTTATACAGAAACGCAGCAAGCTGTTGTAGTAATTAATACCACAGTATCAAAAACCACAAGTTGACACTACGTGATTTGGAAGTTCATAGTCTCAGAACTTTGTGCTGTACAGCCAAATTTTAATGTTCAGAACACGCTTTCTCTAGGTCAGTCCACTTTGCCAGGTGTTTGGAAAAATCAGTTCCCATCCATCGCTCTCCAAACAAAAGCAGTGACATTTACCATCATCCCTAGTGGCAGATTTTCCAAAAGAACAATGATGACATTCTCAGAGACATCTACCAGTTTGCATTCACACTCCATTAAAAATAATTGAGCACTGGATATACAAATCCTTCCTACAGGTGTTTGCATCTGTAGAGGTGTTTCCCACTCTACAGCAGTGGCAAATTATAAAGCAGCTCCCATTCTTGTCTCTGGGTAGAGTGGCATGACCTGTGTGTTCGGTAGGCAGCTTCCCTGGGTCTGGACATTATGGATCTGAACTCTCAATGAAATGGGCACTTGACCCTGATTTTCATGATTTTTATGAGCCTCAAAAAACATCAATGAAAGAAAGTAGAATGTTTAATTAAGAACATCTCAATGTTGAGATGCTCACGCTTCTCAAACCAGGCAGCACTGCTCACAGAGCTGTGGAACATATTCTCTGGATTTTTCATGTCTGGCCAGCCAGGTACAACATCCCATGCTATCAATTCACAGGTTAAACAGAAGTGCACCTCTGTACACTACTCGTGATATATCCTTAACTTCTGAAAATACAGAGATACATCTCAGAACACAACCCAATCAGCCTAGAAAACATGGACATGCTAACACTGTGGCTAAGCAGAATTCATCAGCAAAGCCAACTTTTCCTACCTGTACTACAAGCTCAATCTTCCGGAGGTTTTCCAAATGGAATAAGTTGTAGCAGCCTGCAAAATAAAAAAAGAAATACTATTTTTAATGTTTTTAAGCAATCAATTTTACTAATCCCGCTTTCTGTGCTATGCTGCATTGCCAATATTCATGGCTACTGCTACTGTAGCTAGCTCAATATTGGAGAAAGGTCTGAGGAGCTCAGGCTTCTCAAAACTCATATCCACAATATAGAGACTTTTTGCTTCATTTCAAAAAGGAAAAGGAAAAAAAAAATAAAAAAGCAAACCGTCAGAAGCTTTTTAATCTCACCAGTGCAGACTGCAGAGTGAGGCCAGGGTGACTCCTCACCAGAGGCAGAATTTGGATGTCTGTGTTTAGGAGAACATCAACATTTTGTTCACGTTTGATTGATGATCCCCAGTAAAAAAAAATCTGAACTTTGTTCCGTTCATTTTGTTCTGCATTTTTAAACTGAAATATCTTCAGAGAACAGGAAAAACACACAAATTCAGCCTAGTTGAGGGAGCACTTTTCATTCTCCTTTTGCAGTCTTTGGGCATGTGTGAGCTTTTCTCTTCCTTATTCCCAAGTGATGGGAACAAAGAACTCCTCCACTTTCCAGGCTTTACACCACCCCAGTGAGTGTGAGCACTGATCCTTCCGCAGTCACATTGCCTTGGGGCAGCTCTCAATGGCTGTACTGGAAAGGACTGCAGCCAGGATCTGTTACTGTTCAGGGAGCGATCACGCTGGTCTCTATATACATTCTATATTCATATACATTCTAACAGACTGTGATTTATACTGAAAAAAAGGTCCTCTGTGTAATGGCAGTCAAACATTTCATTTTAATTTGAAGAAGACAGTCCTGATTTTCTTTTGAAAGTTACAGGTTTAAAAATAATGTTCTGCATTGCTCTCTGAAAACAATGACAGACTCATTATCTCAGGAGGACCTTTAATGTGCTGAGACTATTTTTTGAGCTTTAAATAGTATATAGACTATGGAGTCTCCTTTTCATCTAGTTCTGAAAACTAGAGAAATGAGCCAGCCTATTTCTCTTGGGGCTGAAATAATGTGTGCGTGTAACCTCACATAAATAAGATAAGGAAGAGAATCAAATGTAAGCAAGAGCGTAGCTCCTAAAAATCCTGAGCACATTTACAGCAATTCTCTGAGGTTTTGAGAATTGAAAACATGGAGCTGACAAAGAGTGTTGCTCTTACAAACAAGAGCATTTATCAGCTGCTGCATTTTTTCTTTTCCATAGCTGTTATAAGAAAATTCATTTTGTATTGTTTCTTCCATTCATTTTGCACCTGGGTGGTATATTTCAAACCTCTACTCTCCTCTATCTCTGCTCTCCCCCCAGAAGCTGGTGATGGACTTTCCGGGTACAAAGCGGAGAGCAGACCTCCCACCTGCTCTCAGCAATGCATGAGATGCATTTTCTCTGGCAGTGCTGGAAGTTTTCTCCACCTGGGAAGAGTGGTGGGGCCATCAGTCTCTCAGCTGCCAGCTAATCCTCACAGCAGCATTAGTGGCAACATCAAATTTCTGCCCTCAGTGAGACGTCACAGTAATGAAAGATGGAAAAAACAGTCCTCTGGAACTGCAGAAAGGACTGCAGGGGAGAGGATCTTAAAACAAAAGCCAGTCCTGGAAACTCCTGCAATTACTGCCAGCTCACCTGCAATGCAAGCCACGAGAAGGGCCCAGAAGTAAAATGAATACATGAAGGGTGTACCTCCAAAGCAAATTCAGCATATGATTTATTCATAGCATTTTATGAAAAAGAAGGAAAATAATTAGGAATTCAATTACTGATAGAAACAGGAAATCTGGACAAAATTTGTACTGTGGCTAGTTTTACAATAAACTCTCTGCAGATCACACAATCCCTCCGTGCCTCAGTTTCTCACCTGGTAAATAGGAGTGGCACAGCTGTATGTGTGTGCTTTGCACATCTGGCAATTGTGGGACCTAAACTATTCTGACTGCAAGCTATTCCTTTCTTAGGGTCGTCCCTGGAGAGCCACTTGACAAGTTCATGTGCTTGGATCACATCTGAAATAGTGCACATAGGTATTTCCAACTCCTTGAAGTTGGTGCTTTCCAGTCCCAAAGGAGAGAGGAGGCATGGCCCAGCTCCATGGTGCTGGTGCCCCTTGCACACACACAGATCAGTACTCACAGGTCCAGTACTGAGGGTACATGCTGTAGTGATTAGTTACTGTGTTTTGGAAAGCCAACAGAAAAAATGAGCTTTCTGAGACCCAAATGTCAGGATCAATTCATTGCTGACCTCTGAGAATTCGGAAACACTCCAGCCTAATTTTACAGGCTACTTCCAATCCTGAGCAATTTGAAAACTTAACGCCATGTGTCCGTACAATGTCTAGCACAACAGGACACTGCCATCAAATAAAAGTAATGGTAATATTTTCTAGAAATGTATTTCCCTGTTTCAGAAAGTATGTCTATCACCAGCCAGGTAAGTTCAGAGAATGGAGACTGAGAGAAAGGAGATGCCAGACCAAGCATTTTCCACCTGAAAAAGTGAAGTACGTGTGTTGGGGTGTTCACTTAGAGGATGTTAGGAAAGGACAACTTGGGCTCACATTTGGGTACCTGAAGTGAGTCATTAAAAAAAATAAGTCAATGTTAATTGCCTGTGTTTTGAAAAATACTTCAAATTACTCTATAAAAATAGAGATATGCCTCAGGAAGAAGCTCCTGCTATGAATATTAATAGGCTAAGACAATTGCTTTGTGTTTCTTCTTACTTTGTGTTCTCTAGTGAAATTTCTGCTCTTGGTACAAGTAGGCCATAAAAACTCATCCTGTCTTACGCTTCTCACGAGTTCCAGAAAGCAGCAACTGGCACTGCTGCAGTGTGATACACTCAAGCACTGTATAGTCTACTGTCCCCTGACACATAATAACACACACACAAAGGTAAAAAAGATAAAAAGTAAAAGAAAGGGGGCAAAAACAGGATGCACTGATAAAGAGAGTCAGACAGGTGACAAACCATCCTCGCCAGCATTGCTGAAGGCAAAAGGCATGAGACAGCTTTTGATACATAGTCTGGTAATAGAAGAAAGAAAACCCAGATGAGAAAAGGTGCTAGCCAGGAGCTCCAGTCTGCAGCCTTGCAAGAGAGGTTGCTAGGCAGCTGCACCTGGGACAGCACCAGCAGCACACCAAGCAGCCGCTCCAGAAAGGTTATTGTCAGCAGTGTAAATAATGCTAGCAGGCTCTGGGCTTGCATAGAGGGGGACCTTCTGCAGTAACAACTGGGATTCTGGAGATGAGTGCATGTAAGGATAGCAGCCACCTCATAAATGAAACTAAAACCAAAACAAACTTTAGAATGTCTGGGTGTCCTAGGCTGTTATAGGCATATAGGAGATATAGCGTGTGTTAGATACCTGGTTCTCATGAGAAGCATGGTGTACACATACAAACACAGACACCATTGACTGAAACGTATGAAGGCATCTATCTTGACCCTGGGACAGAAACCGCAGGCATTTTATTACCAGCACATCCCTGCAATGCAATGAATGTGCAGCTCTGGTGAGCTGCCTGTCTGCCCCACTCGGTGTCCTTGTCCTGGCAGGCAGCCTGACTTCAGCTTGCAGTTCTGCCAGCTCTACCTGCTGAATGGAGCTGAGTCCTGCTGTGTGTGCTCTGCTTCCCTTATTTGGCAGCGTGCCGTGATTATAGGTGAAACATAGGTATCCTCAAAGATAGCTGAAAATCAGGTAGGAACTGCTAATCAAAAATGATGGAGATGCTTATCGGTATATGGGACAGATCTGTGTTGTATAAATAGCCAGTGTCTCTTAATGGCATCTTCAGGAAGAATTCACAAATTTATTTTTTCCTATCCACATAAATAAAGTGAATTTATTTTGACTTCAATAGCCAAAGTCTGAAACTCAGTCTCTTACTGACTGCTGCCTTGCTTGAGAAGATATCAAGGGATTCAATAGCCATGTTTAAAAGTCAAACAGTCTCTAAATTATTTAGTCACATAAATTTCATATAAAGCTGAGTTGTTAATCTAAACATCCTTACAACTCTGGGATTCACATGAAATGAAATCTAGGACAAGAGGGACCCTGATATAAGCCACTTCTTTCTAGCTTATTTGTGAGGAAAGCAGGTATTGTTTCCAACTGTATGAGCTGATGAGCTATAAAGCAATGAGGATAATAAATATCATTCTTACTGACTGTTGTTTACTGAAATTCAACAAAGACATCAAATAATTATTAAAGGCATTCCAATCACAAATGCAAGCCAGTACATAGCAACAGCTGCTCTTACCACCTACAGAATTGTGGAGGGTACACTGGATAGACTTACAATAGAAAAGAAATAGCTACTGTAGAAGTCATTTCCATAAATGACATATATCTGATTTTTTTTCAGGATAAAGTCTAGACAGGTATTATGTCTTCCTTGTCTCTTTTCCTTCAACAGAATGTACATTTTTTTCCTATGAGTTTCTGAAATTCAGTGTGTAAAAGAGATCATCTCCGTATCGTCACTGACTGTGCCATTTTGAAGCATTAAACAAAAATTCCACTTGATCCAATCTGTGCTTTTAAGCTCCTTAAATAGGAATTAATCCCAAGGGTGCAGGCATAAGTATTAAATCCCAACACAATTAGCAGTCACAAAGACTCTCACCCAACACATAATATGTATCAAACTATAAAACGATAACACGTGGCAATTTTGTGCTAGTATTTATTTAGACAAAGAGAAAAATCAGTCAAACTTCTCCATGAAATTCTTGCCATAAGATACTGTGCCATGGAGATGTAAGATTCATAGAAATTAAACTCTAAGCAAGTAGACAAAAAATGGCAAGAAGGCAACGCCAACAAGGTAAGTGGCTACAAGCCAACAGTATCTGACATGAACCACATCTTTTGGACTCTTGCCTAGAACTAAACTGTGCAAAACACTTGTTCAATTTTAGAAAAGCTGTTCAATGTCATTAAGAAGCAGAGCTAGCGACTGATGGTGTTTTATGAATTGTTTTTTTCTCAAGAGGTTTTGTAAAGATCAAAGAGCCTGTGAGCAATATTGGCCAGGAATAAACACGACAAAGAAACAAATTGGAGAAGCCAAAGAAGATGAGAGAGCTGGGCTGGAGGCTGGCACTGCGTAGGATTCCCTGCAGCAGAGCACTGCAAGAGCCCCTGGCCTCCAGTGGGGACAGAGGATGGCCTCCATGCCCTCTAGCTCCCTTTGGAGAAGAGCAAGAGGCGGAAAAAGATGTGCTGTTCTTCAGTGAAGAGCTGTGTCAATTGAAATAAACCTCAGAATGCTAAAAATTCAGGATAGCACGTGGCTTTCCATTACCCTTGGAGTATAAGGATTAAAAATGAGAACAGATTAGACAAAATAAGCTAATCTGCAAGTAAAGAGAACAAATGAAAAGTACCTGCCTGTAAGAAGGGATATGAAAGCATGCTGGACAGTAAATGGTCTGGGGAGAAAAACAGAAGCTAACAGTGGCTGGAAAGGAGCTAGAAAGCACTTGTGTCAAAGCATACTAATAACCAAAAGGACATTCAGAAATCAGTGGTGGAAAGAAAGTACATACATGCAATTTAAAATGTAAATTCCCTACAAGTGCAAGAAAACCCTGCAGATACGCTAAGAGCAATGAGAGAGTAAAATCAAAACACTAAAAAAGAGATTTCATCTGTCCGGAACATCTTTTTAATGTATATAAAAGATAATTTAATTCTGCCATATACTTTTCTTGTGTTTCTTCATTCCTGATCAGGGAACAGACACGCACAAAGTGGGCCCAACTTTTGTCCTGCAGCCAAAAGATCTGGAGTGCAGCTGTACAGGTCATTTGTCCCATTGTCCTCACTTCCCCACATATGACCTTACCTTGGGATAACTGTTAGTGCCACTTTGAAACAAAATAAGATTACTGGAAACTAAGATTTGAATGCATTATTAATTTCCATAGATGTGTAACATTTTCTATCATCCATCCAGCTAGGTTATTCATATACATAACAATCTGTTCCTTACTTCACTGCAACCTTGCTCAATGGGGAAGCATTATTATTCCCTGTTGGAAAGTGCAGTATATCCATGCTGCAGACACAGCAAGGAGTGTTACACACACATCTGCAACTACCTGGGAATGAGTGGCAGCTAATCTGCAGTGTAATGAGAACTGCACACATTGAATGTCCAAGTACTGACCAGATAAATCTGATCCCTCCAAATTAATTCAGTTCCTAGAAGTTCCACTGAAGTTCCATAAATGCTACGCTAATGCTTGCACAGCAGCACCATAGAAATACAGTTTCTATCCCCTCTCCCAGATCAAAGTGCTCAGTCAAGGCCCAAGACACACTGCTGGCATTTCACACATTAAACCAAATATAACTGATGCAGTGCTGCTCACATGTGGTGGCTGAAATTAGTGCCAATGCCCAGATTGCAGAGTGGCTTCACAGGAGAAACTCTTGCTCCATAAGAGGAAGGCTAGAGACTCATTGCCCTCCTCATCAGCTTCACTGGATGCACAGACTGGGTGTCGCTGGGCTACAAAGTGCCAGGAGGTCCTGCAGACCTGCCTTGCCCCACTCTGCAGCTGAGGACACGAGGTTTAGCTGGACTGAGGAGGGCAAGCAAGCAAGTAGGAATGTGGCTCTAAAATGAGATATGAAAGGAGATTGGAAAGACAATCTCATATTGGAACATTTCCTAACCTTCAACAGTGATGCTTCAGCCAAGGCCCCGTGTTCTTCACATGCTGCAACAATCAAATTGCAGAAGCATAACCAGGCTTTCTGGACCCCACTGCCCTCTTGATGCATCCATCATTCAAACACCACAGAGAACTTTGACCATCTATCTTTTAAACGACATAAAGAATTGCAAGCAGATCTCTTAGCACAGTTTTTCAATGCGGTGAGGAATTGCCACTGAGTCATTTTAGGATTTGTTTTGAACAAATTACAGTTTATAATTCTCAGCTGAACTGCAAAATTATACACACAAAGTCAAGCACAAGGAATCAGAAATGAATCATTCCAAAGTCATATCTCCCCCTTCATTTTCTATTAAATTAATAAAACAACACTGACATAATTCATTAATTTAATTGCTCAACTTACATGTTTTACTGCACTTAACCTTGAATAATTACTGTCTTTAATAACTGAATAATTACCATGCCTGCAAAGTTTCAGTTTTCCTGATATAAACTACTAGACCGTGAAACTAACATAAAATCACAGTTCTTATTCTCCTAGACTTCCGCTGAACTTATCATCGCTACAAGAGGAAGAGCAGTAAAAAAGGCTAGAGTAAAGATTCCTGCATACCCAGGTACAGCTAAACAGGTGTGGAGGAAAATGTGCCATGGGCAGATGAACAACTATTCCTGAAAAAAAAGAAGGGACAAGAGAGTTTCTTTCTTCCTCTGTTACCTG
Source organism: Centrocercus urophasianus (assembly GCF_019232065.1). Classification (NCBI taxonomy): domain Eukaryota; kingdom Metazoa; phylum Chordata; class Aves; order Galliformes; family Phasianidae; genus Centrocercus; species Centrocercus urophasianus. Next base: position 9,562,014 of record NW_024884867.1, read on the forward strand.
CTCCCCAAGCTGCTCCAGCGCAGCTACAGGAAGTTTTGAAATGAAGATCCCACATGGCTTAAAAGCAATGTGTTGTTCTGTACACCTGGCTTCAGCTAGGTAGCTGGCAGAGCAGAAGGCACCTTAAAGACCAGATATTTTATGTGCCAATTTCAATGAAAAACAGGTTTGCATGCCAGAATAAGGAAGAGCAGACATACTCGGATACATCCAGAAACTGATGAAATTCATCCTACAGTAATAACTATACTGAGTGATCTCTGAAGGGCAAGTGAGTTCCTAAAAAACTGAAGAGCCATAAATACAGAATCTAATTGCTGACACACAGAGGTCTGGGTAGATACTGTTCATTTCATGTTTGGGTGTGTAGCTGACAAGTGGAACTGCTCGTAGTGGAAAGTGATCCTTTCTAATTAAGAGCATCAAACCAGGACCAAAAACAGAACCACAGCGTACGAGATAAAGCTCAGCTTCCTCTGCATCCCAAAACAAAGTACCTGTTTGATAACGGCTGTGAAAGAAAACATAGGGGATATCCATAGCAATGCAACAGGGCAATAGCTGCTTACGAATGTTCATGTAAGAAGAAATACTTCAAAATCAATTCATACCACTCAGGGACTAGCACACCAACCAAAGACATGACCACAAAATTGAAGTAATTGCTATTTTACGTTCAGATCAAACGGGGCCCAACATCATCTGATCTTCTGCATACAATAAGAGGGTGCTAAACTTTTGCTTGAACCCAAGCACATGCTTGCATCTTGGACTGTAAGGCATGTTTCTTCTGCCCACTATAAGCTGGTATCGTGTAGAGTTTGTTGAGGAACCTGGCTCTGAAAAATGATAAGTTTTGAGTCATTTCCGTGCACGAGTGAAATACAATTTAGCAAGCCTGGCCTACTTGTTATCTAAAACACAGAAATGTTTCTACCATCTATTTTTAAGCACAAATTGAGTTTTAGAAAGCTTAACTCTCTGGACTCCTGATTTTGTCTGTAGACAATGAGTCAGAGGCAGGAGCTTAACTCAGCAGGAGCCTGTCTCCATAAGGAACACATGGAAACTAGTCTTTGAAGTCTGTCTGTCTAAAATTAGATTTTCTTCAGTACCTCACACAACCCTGATTGTGTGCAACTACTTGCAGATGGAAATTACAGCCACTCTTGCCACAGTCCTGGAGATCAAATACTCTCTGGTCATTCTGATATGGTTGAATCATTTAAAATCCACAGTGACAAATGTTAAATGCTTTTCAAAATGTTTTGGTTTTTTTTAATCAAGACATTTTTATAGCCATCAAGATTTCCCCAATATTTATGCATATGGGCATAAATATAATTTAATCTATGTTCTAATCTATGAAGATAATTAGACATCCTTTAGAAGTCTAATGCAGTTGCCTTGTTGCAGATGCACAAAAGCAGTAACCGCCACGCAGCTCCCACTATCTGTAATTCTCCAGCCACATGGGAGGCAGTGGGAGGAGATGTGCAGACGTCTGGGTGGTGCAGCTGGGGTCTGCCCTGCTTTGCTTCTGCAGCACCTGTAGCCAACATTCACTTTTTGACTTTGAGAATCAGTGTGCTGTTTTACTTGATCCCATTCCTGCAACTGAATTTTAGCCAAGTGCAGGTTTAATTTTCAGTGTTTCCTACTCTTGAAAAGCTGATACGAATATACTTTAAGTACACAGATTTTAAAGAACCATTGAAGTCAAACCAAAATTTATTTGTAAATTTACTTGTGATAACTAGGTTATTCACATGCATAAACCAATAACTTTCTTCTCACCTCCTGTATTGGCACACTGAAACTAGGGAAAACAAAGAGGAAATTGTACCTAGAAGAGAATATGATTTATCGTGCCTTGGGTAACAACTTAAGTGTAAGTGGTAACAACTCATGCACTCTCCTGCATAGCCAGCCTGCATCTCTGCACAACAGTTGGATTAGATTTTAATTTACCTCATGTAGTAATAGTACTGTCTGTCAGATCAGAACTTTAGTACATTAAACAACACCATTAAACTTCTCATTTTCATTTATAAAACAGAAATGATTCCAGAAGATTAAAAGAAGAAAAATACTCCACATCAGAAACATGTTCTCATCTTCTGTAATGACTCTCTTTTAGTTGGAAGCTGCAACTGTGACAGCCTATCTGCCCTTCTGAACTGCTGCTTTTGAGATACAGACAGACAGAAGGCAGCAATATATGGACCTCCTGTCCTAACTCCCAGGGTAGCACAATCAATTAGCACTATGTGTGATGAGATACAAACACATCCGAAACAATCACTAAACATGCTATCATCTCATTAGTTCACACCAAGCAGATTAATTTAAATTATAAGAAAGCAAGTGCTATAGAATCTGCCTTGAAAATACTGAGATCACAAAGTCTCTCTTCCTAGAAGCAACCGCTCACTGGCAACGAGGAGCTGCTTTCTAAGCAAAGCAACCTCTTAATGACAAGGTTTTAGACTAGAGCTGTGTTCTGCCTTCTTTCCAAACAAGTAGGGAGGTGGAACTTAGACTTCAGATCTCAGTCTACCCAATGACTTGATTTGCAATGAGGCTCACAGGTATCTGTCATAGACTACTAGGTCAAGAGATGAAGCCCTTATACAGACTCATTGCCACTTTGGCATGATTATGCAGACTCAATCAAATGCAATATTGTGGATTCCAATCTGGCACAAGACTTTTTTTTTTTTTTTTAATACGCACTGCTATAATAAAATAAGAGCAAATCTGTTCTAAAACGACTTGTGCATTTTTTTTTAACTGAGGCTATGTAACCTAGCTCTCGAGAATCTCTTGCACTTAAAAAACCTACCTTCTCTTTGGATTAATTGCTGCTAGTGGGAAGTGTTTTATTGTAAGAAATAACCAAACAGCAAAGCACTCTTTCAGGAAAGCATTAAAAGGTAATTTCAACCACTAGCCATACGTAGTTGGTGCTCAAACTAAACAGTGTTTCTTAGGAAAAGCTGAAAACATGAAGTCACCACTGGGGAATTTCTTTCGCTCAAACCAACACTGTTTGTGATTTCAGACCTGTTCAAATTCCACTGAATCATCCTGGAAGCAATGCTAAAGGCTGTGACACGCAGTAACTGAGGGAAATCACATTCTTAATGGTGAAGAGCCAAAATCTTTAAGTAGTACAGCAGCAGTGCACTTTTTAGACTTCCATGGGATAAATACATTCACAAATAGAAATTCTACAGGTATTTTGTCTGGTTTTTGTGTCCCAGCTATATTAATTTTAACATTTTCAATTTATTTTTCTGTTCTTAGTGTAAGAGATTGGTGTCTCCTTTCCTGAACGAAACATTTCTCTCTAATCATAATACTGTTGCTAAAGCCCATTAAAATCAGAGACACGGTGTTAAAATGTCAAGTGTGTAATTGATGTGTGAAACAAATGGACTCTCAGGGCTATGCAGAGGGTGAGCAGCCACTCTGGAGGATACTTCACATGAATGCAGGAGTGCTGTCTGTTCAAACACATTGGACAGGAACATCTGAAGGCAGCTTTTACTGCTACCCTTCTTTTCTCTTTCCTGACAATGGATGTAAAATACAAACAAAATTTCAACAAGTGCAATATTTCATTTGGGCAAAAATTCTATTGTAAGTCTGTAATTTCCTTATAATATATGAAAAATAAGAAAAGTTCAGAAATGCAGCACGCAGACAGCCTGATTTTTTATTGCATGATAATGGCATAGAGGGAAACTGAAGTTAGTTTCTGATTACTTTTCTCATGGTGCAGTAAGAGACCAGGAACAATCACCACCTCTTGCAGCCCCAAGCCAAGGTTGAAAAGAAGAAATGTGCCAATTAGCTAAGAGGTAACTCTAGAGAAACCTAATTTTTGTCTCTTTTAGAAACTAAGGAATAATCACTGATGTTTATATGTCTTGAAATTTATATCCATCAAAAAAGTGGAGTCCTGATCTCTCTTTACTCTTTTTAGTTTGTCCAAACAGGATAATTTTCTTTACAGTGAAAAGCTATTGATTGCTTTGATTGCATGAAAAATAGCACTTTTACATTTTAGAGATAAAGACATTAATGTGGATATTGATGTAAATAATACTGATACATATTCATTTTTAAAGAAGTTGTGTCATCTTATAATATGATGAAAGAGTATGAATTATTTTTTACTTCAAGGGCACAGAGGAACACCTTTGAAACATCTTGAGAGGACAGAAGGTTACAGGCATAGATGTATAGATGGTGGGGATTAATAGACCCTAGCCTTCTTCTCATCAGTCTGAAGATTTTAATTTCCAGAACTACCAGCAGAATTTAAATGTGCATTTAATTGCATAAATGTTGCCAAGTATCCTACTTTATATATCTACAGTCTTTATGAATATTCATATAAAATAATAATTGCAAATAGATTGTCAATAGAGCAGATAGTCTGAAATACTTATTAATAACCATCATTATAATAATCGACCCTTGTATAGCATTTCCTCTCCAAGGTATATAATGGCCTTTTCTTTTCATATTAGCAAAACTTAATTAGACTTCCCAATCAGCTAGGAGACTGCATAGTGAAAGAGCACAATGAGAAAGACTGGTCTGTAATAAAGAAGGCTGCTCTTGTAGACATGAGCTACAATGGAAGCAACATGGAATGAGAAGAAGGCAGTGGCACGTGTACCAGGGCACTGACCCTGAGCAATCATTCTCAGTGTGCATTTGCAAGCCCTAAACAATTTAGCTTCATTCTCCACTTCTTGTCTATCACGACTATTCAAACTGTACTTACCTTGAGAGCAGGGCGTAAGACTTAGTCTGTGTCTGTAACTGAACGAGGCCATGCACAAGGATTATCTTTATTCTGATGTGGGTCTGCAAGCAGTACTGTAATATGAACAAATAATATCAATAGTAAGTGTACTGATATTGTAAATAAATATAATAAATATACTTATTCATCAATGACCTATTCTGCGTGATAAATATTGCCATGGAATGGTCAATGCCATAAATGTCAAAGGAAAATGAAAGCCTCCCTAGCTGACTTTTAAGTTCAAACTAAACTCCTTGAGAACTTAGTTTAGAACACAGAACTGTCTTTCTGATGTGTTAAGATAGTTATGGTATGAAAAACAGCCATTAAGGTCTACAAATAGTTTGGAGTTGAAATGAATTCAGCATTTTGTTCATTTGATGTGGCAGAAATTATCCTCTCTCACACTATCACCTAAGATTTAATATTTTTCCACTGTAGAGAAGTTACAGGTATATTTAATATTTTTTTCTAATAGTTTATGAGAGACAATGTTTTGACTATTTTTCTTTCTATGTTTTGCTTACAATAAATGAAACTTTAAAGTCTAATGAAATAATGCTGAATGCACTAGTCCTAGAGGGTCAAATGATTAGAAATAACAGATTACTGACTACTTAGGTTGTCACTTCCCCAAATGTAATGAAGACATTGACCTAGTGCTCCTTTGAACTCAAATGCAAACCAAAACACAATACAATTGGTATTGTCTTCCCATAGGACAACAGCAATTTTAATTACTTGCAATCATAAGATCATGCCTCTGTCTTTCTAGATTCATAGCCCACCGTATTCCAAAGCTGCTACATGAATCTGAAATATCAAGGGAAATGCAATTCTCCATTTACAGTAGCTTATGTTTTGTTTGTTACCTAGACTTGTGTCTTATATCAGGTCAGTCCATGCAAAAAGCATTCACGCAGCAACCAGCATGTCCAGCACCATTACCTTTGGGCACATTTACTCCAATCTGCCAACAGCTCATTTTGTAAATTCACTGCACTGAGTCTTAAGCCTCTCATAAGAGCTGTGTCAGGAAAGTGACCTCCCACTAATTGCAGAGAGCCATTTTCCAATAAATAGCTAGGGCTGAGTGGGCACCTGCAGATAAACCCTAGCCAGTACAACCTATGTGCATAGTATTCTCTTTCTCCCCTTAATGGATACATTTGTACACATGCATTTACATCCTTAATAACAAGAAATACACCTTTTTTATTCTTTCTTTTCTTTCCTCTTTTTTTTTTTTTTTCCATTTTGGTTAAAATTCTCTCTTTTCAGAAATTGTGTATTTCCAAGTAAAGCATTCCTTCCATGGGACCAAGCATAAAAGGTACAAATCCTTTGTGGTATAAATCAGCAGAAGTCTGCTGACTTAATGGAGCAGAGTTGATTTACACCACCTCAGGATCTGCCAGCAAACATCTGAAATACAAAACATGTCTTTTTGATTTTTCTTTTTTCTTTAAGCCATTCCATTTTTATTACCATTTGAAAGAAACACTAAAGTGTTTACTTGTCAAGAAGACAAAATATTTTCTGGCAAACCTCATCCCATTCATTCCCTTAAGTTCTAAAGTGATCGTCAGCGTGGCAGAGGTCATCTTTCTCCCAGTACTGAGCTCCACTTTCAGTGCAGACACATCAATTAATGAATGGAGGAAGAGGAGCCCCTCCAGCATTGCAGAGGAGATGTGCATGCCTGGGAGGCAGCCTGGGCGCTGCTGCAGCGAGAGGCACTGCCCTGACACGCAGCGCCCTCCTGCCTTCCTTCGTTCTGGCAGCAGTGATTGCTGTCCCATGTTATTCATATGGAAATCAGATCCAGCAGGAATGTCAAAATGCCACTGCCCAGTTAGGCTGCCAAATCCTCACAACTCCTAAGTGCCTTCTGGGTTTTTCTGCAATATGCAGAGATGGTACAGCCAGCACAAGTGAGTGTACAGAGAATGGTGAGAAAATGGCATGAATTGCTACCCGTGTCAGACTCTAAAGAATAGCATTTGTGTAGAGATTCATCAGAACCTGTTTCTGTCAGTTTCGAGGATTGAGATTCTAGGGCTATTTTAAGAGATTAGGAAATGAATGGAATTTTTAACACTTTTTTCTGTACAAAGCAGAAAAAAAGAATACAATTTGAAAGACTTATATACTCTTATTCTCTTCAAAGAATGGTCTCTATGTTTTACTTTTAAATAAAATCATAAATAGCTTCTGCTAAAAAGTGATGCATTTTTAAGGTAAATGCTACTTTCATTAAATATTGATAAAGGCAGGAGATAATAAAATAAATCTCTGTCAGCTACTTTGAAATCTATTACCTGAAATCCCAAGCTGTCAGCTGAGCTAAGTATGTATTATAGCTCCAGAAATGCCAGTGCAGCTGTGACACAAATTTAAAATTTGATCTGCTGTGTACATATTAATATACATCAACACCTAATGAAATCTAAAGTACTTCAGAATCTTTATCCTGTGCTTACAATTTGTCACGTTATGAACAAATGAAATTTAATGTTAATTTAAATATATATATATTCAGGATTGATTGGCTTAAAATTTCCACCATCTCCCATTTCACTGTTGCAACGATCTTTTATGCAAAAGTGCATAAATACCAGGATGAACTGAAGCTACCTGCAGTAAGAGGATTTGTGCACAAGGAATTCTAGAAGTGTGAGTGCTGGGAATGACGAGCACATGCCGTGTCAGCCCATCTCTGATCTCCATACTAGATCTTCTGTTTTTGCCACTGTTCTGCAGAAGGGGAGCAGAGACTCAGCAGAATCCATTGCTGAATCAGATGTCATGGAGGCAGAGATGGTGAGGCAGAAAATTAAACCCAGATTTTCCAACTCCCGTATTCATACTACTGGATTATCATTCTCCTTCTTGCACACTGGAATGAAATTGCTCTTTTTTAAGCAAATCATTGCACGGTGCTCTTCAATATGCTATTGTCTGGTCCTTCGTTTATCTAGGAGTACTGCAAGCATATTCTGTCCCAGCTAGAGCAAAAATATCTTCTAACATCCTTTGCTATGTGTGACTTGTGGGGGAGGGATAAAGATTAGAATGGTGATGTTCCATCTCAGAAATAAAGCACCATTTTAGGAAGGAAAATTATTCAACTTGTTCATTAGAAATGAGATCATGGAAATCAGTAGCGTAAAAATTAAATAATTTTCTCCTTCAGTGAGACACAAGTGTCCAGAGCAAGATGCACAGAATTTTTGTTGTTAGATGGTTTTGTTGTTGACCAGAAAAACATTATGTTATCAATATTGTTCCTGTGTGGATCACAGAACTGACAGATTACGTGTCTGTGACTTCCACCAGATTCCTAAAGCTGATCAAGACACAGTGTGACAAGTCACCTCCTGGACCTACAAGTGTCTTCCTTGCTGCAGCACACCATGCCCGTGCAGCAAGAAGAGCCATGCTGACAGACTGATTGGTTCTCAGCCTATTGAGAATGTAGCAAGAAAAGGATAAAGACCAAAAATGTTACCAATAAGTGAATGGCAGAAATCTGTGTTGATCTAAGAAAATATTTTTTGGCAAGTTGTAAACTAGCTCAACCAGGGAAATGTCTATTATAATAATGCTTGGAAAATGCCAAACGAGTATAAAGTCAAAATATGCATTTCTTCTCAAAACACAAAAGGAATAAATGGCCCAGTCCTGCTGATTTAAAACGAACTGCTAATAGCTTTAGCCATATGTTCAAAATCTAATTCATCCTGTGTCATTCTGTTCTGTGCTCTGCTTCTTATTCCTGTGCAATCCGTAAGATTTCAGTGCAAGATACAAATCACCATCACGCATCACAAATTAGATGAAAATACAGGCAATAATTTCTGTCTTAGGCTCTGAGTACAGTACATTTACTGGTCTGAATCACTCAGGGAACGTTTGTGAGGTTTTACTTGTTCAGAAGGATAAACACCCAGATCATGCTCCCAGTGCACAGCTCTGCCAATGCACCATCGCTCTGATTTGTAATGCTGATTGGCTGTTTCAAGCTAAACCTCAATGCACTTTTCTCCCTTAGAATTGCTCTGCCAATCTCATGTTCAATCTACAGCTCCATTTGGAGCCTGCTGGTTACTCTCTGTCAAAATTCATGGCAGTTTTGTGAAAGGACAGACACTAATTTCCAAAGTTTCCATCCTGCAGAAATGTTTCATTTTCAAAACTGTAGCATCAAGTGATGAAGGAAAGAGCAAAGCTACTTTCTATTTTGCATAGGAACCAAGTTTCCACTGAACAAGCATTCTCCAATGAAAGACTGACTTCTTCAAAAAAATTTAAGCAGGCTTTAAATGCCTAGGCATTGCACAGCTGCTATGACAGCATCTGCAGCACGTCCTACTCTATTTATATCGTATATTCCATTATAGTGCTCTGAAACTGTATTTTAGTCTGATTTTCTTCTCCCTCAGTTGGTAAGAACCACAGGATGGCTCCCTAGAAGCCAGTGGCTGTGGATACAGAATGAGTGTGAAGTCAGTCAAAACTTTTCCTCCTGTCTAATTCCAAATGGGAGCAGTGCCTGTTAGCTGGTGGTAGCTGTTTGCTTGTGACTGTTACTGCACCACCGACAGCTCACTAATGGCCCGTTATGAGATGGAAAAAGTATTTAGCAATAGACTATTTATTTCGTGTGCACATGCAGGGAACAGAATGGCATAAAACACTTATTTTCTACGTGTCTTAATGCAATGGAGGCAGATTGCTTTTACTGTATTTGCATTTCCATATCAATTATTGTCTGGCTTTGTTTGTAAACAAGCATTCAGAAGAACCGAATAGCAGAGTACCACATAATGGAAGGAAAACCAGACTGAACAGAAGTATTGAAAACAAAGCCTTACGCAGAGCAAAAAAGAGAAAGCTGCTTAAGGCACAGCATGTATTGTTTTAAACATAACAGATGAGTTTCACAGAATGCCATATGATTTAGTCTATCTACCTGAAGAAACTGCAATGCTTTACGTGCCAAAAATCTGTCAGTACCTACATTGTGTGCACACTGAGAGCTTTTTGCCATGGTTACAGTGCTAACTGTACTTCCAGCCGCTGTCAGTTAGAACTGCATTGAGTGTTTTTTGTCTAAAGTATCCCTTGAGCATGAAGAAACGTCTGACCAAGCAGTGCTGTGGCAATACACAGGTGAAGAAGCACGATGGCTTTTTTTCACCAATTGTCTGAGAATTACATTTTTCTGGTGGTTTGTCCTTTTTAAAAAACATGACCAGCACCGCCAAACAAGGTGATGCAGTGATACTGAAGCAAAACAGTATTGAGCCTCTTCTGTCCTCCAAGATCAGATTTTTATTTCATACTTTCTCACTTCACTGAAGGTCTAACTGTAGCAGGAGCTGCTGTTGACTCTTAGCATTTCCAATTCCTTGCCAGCTGTATTTCAAGTATATTTTAAACTTTGAGCTAATGTCATTTTCTAGTGGAATGGGTAGAAAATTATAGTACAAAGGGGCATCAGTACAGGACAATTCCACCGTATGGCAGAACAGCTTGATCAATCCAATCATTACAGTGGTGTACTTGGTGTATTTTTTCCTGAGACAAGCACTTTTAATATCAACTTAAAACAGAAAGAAAATACATTAGTTTTGAAGACATTTAATTTTCTTTGCAAAAGGAAATAAATAAAATAACAAACACATTTATCTTCTTTTCCTTCTGTATCGAGCTCAGACATTTCTATTAAAAATGATGGTTTTCCTGAATGGTGGCATAATTAATCAATTTCTGTTATAATTTGACAATACATTTATCCTTCCGTGGAAAAAAAAAATCAACATAGGAAAGAAAAAACCATATTGCATTTTGCACTTTAAAACATTGCTTATTTTTAATGAATGTTGTAATGTTCTACTAAATTCAGAAAATGGGGAAATAATTGCTCCTTGATAAATAAATAAACAGTAAGAAATAGAAGATGTGTGCCTCTGCTGGAAACACAGATTAGTAACCAGGCTTCTTTCAAAGAGCACAGAAGAGAAAAAGAAGATCAAGATGTCCATACATCTGGTATTCTGTTAGAAAGTCTGAATATCTGGGGGCATCATCATTGAAGCACAGAGCTAGCAAGGAGTTCAGAAATGCTCTCCCTGACTATTAAACGTAACCAAAATTAACAACAAGGTTGATCCAATTCTACCAGTGTGATTCTAACTGCAAAGATCTTTTCCTGTAAATCACTTTAATTGTGGATCACTGCAAGTTAAGTACCATATTTTTGAAAGAGCATTCTGTAAGAGCATTTCAAATCACTGGAAAGTGGTCTGTTATTTTATACACCTTTTAACTTACATTCCATAGTTTGTATCTGGATATTCATTATTCAGCAGATTTTCAAGAAAACCATTAATGGGGTACATTCTTCCTTTAATGTGCTGGAGAAGTAACACATAGTAGCCACCTTCTATCAGATGCATTGCTCTACAAGCAGATTAACATCTGCTTGACAATGCATATTAAGAACAAGCTTAGAAGCAATTGCATTGTCTGAAGTTTAATGAAATCTTTAAAATTGAGGTCTAAAGATCATTGCAATTATTTCCTATCATCTGTTTTTACAAGAGCTGCAAAGTCAAAACAGGAAGATAGGAGCTTATCTCACAATTAACCTTTTGTACTAAACTGTGTTAAAAGTCTGCAGAAAGCAGAAAATTCACTCTTAAGCATTCTGAGAACATTTATGTCGTCCTCTGTGTTTAACAGGGCTGTTCTGTTGTCACTGAAAGGACGCCATACCTCAGTGCGACCCCTGGCAGGCAGCAGAAATGAGCCAAGGCTGCTGTGACCAACCTGCCTGCAATAACAACACCTGGTGGAAACCAACTGCTTTTCGGTTAGATATGCAATTGACTTTGGGGCTCAACAGCAGCTTTCAGCTGTTCAGTTCTTCATGACCTATGGAAGAAGTTATTTCTTTTCAATAGCACTACCAGGCCTTTGAGCACTGCTCAAGAGAAAACACGTCTTACCCAATGTTTGCTAACAAAGTTAATTTGTGGAACATTTAAACCTTTGCTGGGCTTCTGCCACTTTATTTTCCACTTGCCACACTCCATCATTAAAACTTATTTTTTTTCCTGTGGAACTTGGCTCATTTCAGAGCAAAAAATAATTGGGGAAAATGTAAAATGCATAAATGGATGGAGGGAGACTCATACAGCCAATGTCTACAGAAGATTTGAGAAAACTTGTCCCTTGTTGTCATAAAAAATGAGATCCTCAATATTACAAAATCCCTAAAGTAATAAATAAATGAATACATAAACATCTGTCCTTCAATTACGAGAAGTCCTGTAGCTTTTATTTTCTATATACTTTCTTTTCTTTTTCTATTTTTCTATGCTGGATGTCACAGCACGGCAGATCCTGTGACCATTTAATCCACTACAAAAAAAAGTTTTCAGATAATTGGCCATGCAGGTGGGATATGCGTAAATCAGAGAAATTCAAATAATTAATTGCATAAATAGCCAGATGTAAATAAATAATCACAGCAATACGTTTTCAGCAAACAACGAAAACCTGTGTTCTAACTCAGACCTTTGGAACAAAACCAAATAAAACAAAATTATAATTTTAGGAAAAACAGCTCTGTTCCTTATAGGTTAGTGATAGCATAAGCTAAAAGCTATAAGCTTTTATAAGCTTAGCTTTTAGAGATGAGATGTAACTTCCAGCTTCCCCAAAATACTAACAGAACTGTACATCTTTTTTGAAAGTCTTTTCAAGCTGTAGCTTTCTGGGGTTTTCCATCCTCTGAAATAAACTGGAAAACACAGCAATCTCCTCTTCAGAAATTCAAAACAGACAAATAATACACCCAGTGATAATAAGATAATAAAGTCAATTTTTATTGTAAGAACTTTCATGTCCACAAAACCCTTTTATAATGCAGGAAATTAGATCCTTACAGTGCTGCCTAAAGATGCATGTAAGCCATGGCAACGCCACCGAGCACACTGCTCTTTCTTGATATATACAAGACAAGAGCAATAGCAATGGAAAATACCATCTTTTGATGCCAAGTACCAATGAGAAGAACAGTGGCTAGCTTCCTATTGGCTGAGGTAAAGCAGAGAGAATCTGTCAGAAAGAAAAAAAAAGGGGGGGATACTAGATAGAGGGAAGAAGGATAGAGAGATCAAAGTAACCTAGGGATAAATCCTATCTTCAAGATGAGTTCATGCTGCTAATTTTGATTGTCTTACAAAGCCAGCACGGATATTAGAAACTGATGCAAAAAGACTCTAGAAGTACAAAGTGTCTATTCACACTGATAGGATACAAGAGTTAAATATTTATTAAAACCAGAAATCTTAAATTTGTTTTGCAACACTTGCAGCCAACTGAGTATGAACTAAGAAAATATACTGGTACTACAACAACCTGCAGTGCCTCAGTACCTGAAAGACAACTCTTAAATGCAAGCTCATACACTAAAGAATGTAATGTTTAATCATGAGATATAAATCAGAAGCAGCTTCATTTTCCACAGAATAGATCCTGGTCTGCCTCAGACTTTGAACTGGATTGTCTTACAGTTATTCCTAATTTCCTAGTGAAATAACACTGTGCCAGTCTCTACTGAGGTCTCTACAGAGCCCAGCCATTTTGTTCTCTGCTTGTGAGGAGTCACAGTACAGATGGTAAAGCACCTGAAACACATTTTCAATCTCATCTGTTTCCTGATCAGGCTCTATGAAGTAATCTTCCTTTCCACTTCATCAGTTGTTTCATTAATCAGCGGTTCAACCAAATACAGTAATAGATGGATTACAGTTCTTTGGTCACCTTGTACCATCAATAAATGTTCAGTAAACATCATAATTTTGAATTTAACCCTGATTCCTTATTGCATTTAGAGAGCATTTAATTAATACCTAGCTTTCAAATGATGTCATTTAATTATCTTCTACAACCTAATGTATTAGTAATGTAAATTAAAAAAAAAAGTATTAAATTATACCACTGCTTCAATTTAATTTTCCAATCCAAGGAAATATATATGTACAGCTTGACATCTGTACACAGTAAGTTGGTAGCTTTCTGTTTTTCTGCTTTTAAAGGCAAAGAATCCTCCACAATTAAGGTAGCTTCACTGGGATCTCTGCAGAGGGAAGGTTTTGATTTTACTCTGAGTTTTCTGATACTGTTAAACAAAGTTTCTGTCTGCCAGCTTCAAGTCCTAGAGAAACTACACTTGGACACAACAGGTTACTCCACTGCTGTGGACAGCTGACTTATTCACTGTTTTCCTAAGCTGCAGACACTCTTTTCCAGCAGTGGTTTCAGGGAACCAGTGAAGTCCATAGCCACACAGTTTGAGACAGACCAGCTTCACATCTACTATTCAGGTTGCAATCCAATCTGTCTTTCCCTGGAAATCCATAGCCATGAATCATTGATTCCAAGTGGCTTTAAACAAGACGTAAGGCCATATAGCATACTAGCTATCATACATGCTAGCTAAGTGCCAAAGTTCCTCTTCTGCCTAGGTGTTTGATTGACAGTGAGTTGATGGACAGTGAGCATTTATTTGAATTACCAATTCTGAATTCAAATAATTAATTGCATAAATAGCCAGATGTAAATAAATAATCACAGCAATGCGTTTTCAGCAAACAATGAAAACAAATTGGTTCTGAAAGTGAACTTAAGGAATTACTGTTGTTACAGATGCTTCCTTTTCATGCAATATTTACCTTCTCCACCAATGCTTGCAAAGAGCAAATTGCATATATTATGTATCACTTTTGATTTCCATGCGAAACATTTTATGGTCTTTCCCTTCCTAAATGTATTGTTTGGAATGAATTAATTAACGCCTAACAGTCTGAAAATGTTTTGTTCATTGTTTTTCTGAACATACCCTGATCAGCATTGGCTATAAACATACTTGTAATTCATGCAAAGAAATAATTCCTGCAAGTCTTAGACAAAGTTCTTGGGGAAGACAGCTATCATTAGACAAAAAATGAAGTGGGTTTGTTTTTTGTCTGTTTCTGCTGTTTCTAACCCCTAGCTTAAGAAAATAAATTAAAGCAAATGAGAGAGGGGCAGTGGGAGAGAGTGATCTGTACAGCAATACAGGGAAAACATTCTCTACTCTTACACATATGATGGACACAGAAGAAACTCCTAGATACATAACAGATGTTCCTATGCCACATCCGAGCACACATTAACCATTAACCAGTAAAGAATCTCCTTCATTCTGCCAGAGCAATTTTCATATAGCCAGAAGTATTGACTCTGTATCCATCATTTTAAAATATGGCTTCTGTGGTTTCTTGTTTCATCAGTCAAAGTATTAACTTTGAAGCCATAAAGATCCAGCATTCCACTGCCCTTCTGATAGCATCCACATATCCAGTATCCTAAACACTAAAAAAGCAATCAATCTTACCACCAAAAAATCCGTAGTGTATCCATTAGAAAATCATTTCATAAACTAAATTTTCAGAAATGAACAACGTGAAAATCTTTTATGAATGGCTCTCACTATAAAATATGCCACATAATTTCTTTCAGGAATAATTCTAAGATAGCGTCCAGGTTCAGACTAGTATTTACATGGAAAATGGTGTTGACTCAGTGGTGAAAGTTCAGTGAAAATTCAGTCTAATTTGAAATAGAATTCTGCTTTATCCAACTAGAAAATCAGTAGGCAGCTGCAGTAAGGCTCAGAGTGAGAGAAATGAAATTGAAAACTGTGCTTTGAGTAAAATTTGCACTGCGTAGGAAAGCCTGTTCCATAGGACAGAGGGACATCGGCTCTTCAAAACCCTTCACACCCAGGAAAAAGTGCTGCCTTCCTGCTATGAACCAAGCTTTATGGGATTAGCAAACCAGCTACCTTAGTGTTCAGCAATGAATAGGAGTTCTGGTTGGGATGTAACAGGTGAAGTTCAACTATTAAAAATGTGGAGAGCTGTAAGATAACTTAGATTATGAATCCCAATATTTAACTTACGTATCAACCTACGTGACAGAAAGAAAATAACAGTTTAGATATTTGAAGCCCATCAGGGAGTGCCAAGTGCCCAATTACATGGCAATTCCTAGGCAACACCAATGTCACACTGCTAAACTCCATCCAGAATTTCTCTGACTGGCGCTGGCAAGTTTTCAGAAAATTGTCTAGTGCTTTGCTTTGCCACGTATTGGAACCAAGAACTGAGATTTCTTTGTGGTATGAGAACGATATTTCACTCATGATCTTCAGAAAAAATAGACTTCTATCAGTAGAAGCTGAAGTTACAAGGTCACGACAATTTAGAAATGATTTCAGTTATATTTCCTAGGGTCAAAGTGTTTCTTTTGTGATGTTGTCCTACTAACCTTTAAAGAAATCATACATCTGCAAGGGTAGAAGAAATAGCTTGAGGAGAGGACAAGCAGCCATGAGTTTATGTATTATTTATGGATCTGCTTCTCAAAATAATGGAACTGGAAAAAATAACGTGTTCTCTGCCTGAGGTTTTTCATCAGTAATAATACATCAGGTTTAATAATACCAACCCAACAGTGCTGTAAGATTCAATTGACTCTCATTTAAAAAAAAGGGATTGGGTAGCTTTGGGTGAATACCTCCATTAAAGTCAAGCATTGTGCTCCTGGTGTAAGTCTGCATGCAAGCTGTTTGTTCTGTACAGACAACATACAGGCTAAAGCTACGTGCCATAATGCCATTTCAGCATCAAGTTTTCTTTGAATTTTTAACTGCAATCAATCGCCCAAGTATGTGCCCTACATCCAGCACATACACCAGCATACAGCCCAAAAGCATAATTCAAAAAAGAACGTTATTTACAAATATATGCATACAATCCTATGAATGCTGCTACTGATTACCTCAAAAGGGAAAATCGTCAACCAAGAAAACAGACATCGGCCATGAGGAAAGCTGATGTTATTGATGCTATGCCTTTGGACAAGAAAAAGAGGTTATTCATCTTTCAGTGAGCCTCAGGTGTCTGGCTTGAAGCATAGGACAGAAAAGGGAGAAAATTTTCATTACTATTTTACACAATGCATTACATCTCAGCTGAAAATGGTCAGTGGAATTGAAACAAATCACAGCTACTCCTTCTTGTAATGCATATTTTTACTATCTAATAGAAACCAATGTA
This sequence comes from Centrocercus urophasianus, assembly GCF_019232065.1. Taxonomy (NCBI): domain Eukaryota; kingdom Metazoa; phylum Chordata; class Aves; order Galliformes; family Phasianidae; genus Centrocercus; species Centrocercus urophasianus. The sequence continues at coordinate 9,579,018 of NW_024884867.1, forward strand.
AACCACGGCTTTCGCAGAAGGAAAAATAATTTAGGCTTGGGAAATTACATTTTTGGGTTGTATGAAATAAAAGTGTGAATCTTTCCCAAGGAAAATGGATGTATACACGGAAAAATCATGCCAAAATATTGGCAGTTCATTAAGAGATCACTTTAGAGATACTTTACAATTCTCTAGATAACTGTTCTTGAAAGAGAGCAGTGCTTAAAGGCCTTAGAGTCTTCAGTATTCCAAAAAGCACTTGAGCTCTTGGATTCTTAGAGAAAATGCCTGTCATGCTCAATAGACTTAAGATTTCAGAAGAAAGCACAATGCATCATTCAATCTCTAGCAATTCGGTTTTGTTCTGACTATAAAATGTTCAAATCAAAAGACTTGACGTGACAATTGTTAATTTTGGCAAATAATTTGCTATTGCACATATCAGATTTCATCATAATAAGTACTGCTTATGAATGCAAATGCTCCAACCCCAAGATTTTGTAGGTAGTTTTTTTTTTAAAGACCTTAAGAAAAACAGAAGAAACTGACTGATTCAGCTGCTTGACCGAACTCCTAAACAGAAAACTTCAGAAGCTTAAAGTGAATATAAAGCTATTTTTGAATTAAAGATCAACACTAAAAATGCTGAGAAGTAAAATTCAAATTTGGCAAGAACACTAATAGATGTCTAAAGATTCCTAACTAAGCAAGAATTTTAACATTAAAAGATAAAATAGATGGAAAAGAACGTATCTGTTCATCTGAACTTCCACTGAGTGAGCAGGAAAATGATTGAACTTTTCCACCTTCTCAGATTATGGAATATCTGTAAGTAGTGTTTGATCTCGGTGAAAGAGAATCCACTTGAAACAGAGGAAGATATTCTTCCTGTATTGATTGATCTTAAACAGCTGTCAGTGACGTTTCCATTCTCCACACCCCTGAAATCATTTACCAGCTGGACCATCCAGCATTTGTCGGCCTCAGCTGGATTTCATGCGCAATCAGCAGGAATTGTTCCAGCGAGCTCCCGCAGCTCCCAGCAAACCCATTGGCAGACAACAGTTTCTGGTGTCAAATCAGTACTTAACAGTATTCAGTATTGAAGTATTCTACTTTTCATTCTGAAAAAATTCTACTTGATTTGGTAAGGGCGCTCAGAGTAATGTTTGCCAGTTGTTAAGCACAAAAAAGGAACCGAAGGGATGTAAAATAACGCGTGAAATCATTTTAAGACAAATAATTTCTGAAATAAATATATGGGAATCTACTTGGGCACCTGATGAAAAAGAAACCCGTGTTGCAATAGGGCATTTCAGAACAGAAGGGGTATTTAAAGTCACATCCTTATTCAGGAGATTCTCTCTGATGCTACTGAAAATCAATTGAATCTGATTTCAAAAAGGATTAAATAAATGGAAAATTTTGTGCAATTTCTCAGCAAGTGGATCATATTTCACAAATATCTCTAATAAATAATTACTTATTGGGAATACATATTTTCCTCCTTCTCAAACCACAAAATACTTTGCATACTAATCTACAATATACTGTCCATGCAACTGTATTACAGTGTATTGCTGTCCACCAAAGCAATCTGCTTTTCTGAGAAGCACATTTTCAGTAGCAGACATCATCTGCTATTCTGAAAAATAATGGCATTTTCTTTCTTCTGTACACATTAGGAGGTATAAAGACTTTGAAACAAACAGTCATTCCCAAAAGTGAAAGGCATACAGCCTGCTCTGCCATCGTTATAATATCTCTGGAAACAGACACAGTGAAACCCAAGTATTTCCTCTGACTGCACACTGACGGCTCAAGAAAATAGGAGAGTTAAACCTGTGCAACATTCATCACTGTTTTGGCAGTGATTGATTTTACAAAACGATTTTCCTAGTAATATTGCCTCTGACTTTAAGACTACCTAAGAGTTGATCAAAAATTCATTGCAGAATTTCATAACATCTACAGATTCCTATTCTTTCTGAACCCAAACAACTGCCAGGACACAAAGTGAGCTGCTCTGTACTCTGGAATTACTGTGCAACAGAAGTCACAGAAGAGTTAGTGGGTAGGATGTGTGGCCAGAGATTTAGCCAGGCATTTTTTTCCTTTGTTGTTGCACTCATTTGTTTCCTTTGGTGCAGCACTCATGTTCACATACTTGCAAATTCTACTTCTTTCTAGTCACCACCACTGATTTTTTGACCAGCTGCTCCAAATGCTATCTTCCGGAGAAGCCCAGTTTCATATCCATGAAGAAATGTGAACATTTGCTATCCAAAAGGGAAACATGTTTGAAGAAGCAGAAAAGATATTTTGAAAGTTGATAGTTAAAACAACTGGAATGAGGCTTAAAGGATAATCCTTGTCAACGCCTCAGTTTCCTTGTACAAATCAGTTGACATGTCTGACGCTGCTGATCTGCACCAAAGGAGAGAAGAGGCCCTGCAAGATGACTGACTGAAATGAACTAGAACGGGAACCTGACCATATTCCTCCAGTGTCAAATGAGTGCACTAGAGCATAATTAGCAAATGTAAGAACGTTTTCTTCCCAACATTTTATCCTGGATCTCAGATACTCAACCTATTAAAATTTTTATGCAGCTCAATACATTTTCTCAGGTTCAGCAAAAGAGCACATTCATCATTAAAAAGCATCTGTTACTTTTTGTTATCTCAGTTAGTTCTGTTCTTAAGACTTTGACTCCACCAAACAAAGCCATACATTTCTCCCAGTCCTCAAGAAATTTAACAACTCCAGTCAACTTAAAGGGCTCAGGGCTGCAGGATCCCCTTCCCATTTAAAACAAAAAAGACAATTTGTGTGCATCCAGCAAGTACAACTTATTAACAAGATGCTATATTAACAATGCTGGAACAAACTGAGTGAGTTTTAGTATTTTAAGAAATATAAATCAGGCAGGTTAACTCTGAAAATATTATATATTACAATGTAAAGATTTTGGAGTTTTTTTAAGTAACTAGAAAAAGTTGCCTATCTATTGCCATATTTGTGAGCTTAAAATACGATGGAATTTAGCACTGCATGCATTCCCACCCTTTCCCAGATCCACTGCACGACAGGAATCAGAAAATTCCCAAGTACAGTTCTCCTTCAACACAATTCTGATTAATGAAGGAAACGTTTACATTGCAGTCTGACACCACTACTCAATCCTATCGTTCCAAATATTGTAAGAGTGAATCAATATTTTTCACCAGAGAAAGTATCCTTGTTTTCTGTCCTGCCATCTCAGGCAAAACAATTTCATTGCTTTTAGAAGCATTTATTAAGAAATAAAGAATGATTCAATAGCTGAAACTGTTTTCTAGAATCTATGTATTTGCCTCACACATCCTTGATTAAAGCAATTTGTAACCTATGCGTAAGTTTGAGTGTAATTGAAATGTATGACCTTCAAAATATTATTACATATTGCTGCTGCCAATTTAGAGCATGGGATGAAAAAGCATTTTGCAGTAAATTGCACTATTATTGCAATCAAAGATTTTAGTTTCAGAAGAAACAAAGGTTTAGAGAAACAGCTAGAATAAATGAGCTGATTCAGATAGGAGGGACTGGATGTGCTATGAATGCAAAGCAGCCCCTGATTGCATAACACTTAAGACAACAGTCATAGAAGTAATTGATTTCATACCACTTTTAGGTCTCATTTCTCATTAGTAGAGTAAGGCAGTGATGCTGTTATTTTGCTTCAACATAAGAAATGACAATTGTTGCTAATCAGTACAGGAGGTCTTGTACAGTTTTTTAGATGTTTAATTTTCTGGATCTCAAACCTTTAAAAGCCTTCAAGTTGCAAACCAACTTCTCCCATAGTTGTACAATTTTTGTTTTCTTGAGATGGATGATTTCAAAGGTTCTCAAATTCAGATTCAACTAGATCTGAAGCCTTTATATTAGAGCTACTTGAACAGTTGAAATAAGAATTAAAGCATATGAGGCTCAACTGTGAGTTTGCCATAACTACTGTGGTAAGAATTCCACAGTTCTGGGAAAATTGTCCTTCCCTGCAACAAGGAAACTTCAAAACACAACTGAAGCCATTACGTTTTCTTCTTTTTCACAACTGAGAGCTGATGATCAGCTTCTAGTTTAACTCCATGCCGGAAGTTCTCTCAATTTCTATGAACAGTTTTAAAAATCAATCAGATCTAATTTGTGCTAGTTCCCTTGGTAGTCATGGCTCTGGTATAACAGTCCGACATCAATAAAAACATTTTCCTTGACTCTGTTTGTCCCTGGACCGACATTAAGAAGGCAGATCTGAGTTTACACAGATCTGGGTGGTTTAACTGCATCATATGTTGCAGTACGAATGGCTGAACAGTCTTCTTCCCATACATTTTACATCACATCTGCATTCACTCCTATCCTAATATTAATTCATTTTCTTAATCTATGTCTTGCCAGGTACACCTGCCAGCTTTGATTAAATTGAAATATGAAGCATTTGATGTCAGTGGTGTATGACCAGGATGATAAAAGTCTTGTGTCAGTATTACAAGTTTTTCTTGGCACTTCAGATTCAACCAAACACTGCCACACAGCTTCAATCCAGCTATGGTGCAATTCAAATAACTGTGTGCCCAAATCAGTGTGTGGTGTCAGACTTTTAGAAGTCTGTGCCTCTCCATCACCCCAAATCATTCCAAGGTTTTGGAAATATTCACTGGCCACCAGTAGTACAGCTGAGCCACTGTCCACCTAATACAGAAAGAGCACATCCTTAAAATAAATGTAGGAGGTAACATGTAATCTGAAGGGAGAAGGGAGATGCGCTTAAGTTCCACCTTAAAATACAAGATGTTTAGCAAATCTTCAAAAAAATAATAAAATAAGAGCTGAAAGAGTTGCTTTTTTTCAAGGGAATCCTCTAAAAATGTTAAATAACAGAATTCTCTCTTATGCTGGCTTTATACTGAGGGAGTCACTGCAGATAAAGGACAAGATCAAAGCCTAGCCCTCAAGCATCTGCTTTTAGAATCATCATCTTTTGTTCAGTGCCAAACGTTTTCCATCCTGCATGCAAATTCTTAGCAAGAATACAAGTAGTAAAGTCACAGACCTACACACTGCAATGGCCATCATTTGCATAACTGCACAAATATTTTGCCAAAAGACCACTCACTACATTACAGTCTTTCATAGAATGGCACATTTTTCCACTGAATATAGCGTGTGATTGATAATGGACTTTCCTCAGAGCATTATCTTGCCTTTTCCTTGTGTCACTCCAATCATACAGGCACTGGGCACGTATTACTCCACTTATTTTGTGAATAGACCTTGAAATCCATCATAAGCCTATCAGTATATGAATTGTTTTGCCTGTTGATGCATACAGAAACAGAACTTATAAAACAAATATCTTTTCATTCTAAAAACAGGAGGAAAGAATCAGCACAAAGCACCTCATCTCACCTAATATAACCTACTATAACGTGCTCTTTTCCTCCAAATATCACATGAGCAGCCCTGCAATGCCTGCACTTTCAATTTTTCCTACTTAAAAAAAAATATTTTTAGAGAGTTTCACCCACTCTAGAAGACATTAAGTTTGTTTGTCTGTTTTTTAAATTGATGCTAAGTATTTTTTGCATATTCTCTCTGGGAAAAAAGAAAAGGGAAAAAAAAGAAAAAAAGACCCTACTTTTAAGAGCTGTCATAGTGATTGATTCATACTTCTTAGGACTGCTAGAGTTTTGCTTTAGTCATGAAAAAGTAACTGAAATCAAATTTTGTTGCTTTTTTTCTATATTGTTAAAATAAACAAGTTCCATCTGGAGCTCAGAGGACTAGATTTTAAACAAAGTTTGGGTCTTATATATCAGATCAATCTTCACATTACATGAAGATCTTCAGTTCTTCCTCACATCCATTTGTTATGCGTATGATCCTGAAGCTTGATTTTGACACATACAAAGGTCTGAAACATTCCGTAAACAACTTAGTATCTGGAACAGTAATTTTATGGGGGATAATTTTGGCATATTAATATTTGTGATGAATTTCATGCCTGCAACAGATAAGAGTTGCTTACATGGGCAGTCAGTTGGTGCTGTCTTGACTGGCTTGCTAGGCCCCAGACTTTGTACCTTTTTACAGCACTGCAGACTTTTACACTCCTGAAGTTATCCTGCGCCACTGGCTGAATCGAGGGATCAGGAGTGCTCACCCTCTGCTAAACTGTCTGCCACCTTGTAAAAGGTCACGGTCAGTAACACTTCCCAAAGCTGCTTGCACAGCTCCCACCATTTTTCTCTTATGCAAGACTGAAGTCCCTCAGTCTGTTATCAGCTTGGTTGAAATACATCATCTTCTTATCTGACCAATCAACTTGAACTTTCTCCCAAATAAAATAGCATTGTATCAACCATACAAATATGTTTAATATAGATTTCTAATTCGGTATTCTTTTTTTTTTCCTTCCTGAAAAAGAATGTTGGAAGATACTACTGACAGAAATGATAAACAATTGATAGCAAAACCTGTTACCCAGGAGATAGAAAAACAATTCATTATGATTTGATCAGCCTTTGGATAATCTTGTAATTATTGCGAGCTACATTTTCTCTTTGTGATGCAAAAGTAAAATGCACACGCTTGTACTGTAACTGCAGCTCCAAGACAAAGGAAATAGGAAGCAGTGCTTTCGTTTGTAAACTGTTCTGCACAGTTCTAGATGAACACCATACACCATTTTCATGGAATTCTCACGACGAAAGACAAAAGAATATAAAAAAAAACAAAGCAAACAGAAAGAACAGCAAATGTGAGCAAGAAAAAAAAAAACCAACAGGCTTTCAGTATTGTTTACAGTTTCTATCTGATTTCAGTAACACTTAAAAATTGTTGCCTTATGACCATGTTTCCTCAGATGCAATATAATGGAAAAGCAGATTTAGGAAACAGTTATCTTCTAACATACTTAAATAAAGTTTGCTTTCCAAAAGTTTTCCTCCGAAAGATCTGATATACATCTTTGTCAGCATCAAGATAAATAGGCCTAATCTTATCCAATATACTAATTCTTTTGTTCCTATTAATTTCACTCTACCCATCTTCAAAGTTACAGGAAATCCATTTTCTGTTGCTTTTTGATATTGATTAGTAATTATTTTGAAGTGTGTAATGGAAAAGAAGGCAGTAACTAAATCTTTATCCTATACTTTAATCTGGGAGAATCAGTGTCAAGGTAGGTAGGTGATTTTGAAGTTCTTGCCTCTGCATTTCATTCGGCTCATGCATACGGTGCATTAGCAGCAGGTGACACTTGCTCAGCCAATGGATCAAATCATGAACACAAAATTGTCATGACATTTATACAACAACTTTTCAAGTTCTCCTGACCATACCGCTCAGCTGCTATTACCAAAATGAAAGAGTAACTTGATCCAAGAATACTGAAGGCATTAAGAAGCACTGATCATAAAGCACATGACCGTTTTTGGGGCACTGGCAAACTCAATAAATGAGTGTAGTCTGCAGGGAATTAATTCTATTAACTTAGAAGTTATAAGATGCAGTCGATATGCAGAAGGCATAGTCACAAGCAAGAGAAACCACAGCCATCGATAACTGAAATTTTCCTTCTTATGACTCACAGCATGATGCACAAGCTAGATATTCATATTTATCATATCAGTGATCAATATGTCCTCATAATTACTGAAGAATGAATTGAGTGGCCTAGAGATATAGTACACGTGGAAGACATTAAAAATGCACTCAACTAGGTGATGATTGTGGTCCTCTTCAACTCAGGCCATTCTAAATATCCATTCTAAGAAGAACCAGTTTGGCGAGAGAGAGAAAAACTTATTGTTTTATCTTTTAATTTTACAGTCACTACAAGGCAACTGAACACTGACACAGCAGGATGCAGGAAGATGTTCACTCACACTTCAAAAAAGTGCTAAAAAGACTGAAAAATATGGAAAGTGAGTGATGACAGTGCCAGAAGCTTCCTATAAATAATTTTGTGTTCATTCTCATGTAGTTCATTCTCTTCCGCTTATGCTATTCTAGGTATGGTGGGTTGTTTGGTTTTTTTTTCTATTTCACTGACAAGATGCTCAGCTCTACGTGCAGGACGTTCTGCAGCTCACTACATATGAGACCAGTCACATTTCAGCAAAGTCTTTCGCAATTTTGGTACTTGCAAACACTGCCTGGCAGGTACAAATGTAATTCATTTAAGTAAGAGTCAGCACTGGGACACCGTTTCAACACTTGGAAGTTTTAGCTACTTTTTTTTTTTGGCTTGCAGAGATAAGTCTCGTATCTGAGCATGTGAACAAGACATTATAAACCAGGTTCTAACACCTGTTGCACTTTGCTTTCAAAATAAAAATCTTACAAGGCAATGTAAAATGTTGAAAGCACAGATTAAAGAATAGTAAGAGGAGCAAATGGAACATATGCCAAACAGTATATTATTTACAGTATATTTATTACAGTGTGCAGGCATGAAGAGCAGGCAGACCTCATTTCAGCAATGTAATTTCAAGAGAACACATCTAAGTGATAAACTCTTCTAAGGAATGACTGAAGTACCTAAATGAGGCAAACATGATAAAATAAACGATTTAAACGATCATTCTACTGCCCATATTAAGTATGAAGGATGTCCCATAACATGCTGTATATTTGTAACAACTGTCCTCTGGTCAGCTACTATGTTTTCATAACAGATGTGGCTGCTAGAACTTACTAAGGAAGAGAAGGAAGATTGGGCCTTCACTTAACTAAAACAAAGGTAAAGTTTCATATGGAAAATAGAACTAAAGCTGCTTTCCTTATTTTACAAAGAGAAATGATTAAAAGGCACAGCAGTTCAGAGCAAGCAAAGCTATTGTGCTGCAGCAGGCACAGACAGGCCTGTGCTGGGCTCTGCGGAGCAGCACCTTGCAGAAGCACCTGAGCTGCCCGTGGGGGTTATCTGTGGAGGCAGAAGCACCATGGCTGCCCAAGTGTGGTGCTTTGACTAATTACCCTTCCAGAAAGGCAGAACTAATTACTTTGGCTTGAGTCCAGGCAGATAGTGCTTCCAGGACTGAAGGTAGTAGCTGTGCATGGTGCAGCACACTGTGCTGGATAGACTTCTGTATTTATTCATTGTTTATCTATACCATGGCTTTGCTTGAGCTAGATAAGCATATCCTATCTGATACGAAAGTAGCAAAGAACTAAGGATTCTGAGAATATCGAGTTACTGTTGGTGGAATAGAAAAACACATATTTACTACAGTTTCTATAGGCTGTAGTTGTTTATAAATCCAATAATTCTCAGTCAATGGATACAGCTATCAGCATAATCAATCAGAGAGCAAATGTTAGACAGGTAAGTATCAATTATATCTTTTATTACAGAACTTTATCAACACTAAAATAAATCATTTTAAAATATTTTGGACGGCCGGCATCGTGTCTGGTACACACTTCCTCTTGAAAAATATTATCATTTGTCAACGTGACATAAAAGTCTGTACACCAGAAAATTTCCACTTGAGGTTCAATGTCCTCTTTCACACTGGGATATCAAGCTGGGTTTTAAGTAGCTTTTAAACAAAAAGCATTTCAGCCTTGAAGAGTATTCCAGGAGTGAAAAGTACTTGGAGCCATGCTTCACTGCATGGCTTCCAAAGTGCCCTACAGTTGGCAAACACTGGACAAGGTGCACCTCAGTGCGGGTGAGCCCAGAAGTCACACAGTAAGCACACATTCATTTTGGAGAACAAGCTATCAAACACATCATCCCAACCCCATGACATGAATGCAAACACCTCTGAAATTTCAGCGTGGTGAGAAAAGCTGTGTTACAGCAAGAAACAAATGCAGGGGTGAAGACTGCATTCTCTGACACAGTTGTGCTGGTTTTTGGGTGGAAATTGCCACTGTTGACCTGAACATACAAAGTGTTTTTAAGAGCTAGAAGAGCGAAGCAGACTTCCTGAATAATTTTTAGAGGTTAAAGGCATTCAAGCAAGTTCACTGATTATTTTGTGTTTGGCAGGAAAATAGGATCAGATTGAAAATATAACACCAAATTCAAACTGACAAAGCTATTCTTAACAGAGGGGAAAAAAACATTCTTACAGGAAGAACAGGTGATATTTTCACTGAGTTATCATTTCAAATTTTAAGATACTGAATGCAAATCCATCTGATTTAAACAGAAAACCTATTTTTAGAGAACTGCACTTGTTTTCCTATTTGTTTTTCTCCCAAGCTACTATACGTGTCTCCCCTTCTTATTCTCTGGTTGTAAAACAGTTCATGCTATGACAGTTTCAAGTAAATTCACAATTCCACGATTGTGTCCAATTCCAAGCACAAGTATGAGCTACATATTTTAATTCTAGCAGCCTTTTGAGCAGTGTTTCAGAGCAGCAGATTGCAGCCCAGTTTTGATGGATTTAAGGGCACGTGCTTGAAGCGCTCTGGTAAGGGCTTTCCTGAAGTAGCTCACGGCCACAGGACACGGCTGGACGGCAGCACTGGGGGAGAGGAGCTCTGCTATCTCATCACATCACAACATACTATCTAAGTATTATCTCCAACACCAATCATGGCAAAGAATCAGAAGGCTTGGCTAGTTTGACAAAAATCCGTAAGTGACACCGAAAAGTATAATGCTAAGAAATGCTTCATCTGCATCAACACTGTGAATTCATCTTCACTTCCATGTGTGAGATGGTGCCAGCACTGATATGAACTGGGAGATTATGTGATAATTCAGGGCCTGTCAGCTACAGAAGTGACAGTCCCTATTAGCTACAGTTTAATAGCAGTGGCAGAGTTTGGGGATTTTTTGTTAGTTTCACTTGCCTGAGCCATAATAAGCTCATTATTCTGAAAGCTGCACTCTTATTTTATCCTCTAGATAAAGTCAACACCCAGAGTAAAACACACTCACACCATTCTGGGCAGTATTCCATCTATCATATTTGTAATCAGAATAAATTCTCATTTTAATCTTGACTATTTCTTCTCATTGCATTTTCTACCACCTTCACAGTCAGAGATAAATAACATTTTAATAAAATTTTAAACTGGCTAAATTAAAGTGTTCAAGGTAATGTTTAATGAGGCATAATATTGCTGGCCACGCCGTCTTTATTTTAATTACAATCTCATATAATTTTTAAAAAAAGACTCACTCCATGACAAACCTTCCTGACGGTGGTGGGGTGTCGGGTCACAGAGAGCAAGCAAGCCAGCAAATAAACAAATGCATGAACTAATTCCATGCCTGGGGAGTTTAACTCTATGAAATCAATATGTAGGTGTGAGAACAAGCTCTAATGCAGTGACAGATGAAGCTATCATTATTTTCTCTGTGAATAAATCAGAAATTTTTGACAGCAGCAGTTGTGTCACCAGTCCTCCTTTGTGACTTAATATTTATTTACTTTCTGGTCACTGGGATACTCTGCAGAGGCAGACATCCCATCATTATGAAACCAGCATAGTTCAGTGCTGGAAACAGAAAAACCCAGGATTTACTCTTTAGTTCACTTCTCCCCAGTGATTTCCCCGCATAAATTTTTCATTTGAAGCAACTAAGAAAAAACATATTGATAAGTAGAATGATAATTCATCTGAAAAAGATCAGGAAATATTCTACTGCCTTATTTACATGCAGACAGCAATGCAGTGCATTCATTCAAGTGCTTTCTCCTCTGTACTCCTTCCATACCTTATTTGATTTATTAATCAAATCTGTTCCGTACTCTTGAGGGTGAAGGATTAGAGAAAGAGCTGAAGAGAAGAAGTCCAAAGGAATGCAGTCTTCTTATAGCTTTGATCAAGCAAGAATAACTGGAGAAGAAACATTCACAGAAAGCAGACGTGACCAAGACAAGCTTCATTTGGTACTTTGCTGAACATTTAATTTAAAATTAAAAAAAGCAAACCTAAGTATTTCTGCACCTGTGAGCAACCCATGGAATCTTCTACAAAAATAGAAGAGCTATGTGAGAGAAAACTTGCAATACTTCATAATATGTACTTTCTTTTCTCTTTTTATTCTTTTATTTGTTACTATCTTTTTTTTTCATGTCTGTCTCCTCTACAGTCTCCAGTGTCTTTGACTAAATTCATTAGATCCTTTCCCAGTACCTGACAGATAGCATTAATTACCTGTTCTCTAGATCTCATAATGCTGGAGAAAAAAAACACAAAAAAATTGCAACAAATCAAGAAACGAAAACCAAAACTAACAGGTTCTCTTTTAAACATCTACATTCATTCTGTGCTCACAGTCAGGGCTGGACAGACTTGATTGCAGTGGTTTTATATTTTTTTTTATATCCGTGCCTATGATTCCTTCCAAACTCTCTCAGAATATCCAACTGCAATAACACTTTCAATCTGTCCAGTTAAATATGAATACTTACCTGTTTTTACCTTCTCAAACGCTCAGATGGCAAATGCTCAGGTATCATAACTTAGATCTGTTTGAACAGACTTCCATGTGCTTCTACTGCAGCACTGTGTTTAATATATCTCCATTTTCAAACCAAGTAACCAACCACACAGCATAACTACATTTGCATACTCATTAATCATTACATTATAATGAAATAATACATTTCCAAGCAGACCAAATACAAGGAGTATGCAATGTTGATGTTTTCCCTACTAAAGAACAGTCCATGCAGTGTTTGAAGAACATTGTTACTAATGCTAACCCCTATGCAGTACATGTCTATGGTGTACTGTAGGATTGATTATGGTCTTTTATATAGATAACTGTTTAGGGAAGATGGGACTGCATAAAATATTTCATTTTCAAGGGCTATATATTTAGTGGCTGGAGCGTAACAGTCCCAATGATTGCTGCCTCGTGAGCATGCACTATGCAATATCCAGACTTGTGCCTATTTCAAAGGTTGGGGGGGAAACACTGAATGCATTTATGTAGTTTATCTGTTGAGGTAGTTAAAAAGATGACTTTCTGAACAGTAGTCAGTCTATAATCTTCACTGAATTACTGTCATTGCCTATGCTTTCTAAGGCACTTGTAATCCAGGATAAATGGAGATTGATGGCAACTAGTAGTCTAGTCTATCATTTTCCACACTTTCTGTGGTTCCGTGTCACTCAGCTTAAAAACTTCATAGTATAAAAAGATGACTTCAGCATCAGCTATATTGGTCCAAATCATATGCTGACTAATACCACTGTAGCACCACTAACTTGAAACATAGAAGTGGGAGAGTTCTCTGAGTCACTGTGTGAAACCACTGCAAAATCAGCCATTAACATAAATGGAATTGAATACATGTATCATAAATCACAGAAAACCTTACTACTGTAAAACCATTATACACAAAAGACCAAAATAGGCCTTAGAAAAAGAGAAAACTAGAGGCAGCACAAATGTTCTGGAATTCTTTCGTATCAGAAAATGTTAGGTGCTAGTTTCTTTGTTAGCATCAGTCCAAATGCTCCTTTCTTTTCCGAGATGCTAACTCTATCCTGTGCTTTAGAGAAGGATTCATGTTCCAGAGCACACTAATTGACTCAGTGCATACGAAGTTCCTTTTTCATGCTCAGCTCTCACTGGCAGGTATCTCATCGTCCGTCAAAGCAATTCAGGATCTTTTCTTGTAGCAAGACATCCTCATTTTCAGTCCCTAAGGCATAACTTTGCACTTTATATTATTAAATTTATATCCTGTTCTGTTCCTACATACAACAAGGATTTTTTCTCTTACCAGACAGTAATCTAGCTGTCTGCATGACTGGCAAACTCCCTCAACTTTCTGTCAGCCACAATCTGCATTTATCTCTTGATATTCTCTTTTATTTAAAATTCATTATAATAGCTCTGCACAGCACCAAGGTCAACCTAAAAAGTCTGTAGCTGTTCTTGCTGGATATTTGATAAGGCATTTGTACTGTAATCCTCTATCCATCAGCTCTAACCAGGAGGTAGAATAAGTTTCAAATTATGATCTACCTAAATAGAAAATATATTAATTGAGTGAATCAATTTGCCTCTCCAACAGAGGATTAGAAATATTATGGAGCTCGTACCCCACAGTGGTGATGTAATGGATGAGGGAATTTCCCTGAGTGACACTGCTATCGCAGCTCTTCTCCTGATTCTCCTCACACTGCAGTCCAAGCAGCATTGCTCTTGCTGCCTCCATGCTTTGCATCCTCCCGTTCTACACCTGCTGACTGAGTCAGAGGGCTTTTTCTGGGGCCAACACTATGAGTATCCTGACCAGTTCACTCCTATGCCAGCAGCACTGAAGACTATGGGAATCTCCTGAGTTGTATTTTGAGTAATGCAGCTGGAAGTACTTTAAGTCCTCAAATCTCCCTCTCTAATCAATACTGTTCCAAGTATTCAAAAAGTTATGGGACAAGGAAGAAGTAAAGCTAGGAGGTGACAGATGGACAAGTAAACAAGTCTTGCTTCCTTGGAAAATCATGCTAATAATATTAGTTACACGATTTGGCTAAGGACATTGCTCCTTTTACACAAGCAGTAGAACCATGCATTTCCTATGTGCTACCTACTTTGAATTAAGGTCATTATTTATCTACTGCTAGATTTTTTAAATAAGTACATTTACACAAAAAATATTTAATAGCAAACACTGTTAAGTTGGATCGTAGTTATGGTATATAATTTTTAAAATTACAGATTATTAACATTATTACTGTAATATTTTATATTCAAGAGACCAGTATATACTCTTCATCTAAAAGGTTTAATTATTTCCATGGCAGTTTTGCTAAGCTTTTTTTGGGAACTCACTGCAGCTATATGGCTAAGAAAAGGCTGCTTGCTGCCCAGATGGCAGCAGTCATCTGATGAGAGTGACAGTGGAAGAAACATTACCGACATGTCCATTTAAAGTATTTTTATTCCAAGCAGAGCTGTCTTTAACAAACTTACGGACTCTGTCACTTTTACGTGTTTTCAAACAGGCAGACAACAGAAAAAAACACAAAAGGAAAGACAATCCACCAGTTTGCTAAGGTACCTCAGTTTGCCTTTGGATTCTCTAAATTTATTGTCTATTAACTGCAGTGCTGATGTTGAGCTGACAAGTTGAAAGAATGGGATTCTCAGCCTACTTTGCAATCTAATCCAACAGAAGAAATAAAGAAGGTCTAAAGAACAATATTAGAGTGAGCCTTTATTCCTGAGAGCTTCCTTGGAAGCTGCATGCAGTTTTGATTCATTCTGAATTTGCTGGAAATTTGAATTACTCAGAATATTTATGCTAGAATTTCACCTGAAATACATACTCTTACTTAAACAATACAGTCATCCTATTACTAGGAGTATTTATGGAGACATGATGCCAAAATGCTGAGAAACCAATGATACCACTTAGTGAAACGCATGCAATGTAAGCACTTAAAAGCTACAGGGAAGAAACAGGACTCAGGAGTGTTTTCCATGAAATGATTATAGCAGATGATCATATATAGTTAAATTCCTGCAGGAGCCAGTGCAGAGATGACAGCAAATGAAAGACAATCTGCAAGAGTATTTCTATTAGCAGTGAAGTAGCAATACCACGTATTCTATTTTTAATGGGCTTTAAATGCTTCCAGGTACGTATCAGAACCTTCAGAGTACTGTTAGCAGGTCTGCTATTGTATTATAATACTATTGTGGGCCTTTGGTGTGTTCTTATATAATTCTGTCTAACATAGGTGAATTCTTTAAGGAGCACTGCTTACTGAGCTGTAAAATGATCATAGCATTTCACGTGTTTGTGATGCTGCTCTTCTCTTCCCACACAGCTTTTTAATAAAAGTGCTGCCAGTTTGCTGACCTTCTCCTCTTCAAGGTTAATGGTTTGTTATCTATAAATTATTTTTCATGCTACAGCTTGGGTTATGAGGTCCAAAATTGTCTTCTGTGGGCTTTCTCCTCAATTTATTTCAAGCTCATAGAAAAACACATTTCCTGGTACCTGAGACAGATTTCACAATAGGAAAAAGTACTAAAGAAATGAAAAGAGATAATACTGGCGTTAGAAATTTGCCATTCTCTTGTTCATGATGACATACAATTATTACAGTTGGTCGATACTATGGAACAGCCACTGCCATGCTCTCTGGTGAATCTCAATGCCTACATGACTACAATTTACCAAACGCTGCCCTGACTTCTTTTTTTCTTGCAAACAGGGCCTTTAGGCTAAAGATGTTGAATAGAGACGACAATAAGCTACACTGCAACATGTTGAAGGTTTACAAACATGTTAGTAGCTGGTTAATTTATAATAAGCAGACTTTGTTATCAGTATGGAACATCTGCTAAGAAGAGACAACTTGGTAATAAACTCTGCCCTCATATTTTATAATCCTGTCACAGTGTAAGATGAAAAAAGTAGATATTAAATCTGATCTTGAGAGGCAGCACAAGTTAACATCCCACTGAGGACAGCAGAGTGGGTTCAGCAACACCTTGCAATTTTCACATACATTAATAATAAATCACATAATTCTTTGCAAGTTGGTCCTTTCCACCCTTTAAAATTCAAGTGCGAATTTTGTGACAGATGACAGAGCACAGTGGCACACTGCAACTCCGCACCCAGGAAATACATTTGCTTTCAAGCTCTAAGAAATGCTAGAGTATTTACACTGACAAATATGAACTCCTCTTCAGTTGTAATTTTTACCATGAAAACAGCTGTAAGAGTCTCTTACCCAGTCTGAATGTTGATTGCTAGTGACTACTTACTTTACATGATGACAGTGCAAAGGGAATGTAAAATTCAGTCATAATGTTTGCAAAACTTTCCTGCCACGTGTGGTACCTTTGCACATACATTTGCAGTAGTGTGAACTAATTTATTATGTCCTTTGTATAAAACATCTATCATATTACTTTTATTTTTCAGGCTTTTTGAATACGTGGTACATGCACTTCAGAATTACAAAAGTCATATTATTTCTTATGGTTAATTAATAACAATTATATTATTGCCATACAGAATCAGATGAAATTAAGCCAGATTGTTCCAGCAGATAATTAGTCAAACTTTTTTGTTCAATTTGTTGGAAAACAACTGCTGATTTTTCATCAATTTCCCAATAGTATCCTGCATATATCCTTCTCCTGTTTAATTTCGTAAGCTTAGCAGAGCACTGGAACAGACTGCCCACAGAGGTGGTGGGGTCTCCTCTGGAGACATCCAAAACCCACCAGGACGCATTGCTGGGTGACCTAATCTGGGTGTTCCTGCTCCAGCAGGGAATTGGACGAGATGATCTTTCAAGGTACCTTCCAATCCTTGACATTCTTTGATTCTGCAAATTATTCACCAGTCCATCACATTAGTAGCAGAGCACTGACCAGGTGGAACTCGCTTTTATTTTCATTCTCAGTCCTTGCTTAGAGGTCTGAGACTGGAGACTCAATTCCTAACAAAAAGCTTTAAAACATCCAAGCGTTGTTTTCTAATATGATTGAGGACATGTCAGTTTCTAGTTGGCCTCCTTAAGTAAAACATGCACTGAAGTAAGTAAAATTTCCAGAAGTGATGTGTCTGGCAGTGGTACCCTAAAACATCACCCTAAAAGCACCAGTGATCCATTTGTAAAAGAGACATTATGAAAAGATTAAAAGCTTTAGGGTTAGAGAGAAAGAAAAGGGTGCTGCAGCATTTCCATCAGAGTAAATCAGCAAAGTAAAACCATCAATTCTTTTATCACTATGCAGAATTTATACTGGTTAAAACTCTAAGCCTTTCATTATCTAAATTAAAAGTACACTGTGTATATTAAATTCAGAGATTAGCTCACTGTTATACACAGTAATCTTACTTTGATGTCTCAGGATTAGTATTCATGAAGTTTCAAACTATTAACTGCACGTTTGTAACATCTGACAAGAAATACATCTTACAGACCACGATTGTTGTAGGATGCTTTAGTTCTGATTTTATCTTTCATTTTGTTATGAGTTCCCACAGAGTTTATCCACACTGTCAAGCAATGTTTAAGGTTGGTTCTGGCAGGTTTATTATACAGGCAAATTTGGCTAAAACTTAATCATTCAGAACCAATGAACATTTCCCCCTTCCTTTCTATTTTTACTTAGTTCTACATGAGTGATAATTTTCAAATTCAAATGCAGTGTTGTCAGAATCACTGGCAGAACTGGAAATCACCAGAAACCTCTCACTCCTCAGTTAGTTCAGCCTGTCACTAAATGAAACAGAGAAACTGCGGCAAAATACCAAGCTCTACAACACAAGGAAATCCTTAGCACCATCATACAGCATCAGCTACACTGCTAGCTCAGAGTAGGCTTAGCTCTATCTAGCACAGTGAATATGTGAGCACTATAATACTACAATTTCAGGTTTGATGTACAGTAAGCAGGCCATTATGTACATTTCTTTCTCTGACCAGTTGTTGTGGTAGAGAATAACTTGCTGGCAGGTGAAGGCTGCCTGGGAGCATCAACTCTGAGCTGCAGGCTGTCTTGTGAAACTACTGCTTATCAGATTCCAACCACAGAGGAATAGTTCAGATGTAACAGATCATGAATGTAAGAAATTTAAGTAAGAGGTGGAGGTAATGACAATATAAACCATGTTTTCCAAGTACGTCAAGGGAAAGTCGGCAATTTTAAGAGTTCTTCTGAGAGACCAAAATGCACAGTGGCAATTAGTGGAACAAATGTAGAAAAACAACCAAACAAAAAAAACCCACATACATTAATTTGGATATAATCTTGTGGTTAAAATTGATGGTCTCCACATGTAAAGACCAAACACATTAAATTGTAAAATTGTAAGCTGCTACTTTTTCCAGAATTTATCAAGCTAAAGCTCAAAAACAAAAGTCCCATATGGTAATCAGCACACACGATGGTTTCTGTGCAGGGAGGACTACCCACCTGTGCTTCTGTGAGGCTGCTTAAAAGCTTCTACCTATTTCCCATAGCGCAGAAGAGAAAGTCATAAACTGCACAGCAACAGAAACAAAAAGCAGTAACAAAAGCAAATGTCACAATTTGAATTGCAAACTACAGATGAGCCTTGACTGCTGTAATTAAATACAGATGTGAACATTAAAGGTTTGAGGCCGATCTGCTGAGGTTGGAGGTTACTTGTGTTTCTCCCTACAATAAAATTCAGCTTTCTGGAACTTACACTGCACATTCCAAGTAGATGTCAGGAGTGTTCACATGGCAGTTCTCAAAGAAAAGCTCACGGAATTCAGCAGGGAAGATTTTCTTCTTTTACTGGGAAGGTATACCAAATTACACCCTATGTAACAGAGAATGATCCTTCTAAGAGCTCTCATGGAGACATATAACTTTCTAAATGAGACTAATTTCTCCTAAAATGAAAGATACTTTAGATCCCTTTGATTGATCCCTTTGATTGAGCCCTAATTCCCATTCAAATCTTTGGATTTAGATAGAGTTAATGTTTTGAAAGGCACTGAAATTCCCATCTGTTTGAAATTCTGAAGTTTCAGTTTAGCTTATTACACACTCATGAATATAATCTGTGCAAATTCTTAATATGTCTTATGTCAGTAAATCTATTTAGCTGCGTGTCTTGTTCCAACAAACCAATGCTATCACTTAAAACTGGTTTCAGCCCAGCTGTCAGTGTAAAAGATTAAATAGGAATGAAAAAAATGCAACTTTTAGGCCTATAATTATCCCACAAAAACTGGTTGGGAGAAGACTGTCAGTACCCAATCCACAAACAAATGAAGTTGAAGGTGTGGGCTGTAGCAAACACAGAACATTATAGAGCGTTTTGGGTTTTTATAGTTCAGATTACAGCATCAGTAGAAGAATATTATACAAGATTATTTGTGTTTCAGGTACTTTGGACACCGGGTTCTCCTGCCTTTGAGATAAATCATCTGTGAGAAGCTGAACGTATTGACTATTATAATTTAAAAATTATAAAAGGAATTAGTCAGGGAGGTTAAACCAGCAGAAAACTAATGGAAAATAAATAACGTAATGGGTGCCATTTTTCTACCTACAGACAAAGGAATACTGAAATTCAGAGCACAACATATGCTTTACAATGAGCATAGTCAATTCCATTGAGGAAATTGGAGCCCAGCTCCACCATTCTCATTTAAGTGTCCTGGAATCATTAACTTCTTAATTTACAGCCTGCCTCATTAAGCATGTGGGGGTTTTGTAGGTTTTTTTTTTCATCAGCTGACTTATACACAAGAAGTTCTCTAATGTAGCTGAACTATTTGCAGTATAAAGAACTGAAGATTAAGTCCTTGGTTTTCACTTGGCAACACAGAGCTTCATAATTTGGTGCTTAGATTAATGTGTACACTGTATTTAAAGTGTGATTTTACTATAATGATGATTAATGGCTGATTTTTCTGTCTGATAATAAAGAGTAGCTGGCATGGCAGTTTTGGACTTTTGTCTTTATAATACTAAAAATAATTCAGTCTTTCAGTAAATTTCAGGGTGTACAAGTACACTTTAGAAATGAACACTAAGGCATGAAATAAGACTGCTATTAGGTTAATGAAAGTTAGAAAAAAAACAAAGTGGGGTTTTTTTCCCATAGGCTGTCATTTCTCTGGTCTGGAAACTGCTTTGTTTTGGAGTGAGTTGTATTTACGTGATCAACAGATGATTGGTTGGTCACCAGGTAAGAAATAGGCTTGTATCTAGGACCATTCTACTAACTTCTAAGTCATAAAATATAAGTAGATCTTATCACAAGATTTCCCTTTTTCTTGATGTTTCTGCTTGGCAAAGAAATAAGTTTTGTGTTTCACTACCTTTTCTTCAATAAATTTCTATGTACCTTACAATAACTCAAAAGAGATCAAATGTGGATTTTAACGCAGGCAGAAGAAGAAACGAAGATATTATTTAGTTCTACACAGTGGAAGGTTAAGAAAAAATCCAAAAATTTCATGAGGTCTGAGTTAATCTACAAAAATTCCTTTCCTGGAAAGCAGAAGATCTTTGCACATTTATATTTTAGACAAAATATGCTTTTAAAGCTTCTCTAAGGTCTACCGAAGAAAATCTTAATCATACATACATTGTATGCGTCATGGACTCTGAGCTTTTATCGCAGCAACAGACTCTTTAACAAAAAGAATATTTGATGAACACACAAAAGTTGACTGAAAATTTCTTTCAGAAGATTGCCATCAATACAGGAAAACATTTAATTTAAAGAAAAGAGTGCAGAAAAGCATTTTTCCTACAAAGCGAATCATGGTATCGTAGCACAGTTGGCACCGAGGACAGCCTGGAGATTTCCAGCACGGCCTTCTACTTGAAGCAAATGTATTGCCAGCACCAGAGGGGGGAACCAGGGCTATGCTTAGCTGACCCCAGGAAACCTCCAAACTGCAACCTCTTGCAGTGCAGAACTTCCCTCCTTATCACTATTTTGTGAATACACGTAACTGAAGATGAGGAAATGTGTCAGCAAACATACCAGATATGTCTACACCTACAGGTTTGAAAAAGCTCAAAAGCACAAATGGCCTTTTTCTTATACAGTAGTTGTATTTTCTGTGATGTTTCAACATGCACAACCTCAAAGTTGTCTTGCCTCTGATTCACAATATTCTCTTACTAGCATGCAATCAGATTAAAATGCAAAGGAAATAGTCATGGTCCTACAATAGGTAACATTAGGAAGAATTTGAGATTTGTAAAGAATGGTAACAATTATCTTCTAATCTTTTTCCTTATTAACACATGAAGATGCATCAAAATGAAACACAGTTTTAAAAAGATCATCCTCTTGTTCAACGTAGGAACTCAGCAGGGACTACATAATTAATGCACAAATTAAACTTATTCCATATTATACACATCAAGTTAGTTTGTGGTCAGCCTGACATTTAAATAAAGCAATTTAGAACAGTTTAATCTTCTGCTTTACAACAAGAGTAATAAAATCTGTATTGGTTCCAATCACTATCTACATTAAAGAGCCTGCTGCAATCAACTGCAGATTACACAAGGATGCTATAATTAATGGCTTTCTGCCAGCTGCATTTTTAGTTACTGTGTTTACATGAAGTTGGATCTCTTTCCAGTTCTGTGTAGAAGCAAATTTCCTAGATTTCTCCAACAGTGACAGAAGAAATCTGATGTCAGACTTTCCAGCTTGTGTCCACTACTATACAGCTACACTCAGAGCAGTGGAACTTCCTGGATACAAAACAGCTTGGTAATTTTGGAAAATCTCCAGCAGCCTAACCAACAGTCACACGGGCTGCCGGGCAACTCAACTGCTATGAGAGTTTAGTTCTAGACTTCCAAAGCATCTTTTGTTTTTTCTTTTCCATCAAAATCAAATGCAGAAACTCAGGAAGGACTTTACACACAGAAAAATGAAGAGGAAAGGGAAAAAGAAAACAAACTACAAATTAGACTACCCTCCTACAAAACTGAGAACAGAATATCTTACATTTTTCTTACAACTATCATCTGTTTGATCCTACACCCTCCATCTTAAAACAGAAGCTTTAAATTTTCCTGAGAAAGAATAGGCACACTGGGATGATCAACAGCTCTCTGGCCTTGTTACTGCTTCTTCTTCTGCATTTTATACAGATACTGCTTATCTTCATCTTTATGAATTCAAAGGATGTAAGTCCTACTCATAGCCCTCAGGTGTCCAAGGACTAACTGCTTGACTATGCACTAGAGACCTCGAGCCTCCAGCTCTCAGCTCTACATGTTTGCCTGGAACTGTCAAGTCCAGAAGTTCAGATTCATGAAAGTTTTATTTAAATTTGAATAAAAGTTGTTTGGATTATAAAAGCGTATTGTGGAGCTTAATTTAAAACTAGTATCTATTTTCTAACATGGCCTCCAGTACAGAAGCCAGGTGGTAGAGCTATGATGTCTACTGATAAATGAAAGTACGTAGACTGACTAGAGAACTCAATGAAAAAACAGAAAGTGTAGATTTAGGCTTTGCCGGAACCATTCACTATGACTAGTATTTACAGCAGTTCTTATGGCACGGATCCCATGTTTCAGAGGTTCGACTGGCTATAAAGACAAACAAACAAAAACACACAGTAACTCACAGACCAAAAGCTGGCATTCGTTTCTTGCTAACTTTTATTGTTGATATCCAATAATGTTTTTAAAACGATTATTTGTATATACTACACCAAGACCACAAGAAGACAGTAACTTTGGCCACTACGTGCAACTGACCCATGCTGAATTTATGAAGTATCAGCAGTAGAAGATTAACTGCCAATAGGAGAGCAATCTGCTACCTAAAACAAAATTTACACATAGCAGATTTATTTGTTCAAGAACAAAGGCCACATATCTGCTATGGATGCCCCGGACTGGAATAATGTTACCTGCTGATCAGCTACAAATTAGTATGTGCTCATAATACATAAAGTTCTATTTATTGCCTCGCTGGGGATAAGATTTATTTCCAGCCAGACTTTGAAAGGAAAAATATGTGCAGAAAGGTCTCCCAGCCTGAGTGTTCTGGGTCAAGTGTTTGGTATTGGCAGTGCTTTAATATGCTCTAGCTTGCATTTCAGCTTCCGTGTGCCTGGACTTCCTCATACATTTTAATATACTCCAAAGTGATTCATACTGTGCAGTAAACAGGAGAACAGCAGCTCAGGTGGAGAAATTCATAAAATAATAATAATAATTCTTTTCTTGGATAAAAACATGGAGCCCCACCAAAAAAGAACTCTGCAGTGCCCATCACTATCCATCGCACAGAATATACAGGGAAAATTTCATTTGCTTCTTACCTATTTGTATTACATCCTGTGATATTTTATCTGAATAATTAAAGTAACAGAAGATTAAGCCATCATTAAGCCACTTTTCCTAAGAAAATTAGGCTTAGATTACAGTGTTTTCTACCTGTTCCACATTCACATTTTTATTAATTATTAGCTGAATTCAACTGAACCTGATATAAGAGCAGACATCCCAAATATAGGGTACTTTCTATGAAAATCAGCAGCAGGATAGAGGTTGTTCTGCTGCCCATGAGCTCCAGGGATGAAAACTCTCCATCATAAACGTCGTCTATTAAGAGAGCATGCAGTGTATATTTAAGAGTATCAATAGGTTGGAAAGAAGTTTAATGCTGATAATCTCCAGCAGCTTTCCTGCTGCTGCGTTGGTTTTCAAGCATCAGTCATTTGGAGATGCTCAGGGATTTTTAAAATTGAGGTAAATAGCAAGAACTGGAGTTACTAAGCAAATAACACAGGCAATGGCATAAATTCCTGTATGGCTGTCAGATCTATGTATAATATATTACACAGCTGTTTTCTCTGGGTTTGCTAGTCTAGAATGGCGATTTAATGAGAAATGCAAAGGAAAAAGAAAGCACAGAAATTTCTTCTCTCTTCTTTAAAATTACAGCACACTATTGAAATGACACAGAAATTTTAATTATTGGCTTTATAATTTCATTCATTTATGGACTGGCTATAAGATACAAACACAAAGACATGAGCAAACCTGCTACTCATGCCACTGATGTACTGAAAAAAAGAAATTTCTGCATTAAATTCATATTTTGAAAAGGAAAAATACATTATTGCTACATGGAAGCCTGTTCCTGATAAAAAACTTGTGCTGCCAACCAAATCTATTTCGCTGGGAAGGGTTTACTCTACTACAGATCATCCCTATGCTCATTAATAATAATAAAATCCTGATAAATTCCCATCATACAGAAGGCTTCTTTTTTGTTCTGTAAAATTTCCAGTGTTCTTTGGTTTGCTATAAAATCCTACGAAAAGAAATATATGCACATAATAGTCACTTGAACAGCAGTGACACTACCTTGGATAAACGACACCTCAATTACAACAAACACCTCCACTGAAAGACTTCATAGAAAGGAATATGTAAATTACTTTTTATCCATTAGGAGACAAAGGAAGAAGAATGCAGGTAATTAACAGAGAGCACAGCAGTAACTAGCTATTGCCTATAGCTAGCTGATAGGAACAGCAGGAGAAATGTGGATGTGAGATCTTCATGTTAGTATACATGTCTTCTATTTAATGAGCAGCCTATTGCACATCTGGTTCTCAGTATCTTTTTAAAAAGAACTTATATCTGTAATACCAAGTATATTTTCTGGAAAGAAAAAATGCAATAATAGTTGCAACTAGCATCAAGGTGAAGAAGCTAGAACTTGTTACATGAAATACAGATAATAAAATTCAGACACCCTCATTTGTAGATAAACATCAGGAAATCATTTTCCTCCCACAGAGAAGCAGTAACCTTCTTAGTGTACATGAGATTTCTTTGTCTTTAAGAGATTTGCAAGGTCATATGCACCCCCAGCTTTGCTTAAGTGTGTTTAATGGGACAGGGCACTACAATAATGAGACATCCACATGCTCCTGGTTCTGGTGTCACAATGCCATATGAACGTACAGTTGTATAGCATGTATGAAGACAACTGAATTACTAAACATATTCACATAGGATTTTGAAGAAAACCATGAAGGAACTGTTCATACCCTAAGAATTTAACATTTACATCTGAAACATCAGAACTATTCAGAGCAGAACAACCCTGACCATCTAACCAAGCCATTCAACAAAACAACCAAAAACTAGAAGAAATGACTTTCTACTTGAGCACAGGCAAATAGATCCCAAAATGTATTAATTAGAATTCAACATAAATTCTAACTATGAACTTCATTTGTTTTCTTGTGGACCTGAACATTCCGTTTTCACTAAGATCCGACCTCTCACAAAAGCACTTCTAAAATATGAATTTAAAACAACAGGTCCTACCTCATTTGGCACCCAATCCAAAAAGAAATGTTACTTTATATCTTTAGAAATAAACACTGCATCGCAGGAAGAAAACTAAACAAACTTGCCATCCATGGGATTACTACATGTCATTAGAACATTTTAAAATGATATTTTGTTATAAAACATGGGATTATGGCAAAGTAAACTGCAGCTTGTGCAATGACTTCTGTGTATTTCTAGTTTCTCTGGGACTTCTGGCAGTCTTTTATTTGGTATACGTATTTATTGGTATGTTTAAGTTAAATGCTTTTAAAGCCTGGATGTGTTTTGTTAAAGGCAATTCAGGATATGCAAAGTGAATTAGACATTTAAATCATGCCTCTGAGTTGTTAAGCCATCTTTCTATTTCAACTCTGGCATTAATTTTTAGCCTATAAACCTGGCACAATAAGTTGAAATGTAGGGAGCAAAGCCAGCTTACGCTCCTGGACAACACAAGCATTTATGCCTACATTTTCTTTACGTTTTTAAACAGAAGGCTGTATTTTTAAAGTGTATTTTTAAAGGAAGTGCAGAAGCCCAGTGAATAAACAACAGTTTGCTCCTTGCTTTCAAAAACATAAAGTACAATTCTTTTATGTACACCACTGCCATCTTTTTTAATGACATCAAGTACTGAAAATATTTTAAAGAACGCTTGCTGCTGCAGCTCTGCCTGTTAGTCCCTATGGCTACATAATTTTTCAGTAATATACTAGAGAAACAACGTTCTGTGCAGGTGATGAGCCATTACTGAAACACTGACAGTATATGAACAGAAAATAAGGTGCATTACGTTGAAGGGATAAAGTAAATATGAAGTTTCCCTAGCTTCCATAGGCTCAGAATAGACAGTAAGAGGCACAAAGATAATAAGACAAAGAAAAATAGTGTTTTTCCAAAGTAACTCTTCTACAGGTACTGACAGTTTTGATGTTTCTCCCACACTCTAATGTTGTTATTTACCTTTGCATTTCATTTTATGGATTTTTTTCCACGTTGAGATCCAACAGAATAAAGAAAAGTTTGAGTTACA
Organism: Centrocercus urophasianus; assembly: GCF_019232065.1. NCBI lineage: Eukaryota > Metazoa > Chordata > Aves > Galliformes > Phasianidae > Centrocercus > Centrocercus urophasianus. Next base: position 9,605,867 of record NW_024884867.1, read on the forward strand.
GCACGTAACATGGTCAGAAAAGGAGTTTATAGCATTAGATCCAGTCTTCTTTCTTATCCACCTGGATTCATAAAATTCTCATACTGACTCTCTGGTACTATAATCTTTGTGTTTGCCCGTTTGTACTTCACAATCCATTACAACCTAAAAGAAGAGCTTTTTATTCAGACTTACAAGTCGTGCGACTCTCATTATGCTGTTCTCTCTTCTGCATGACTTTTTTCTGAATCATTTTAAGGAAGTAAGGAAGTTTTCAATCCCTTATTTCTATTGTGTATGCTCACATCAAAGAAAACCTTTCAATAAAACACCATAATTCTATGATTTCCCATTCAGGGAGGTCAGTGAAAATACATTTCTCCGGTTAACTCAATATCAGCAAAAAAAATGTTTCCATAGAAAGGATGAAAAGCATTGGACCAAGAGTAGATGTGAAGTGAGATGGGAAGGAAATGAAAAGGTGAAAGGAATCCTAATCTGCCCCTTTCTAGAGTTTCCCAAGGGTTTCTTGCTGTAGTTCCATGTAATTATTTTCCATTGAGTGATACAGCAAAGGAACAGTTGGCAGAACTGATGCAGCACTGTCTTCTGGAGGGAACTGAACATGAGCTTGCTATTCTGGGGCAGGAGAATACTATAGCCGCAATGCTTAAACTGTTTTGTGATGCTGAAACAGGATGTAAGAAAGTGTCTTTGAAGATTTCTTTGTAGTTGTAGCTCTTAGAATCTTGAAGCAATTTACTAGCCATCTTTATCCTTTGTACTTTTCTTAGGAACCTTAAATAACAGTGGCTTCAAATACAGTTTAGAAGGGGCAATATCTTACCTCTTTCACTACTTCAGGCTAAGAAGGAGCTGCTTGGATTACTTCCAGTCTGGTTCTCAATACATAGGAAGGAAGAAAAAATGGTGCCTGCAATCCAATAAAAGCAATTGTCTGTAATGAAAAGCTGTGACCCCTCTGTAATTCATCTAAATGAGATCTACACAGTATAAAGGCAAATTTCTTCCTTAGCTTTGACATCCTGGCTGAGAGCATGATTGTTTTAAGTGAGATACTGAGATAATCTCAAAAGATATGGGATGAGAGACACTGAGCACAAATTTGCAACTTGAATTAAAGCCTCATTCTCTGCATAAGACTTGATACACATTCCGCAGGGATGTCAAACCACGATCAAAGCTTCTATATCATGTGTGGAAAAATAACCATGGAAAAATAAAAATCCACGGAAAGGTACTCCTCCAACAGTAGTCTTCCATATATCCAGAAAGTGAAAATATATATGAATCTATTATTACATTTTATTACATTTTGCAGTATCCTTGCAGACTCTTTTGGTCCAAAAGTATTTAAGTAAATTTGAGCTTTTTAAAGAAAAATAGCTCAAAACAAATACAGCTAAGAATCAAAAAATAAAGTTAAGGACACCTTCTATTCCGGAAATTTGTCTATGTAATAGCATTACTAACAGCTTACCTAACCTCAGCCTGTTGTGAAATAATTAGTCAGAGATCAGAACTATGACATGAAAATACCCCTGACAAAAGGAGGGGCAACATAACATGTTCTTCTTGCAAATTGCTGTGCTCTACCAGACTTGACTAAAAATTATTTTTCACACAAAAAAGTTGCCTGAGCCAATGCTTTCTTGGGTTTTTTTCTCTCTCTCTAATTCACTTGTTGTGTAATAGCTGTGGAAAGAAAATTTTCATTTTCATTTAATATTTTTTAATCTTTATGTGAAAGTAATCAAGAACTGAGTATAAAACTACCTCATATTTGGTTTTAAACCACTCTATCGCAATTATTAGTTTTGTTCTTTTTTTTCCTACAATATTAAGTGCTGCATATTTTTCAGTCTTCATAGCAATTTCTAGAGAAATTCATTACTCCTTTTTAATATAGTACAGATAGCTTCTCTCAAATTATCCAGGTTTAAACACCCCAACCTTTGTCACAGCTAGGGAGCTCCATGACTAATGGTGAACAAGCATCTTTTTCTAACTTGATTCACCGGCTTGTGAGGTACTTCCAGACAAACAGAATCCCACTGTTTTCTAAAAGATTTGAGGCCCCTCTTTATTCCTTTACATTCCTTCACATTTACTTTTTGTGTTTTGATCACTAGAGCAGCATTACACTTTACACTTTCTGTTTGGACCACTAGTAAAATTCATTGCCTTCATCTTCAACAGATTAGCAACTTGATATTAAGCTCACACAGTCGTGGCAATTACAAGTTAAGGAAGGACTGTATTCTTCTGTGCTGGTACAGCTACTTAGGCTGTCACTAACTTACATGAAAAACTTGCTGCATCTGGCTCAAGAAATGTTGCATGTGTCAATATTCAAAATGAAGGGAAAAAAAAATGAAAAGACCTACAAGTTTACAAGTTCTTGCTGAACACAGGAGCCAGATTTTGATTTATATTCAGTTTCCTTTGGTAGACAATGGATACTTTGTACTCAAGAAAAGAACTGAGATATCTCAAAAATAAACAGAAATAAACAGCATCCATCACAAGCTTAGAACTTACCTATTATTTTCACAGCCAGTTTCAGTAAGTGGCAGCCCACATCTGATTCACAAATCGTGTAATGCATTAATGTAGTGCTAGCTTTTAAAGATATGGCTGTTGTCCAAGAATCAGCACAATGCTAGATACGTGAACAGTATGAATGTATTTAATAAAACATTGCTTACAAATATATTAGCTTCATCAATGTTTGTATAGCAGTGAAATTACAGGAAGTGAAAAGAAAATCATACTTGCTGCAAGTTTAATACTGAAGAATTAAGAGGAAATAGTAGGCAAAGTCACATTTACACAATACTGGTAGATGTCTTGAGGAAGGTAGAAAGAGAAGGAAGAAGTTCCTTCAAAAGGAAAACTCCAGAAACAACCAGCTCTCTTCCTTGCATCCTTATCAACTTGCTCACTTAGCAGCCAACCTGTGACGCTCACTCACAGCTGGTCCCCAAATCACCAGCAAAACACAGGGTGTAAACAAGATCATTTCTGTCCACAAAATCTCTATAGTTATTTGGAAGTACTGTAAGATATTGTGGATCATAAAGTGACTCCTTGAAACTCAGTAGGGAAATACTTTAGTTACCATATTCTAAAACTTAATACAATTTCAATCCCTGGCAATCCAGTATACTATAACACCATGTCCTTGTTATCCTCACACTCTCTGACACTTGATTGAAAGAGCTGCTTGTCCTCTGTGTGATTTCTCCTTGTACACAACAGTAAAGGAAGTCAGTTACCTTCCTGGTTAGTTTGGTTTCCTTTGTTGTTTGGTTTGGGCGTTTTTTTTTTATTCCCCCAACCACACACTCACACACAACACTGAACTGTGGAAAGAATATCAAACATAAAATGCAGAAATGCAGCTTGGTCTACTGAATCACGACAAAGTGAAATGATGAAGGTGGTAAATAAATGAGTGCAATTTGCTGGTATCCTTTATGTGCAAGATACGAAGCCATAACTGTTTTGCTAAAGTAACTGCGTCCTCCTAGAAAGATTTCCAATATCAATTATAGTGTTGATTGCATTGCTACTAAATAGATTTCCTTGTCATGTTTCCCTGATTATATGTAAATATTTCCTAAATTAGACATGTTTCAAGCTCCACTTAAAGTGTAATACAATTGTATAGTGTCAGAATTATGCAGTGTAGAGCATGACTACGAGAGCTACCAGAGTAAAATTTAAACATCTCAGTTTGAAATGAAAATAAAAGAATTCATTGCAAATAATGTCACAAAGAAACAAACAGTACAGTATTAAGATATTTTGGTTTTAATGCTATGGAAAGTATGCCAGACTATTAAATCTCCAGATTTTAACTCGAGTCTCAGACATTGTTTCAACAACAAATTCAGAATTTAAATGTCTGAATTAGAACAAGATCTCTTTCTACTGGTCTGACAAATAAAGCCATTCAGATGAAGAGAACTTCCTATGCAAAATAATGACCTGTGGAGGAATGTATTAACACCACCACCTTGACATTTTTCATTGCTCTCTTCAAAATTCCTTTTTGTTATTATTTTTTAAAATGCAAAGCTCTTGCTTTTTGAGCTTAATGCATTTTGTTGCATTAGAATTCTACCACAGTCATCTTCTCTCTGAGTAATGGAAGTTTCCAGAGAAATGCTGGGATAGCATAGAGCACTCAATCAACCCTTAGCAACTCAAAAGAGATGGATTTTCATCCAACAGAAGAAAACAAGACTTTGTTTAATGTAGGATTCCTTTATTTTTATTTCTGCAGAAAAGGTGCTTAATTTATAGATGCATATTTCCTCAAAAATTATTGGTAGGTCACCTTTTATTTTATTTTTCCTTGATGTTATACAGGACTGCCTGCTATTACTATGAAGAATTCTCAGAATGTTGTTTGTTTTCTCAAAATAAGAGTTAGGAAAACACATTCATTTTTTCCACTCACACAATTCACTCATTAAGAGCTTGGAAGTTAAGAATGCATTACAAAGTTTACTCAAACTTTTATAACTTCTTAAAAAATTTACATCTTATGCACTGTAAAACATAAAGCAGTCTTTAAACACAGCATGGACTCAAGGTCAGACAGACCAGTGTGCTGAGTAAGCAGAAGACGTGAGGCTTGGGGGAAGAGTTAGGGTTTGTTTTTTAAGTGTTTGTTTTATTTTTCAATGGGACAGAAAATAAACCATGAAGACAGATACGAGTCTGTATACAAGTACTTTGAAATATTGCAGGATCATTCCTGTTTAATTTAAAACTAATAGAAGACTGAAAACAGTCCTGTATCAATTCTTCTTCAGCTGTTCAGCCTCCTGACAGAACTACCAAAGACAATTAATTCAGTCCTTCCACTGGCTCTGAAGTTTTAGATCAGGAAATGACAGCGCCAGGAGAGCCAAAAAATCTGTTTGGTCTGAACGCTGCGCTTGTTCAGGACACAGAAAGCAAACAATGGCACGACTGCTTGAAATAACAGGGAACAGAAGTTAAAAAAAACCCACCAAACCACAACAACAAACAAAAGCCCCAAATATCTCTATAGTTGAAGAGGACAGGCATGTCAGATGTAGCAGACAGGGGCACCCAACAGACATCTCCAAAGCAATCAGAAGAGGGGTAAGATCACTCTGACCCTCTGGGAATGCTGTGAACACAAACCTGATGGCTTTTGGTTTCTCACTGCTGCTGTACACTTACCCCACACATTCTAACTCAGATAGGTTGCAGATGATTATTGCACTATGCTTCACAGCTACATATAACTCCTGCAGCTAATTAGGCTTTTCCATTATGCTCCTTGCTTTTTACCTAGCAGACCTGAACCACAACAATGAAACTTTATTTTTACAAGTGTTACCTGACACCTATAAGGTAGACATCAAAAATAGCATCAACTTCACTGAATTAGCATTTATAGCAATAGAATACCTTTACAGAATGTTTACTAAATCCTAAATAGCTTTTTTTCACAAATGTCTTTGTAATAAAAACCTACATACCCTACTGAGGGGTGCCAGGTGCACCTAAATGCTCTGCAGCTTGGGCATAATTAAGCCCCCTATTGCTATCATTCTGCTCCTTGCCTTCAGCAGCTGCTTGTTTTCTGTCTCTAATAGAACCACATGCGCTTATGGCTCCAGGAGTAAAGAGCTCTTCAACTGCACATCTTTAACTGTAGACCTCATCACTGACTTTCTATTTGAAAAATGAAAAAATGTTAAATCCCTTCTGAGAGAAAGCTCAGGCAGAACAGCACTCCATGAAAAAGAGGATGAGCAGAAAACATTAGCACAGACTGATAATCCAAGACACCATCAATACTCAAGCATTATCATGATTGAAAGTTTTCAGTTTTATAAAAAGAATACGAAACACACACAAAAAAAATTCCAATCCAGACAACAAATTGTATTTCAGTTCTCTCTGTGGCAATTTCTATTTTCTATTTGACTATCAGTATGGGAACCTTAATGGAATGACAAAATATTACAAAGCTGTATAAAAATGATCTTTATTTCTCATTTGAAATTTCACTTTAATCACCGTGTTTGTTTTTGAGAGTTCACAGACTTTTTAAATTAACCAACACTGGAACATCCTTGTCTCTCTCGAGAAGCAATCTAGATCACATGGACCAGGCATATCACTAAAGATGGAAGTATCTCCTATTGTACTTTCCAATATTCTGCTCCCTATTTCATTCCCTGACCTCATGAAATTTTCACAATGATAACTCACCAAAAAAATCAATCAATGTGGTATATCACACAGTTAGAGGTGGCACAACAAAATATCTTGGGTGCACATTCTATCCTGGTGGACCTTTCAAAAAAACGTCATATTTGAATTACACTCCTGACCACTGCTGGGATAAAGGACTGCAAGCCTAAGGGTGAGTGTGCAAGTAACATCAACAACAACGAAGTCCCTGAAAGAGCATGACATGGCTACAATGCCATCAGGCAGTAATGGAGCATAGGCAAGTTTGAAAACAACAGTGAGGGTATCTACATAAGCTAAGAATATATTAGTGGCAGGTAGCTGGATCATTGTCACTTCATTCTGGAAAATTACACTCTATTTGAATGTAAGGATACGGAGGAACACAAAGTATTTTTCTACCTTCACTATCTGACAGTTTCATTCAACATCTTCGTGAGTTACTTCTTAGAAACAAAAGGTCTTAATACTAATAGTCAAAGGCAGGAAACATACTTTTCTCAACTTAATTAATTGTGAGTACAAGAAGCCCTGAGTAGCCAAAAGTAAATGAATAAGAGATTAATTACTTCAAGCACAGAAAGACAAGTTTCATTTCCAGTCAAAAAGGTACTTTTACAATCTGTGCTCATGCTCCCGAATGGATCTATCACTAATTGATCAACTACTGACAGAGAGGGTAAAGGACTGTAAAATAAGGGCTTGCAAATGTTGATTGTGATCCGAGATAAAGTTATCAGTCTTATCTACTGTAAAGATAATGAGGGAGTTAAGGAACTTAGATGGCGAAGTAATTATACTGTAGAACTCTGGTAACATTAATGATCTAAAAGCTATGCAGCAAGAAAGGCAGGCTATTTAGATAGCAATGATAATGACACAGACAGATGAACTATCTCCAACACAGACAAAATGCTAAGAAACAAGATAACAAATGTATCTGTCACATCCACAACAGCAAGCCACATCCTTCCCCAGCCCAAACATACAAGTTCCTACATCGCCTAACCTTTACTTGACCTGGCCCCTTGTTACAAAGAAAAGGCTCATCCTCACAAAATGACTCATTAATACCAAACCTCTCAATAAATCACTTTTTTTCCCCCCCGGAAAAATGGATCATGCAGTGCACACATGAAAATGTTATGCTTTGGCTGTGAAGTTAAGCTTACCTGTGATCCTCACCTTAACATCAACATGAAAGAGGGGACTCAGCTGTGTAATAAAAGACAACTAAAAGCACCAGTCCATAATAACTCCAGTTTTTCTTAGTACCCCATGCTCTGTAGCTTCTTACTACTGATTACAGTATTTAAGCTGTTTGAAATGTTTAATGCTGTTACTCTAACTTCAGCTTTAGCTTAAAGAAGGAAAGCTATTCATAAGTGAAATTGCATGATACAGCTTTGGGTTAGTATCAGCTTTCTTCTTCACTCACTTGGATCTGTAGATTTAATATCTGCTAGGAGACCAACGCTGGGTGTTTTGGGCAACATTCTTATAACACTTCCCTCTATTCCCACCTCATAGACCAGCCAGTGGAAGTATAGAGGCCTCTTGGCCTCCCAAGGCTTACTAGGATGAAGTCCAGGGCTTGACCACCCACTTTATGTCCCTCTTCATTCTTTGCTATCTGTAATATTTCTGTTATTGGCTTTCCTATTCATAGGTACTATACAAATAGATTTGTTGTTCAGTGTTCATTAGACTTAATAATTCTAATAATAGTTCTTGTTGGCACCTGTGAGACAGCTGATATTTGTCACAATCTGAGATATCTTCCTTCCTTTGGACTTTCAAAACACAAGCGTCACAGTTGTGACACTCAAAGGTTCAAAATCTTCCTGTAATATCAGCATTAGGTCAGCAAGACAAAAGTTAATAATGCCAAAGGCGTTATGCCTCTCACTGCTGTAAAAAGTATAAAGAAAAATTGAAATAACAAAGCTGACAAAGAGTGATAGCATAGTATATTTCTATATATAAACAAGCAGATGGCTTCTGAACAGGAATATACTATGGACTGAAAAGATTTAGGACTTTTATTAGGCAAGGAAATTAGAGAGAATTCAAAAAAAGAAAATGGCATGTCATTGTTCTGATCAGAATTATTTTCTGGAGTGAAAAAATGGAATCCTTTTAATGCATGAGGATGTTGCATGTAGTAGGATTTACATTATTACTCACTGAATAACGTAGCTGTCATATCTGGGTTGTTGGGTTGTTTTTTTGTTGTTTTTTTTTTTTGTAGTTTGTACATCTGTTTTCTGGAAGACATCTGGACTCACATCTTGAAGCAGACAGCTAATTGACAAAAGAGATGTGCTATTATTTCTTGATTGCAGACATTCTCACAAAAATGACACCAAGCTGGAAGAAGCATATGTTCTTACAGGCTAAAATGTTACCCAGGACCACTGTCTTCTTCAGTTATAGTTCATCCCTGCTTTCTTACAGCACTCAGCTAAGAAGGAGGGCAATAAATGAGCAAAGTCTAACAGACCAAGGAAACTTTTCTGTACTGTTCCCTTCTGTCTTTTAATTCCATCAGTTTTTTCTCTGTCAGCTGTATGGCAGAGTAAAGAATCAAAGAAATGCACTTGTTAGAAATGCCTCCTAGAATAAAATATCACATGCCAAAAGCACCAAAAGAATATCTTATGTACTTTCTGGTCCTGCAAGTACTAATCTAACATTACCTAGTCTGCAACTGCTGCCCAAGTACTGCAGCTCTACCTTCCCTCAAAGCATGCAGTCGTACAACAGTACTAACCTACACAAAGAAACAGAAAGAGGACAGTCTCTTACACACAGAGCAACTGCTTCTGTGCCTATGAGGAGAGTCTGACAGAAGTGGTAAGCAGCAGCCAAAGAAAGTCCAAGACAGGGAACTTCTGCACAGGGGAGATCTCTCTAAGTTTTCCTACAAGCCCTCATCAGGTAAAAATTAGCAAGCCAGAATAAAGGAAGCAGGGGCTCAAACACCAGATAGGAAAAACCATATATGAAAAAACAAACAAACAAAACAAACAAAAACGAACAAACAAAAAGCCTCTTACAAGTTCTGCTGTTCAGAATTTGGTTAAAATGATTTAAAAAAAACAACAACAGACAAACAACAAAACAAATGCATAAAAAGGATTTCCACTTGCACTAAATTGAAGCCACTGACATACATTAGTTCAGACCACCTGAGAATCTAGCCTGTAACTTTACTGTTTTACATCACCTTTATGTTTTAAAACCTCTACTGATTTTAATTAATTTATCCCCTTGAGGCTAACTAGCTCAAAGCCCATTAAATAAAAAGTAGGAATAGGGACTCACAGAGGAAGCAGAACTTTTCCTCCAAGCTCAAACAGCTTTAACAATTCTAGCTGAAGGGGAGTTTGAGGGCACTGAGTATTCTCAATATTGTTAGGTATTTACTTTTATTATCAGGGTTCAGAACTAGATTATGTTTCATATGGGTAGTCCTGTGCTTTGTCTCCAGCTTGCCTTGGATTGACCAAATTTCCAGTCTCAGCAAACATGACAGGAAAAAGCCTCAAAGCAACAATGCTGATCTGATACAAAGCTCTCTGTGCAGAACTCATTTTGAAATTACATGAGCAGAGAAAGGACCGTATAGCTGTCATCTGCAGAACAACAATTCTCACTCTTTATGGCATATTACACAATCCATATTGCAACAACAGTCTTCACTGGAGCACTTACCTAAGCTCTCAGACATGTAACCTCTTATTCCTCTCTCATTCAGGCACAAAAAGATCGCCTAACTGAACACAGGGGGCATTTACTGTTGGGTTAATCTGGGTGGTCTGGAGATGTAAATGAAAACCAGAATGCTGCTTTCATTCCAGGCAGTAGCTTAGAAGCATTTTCTCAGTGCAAATACTTATCATGTGCCTTCCTATAATTCATCACATGTTCAGAAGCCAAACAAATTATCCCTTAATCCAGTGGGAAAGTATCAAAGCTGATTCTTTCTGCCTTATTGCATTTGCTTCCAGAAGTCAGAGGATATATTTGTGCAGAGTGTACAGAGCAAATGATCACACAATAACTCCAATATAGCTTTGAAGCAGAAATAATCACAGCAGAGTACGTTATCCAGGATGCTGGGTTTTTTTTTTCCAACGAAGATCATTTCAGGCAGTGAGCAGTAGAGAGCCCTGCTTCCCATGTGGATTGCCAGAGCAACAGGAGAGTGAACTGGAGCAGTGCTGAAAACATCGTATTCATATTTCCAATATTCAAGTTCTAAAAGGAACAGACTACAAAGAAAAAGCTCCCTAATGCACATAGGTTGCAAACCCTTCTCAGTGATATGAAAATTCAGGGGGTTTATATTGAAATGAACTTCAGAAGTATTGCTAATTAATTGAGGAAGATGCGGGCGAAAACCACTTATATGCATCCTTGTTCCCAAGATAAATACAAAACAGTTGCAACACTTGGATGTATGCAATTATATTTGTAATTTTTAAGTACACATACACACTGTATCAATTCATAGGCAGACAGTAAAGAGCCACATTTTTAAATTCAAGTCATTTTCTAACTCCTTTGTCTGAAAGTTTTGCCAGAGAAATGGAAAATAGCAAGAATAATGGGAGTGCTGTTATGGTTCTGCCTTCCGGCTGGGAGGCTGTTATGATAAATCTTGTCCAAACAAGATGAACCAAATCTAAGCAGCTTAGATCTCAGTCTAGCTGTTACATTTCTTCATATTCATAGATCAGGATTTGTGCAAATTCAGAAACATAAAGGGTTTAAAATGTCAAGGCAGGATTGCCAATTCTATAGGTATTCTCTTACGTTTATTTAGTGATAAAATGAGCTTACTCTGCCTCTTTTCTGTTTCATAATACATTCTCTTTTTCAATCCAGTCAGTCTTCAGCTGTGTTAGAAAACAAGAAAACCATCCCTCAGGCCACTGCAAGCATTGTAAAGGTGTGAGATGATTTTTAATTGCAAGTAGCTTTTATTCGGGGTGTTTTCTCCCATTTGGAAATAGTTCTGCAGAAAGAGAGGCCTGTGGATCTTATTTATAAAACATTCCTACTTATAGGCACCGCTGTTTGGGCAGCCAGGCTTTTCTTGGACTACTGAGGAAAACTGGAAATCTAGTATTTTTAAACTAGAGATCCACATCAGTGAACAAAAGAACAATGTAAGTGTCCACTACTAAAGAAATACAGACGTAAGCATTCAGCCTTCTCACCTTCTAATTAGCTAAAAAGGTAATTAGCCAAGACAATTATGAGACTAAGACAATTTATATTATGGATAATTGTATGCACTTGGAGTATGAGTAGGTTTAGAACATTCACAAAATTATTAAAGCTGTTCAAATCAGAAGCTTGTTTCCTGACGGTCTGGGGTTTCTTTTCCCACACAGTAGTTTCAGCTTTGCCAGACAATATCAAGTGAAAATTTGTATTCTTACTTTCAGCACTATAGCAGAGTAGCTACAAAAGCCAGAGGAAATCATGTAAAACTACACATCACCTTATACTGCGTGAGATGGTTCAGTCCAGTGCATTAACTGTCATTTTCCTACCACTTAAAGGAGAATGCAACACGAAACCTCCTTCAGAGTATGTACCATTATGAAAAGAATCCTCAGAGCAAAAAACAATGTTTTTTGTTTAAACTTGACCTGGTTAATAGTGAATATAGATGAAATAAGATCAAGATGCTTAATAAAATTTCTACACTGCATGAAGTACTTTATTATATTGTTAGGATGTAATACCACAGCTTAATACTGCATATCTGCTCTTATAAGGTGAAGTGCCACAACAAGAAATCTCCAATATTTACATTCAGGATTTGTACCAGTGGGCTTCCTTGTTCCTTTAAGAAATGTTTTAAACTTAAGCTTGCACATCTTGTTGCTAAGATGTATCATTTCAACAGGGAAACAAGCATTAAATAAAACCAATGAGTTCAGCTCATCATTTAAAGAGCAATGAGCTGCACTCACCAAACTATTTTCCTTCTGCAAGGAACCTGCCCTCAAAGCAGGAAGCGTTCAGAAGAACAGAAGTGAGGACAGCCCCACTGAAGCTCCACCTGAAGTGGTGATCATAAACACCTCAAACTAGTGTAATGTCCACTCAAACTTACAAGCAAACCCTTCTCCCTCTGATATACCCACCACCTTACTTGTCTTCCAGTCTTTTGCTAGGACTGATGTTGGAGCAGCGTTAAATTGTCTTCAACACTGGAATTCAACAGCGAGTACAATAAATATTTAATTAGAAACACAGCCTTGACATTAGAGAATGTAGGACTAAAATGTTGCTGCTTGTTATCAACAAACAAAAAAAAAGCCTGCACAGTGAATGTCAAAATACCAATGACACTAAGGGGAAAAATGAGCCACTTAAAAACTATGCATTGAAAAAAAAGCACAATAATAAATGAATGGCTCGAAGGCCTAAACCAGGTAGACTCAGTACAGCAGGCTGGTGCTTAATTATACAGAAAGACCACAGCAATTTCACTAGAAGCCATAAGTAAAAAGACACAGAGGGAGAAAAAGCAAAGAAAATTGAAATGACAAAACTGCCAAGGTGGGTTGGTTACTGATGTATTTGGGAGGTAGCTTGGAGTGTGGTGCTATGATAATAAATAAATAATACTATACTGCATTTATGCAGTGCCCTTCAGTGACAGACCAAGGTGCTTTGCCAGGTGAAACACATTGCAGCAGCAAAACACTGCTGGCACATCAATGCCTCTTTAACATTGATGTGAAATTGCCTCCAGTAGAACTGATTTAAATTCCATGGTATTTTAAAAAATTTGGAAAGTCATTATCTCAGAAAATAAAAGAACCTGCACTTGACAACTCCAAATGAGAATTAAAAAACATTCTAGGGAGAAAAAAAAAAGGCTCATAGGTGTCAGTCGCAGTAAGAGCCAAGATCAATGCTGATCAAAGAAAGACCAAATAGATGTTTACGCAGCTATGCATGTAATGCTGTAATGAACCAATTTAATATAACAGTTTTCATGCTCCAGGTATTTCCTAGAGAACAGATGCAATAGCTTTAATCCATATAAAACACAACCACAAGGGGTTCAGAGTTAGGCAACAGTGAAGCAGAAAGTAAAAAAGAAGTTGAAACTCTACTGCATAACAACCCACTGTCATTAGCACCTAACAGTTATAAAACAACGCCTTGAGCAGGAGTCCAGGGCCCACATTATTTCAAGAGGCTTACCAACAGCATCCACAGTTTTAGACTCTAGAATTCTTGATCTTACTCTTAAAAACAATTGCAATAAAAAAAAAAAGGTAATGCCTGGCTTCAGCAGCATACTTACAATTATTTTTTCTGCTAAGCCAGGGGGTACAAACGATACCTCATGCTAAATGCTAAACCTCAAACAACCTCCAATGACACATTAAAACTTTCATTACATGAAGTCAAAACTGTTTTCAACCATACCGCCCATCTATTATTAAAGCAATTCTGGTAGAATTTTGTAATAGGTAGATATGAATCTCCAGGATGTATCAAAGCCCTCAGAAATATAAACCATCTAATAGATGAAAAGAAGTCCAAATGATTCTTTAAGGGGACAATTGCTTACCATCTGTGATTTAATTGAGGCCATGAGCTACGTGCCATGAACAAAGGCTGTCAGGTACACTGTGGGTTGACCGAGGAGGAAAGGAAGAGAACTTTCAGAGTGCTTCAGGGCTTTGGAACTCAAGACAGGATGGATGAATCTTTCATTTAGTATAATTAATATGCATCTGTTTTAACTGATCACTTTTGATTAGTGCTGCAGTTTTCACTTTATACTTTGACTGAAGAACTCTGGTAAATGCAAATGGAGGTGAAAAAGTGAATGACAAAGGTATTAAAAATGAAAAATGAATTTCAATAAACCAGGCAAAAAAAAAAAGATATTAACTAAAATCTGTTAAGTTTTGATGACACTATTGGCTCAACCAGTAAGCAAAAAGCAATTTAGGAAATCTCTTAAGCAGTTTTCCTCTTTTATTTTTGTTTCTCAAAGCTGCTTATTTTCAATGACACTGATAGCTCAAGAGACCAATACTTAGCCTATGTGCTGTACATTATTCATATTGTCTAATAGAGCACTCAGCATCACACAGCACTATTTCTGCCCTTGTACTGGATGACTGAGATATCTGGAGGCAGAGGATAACAACTGGCTAAGAGATTTTGTTGCAAAAAAAAAACCCATCACTGCTAAGATGATAGAAGCCTGGGTGATTTAAATAACTTGGATGAATAATACAAATAGCGAGACATCAAATAATGGAACTTATGAATCACAGAATAAACTTAGCAGTTTACTTTTCACAAGTTATGTGCTGCACTTTTTTTTCTTCCTGTTGCTCAGACAAGCAGTAAAAATAAAATTAAACCTTTGGCATAGCAACTAACCAGCAACTACTTTAGACTCCTTAGAAACACAAATTTCACTAATTTTTGCCTACGTCTAACACACAGCTTACAATTGTACAACATTAAAATAATCTCCCTTACTTAAACTAGATCTAATTGTAAAAAAAAAAGTTACAAATTTTTGTTCTATCTCAAGTTTCTGAGCATCAAAACGCAGACAATCCAAGAGGTGTTGACCACAAAGATCCTAACAGTAAAGAAATTAAGAAGTCTCTGATTAATATCTTTTAAAGCCATTTCCAAGCAAATCCACTCCCTGGTACTACCTCCACAGGTTCTCCACTACCTCACTTACAACTAGCTCATTTCTGGGGAAATTAGATTCATTAATATAACAGAAGTAACTGCTAATACTTAAGCATTGTCAAGATGACAGAGATACTCCTTTGTTGATAGTAAAACAGAATTTCATTTTATCAGATGCTTCAAGTTTGTCCCATTTCCTTTGAATCTGAAAAGCATTGTGACTCTAATTCTGCCTGTACTTCATTCATATTACTGCAGGAATATTATCATCCTACAGTGACACACAGAGCTAAGCTATTGTGTTTCCTCTATAAGCAATCATGTAGCTATTGCTTCCCCCGTATTTGGCACGTGAAAATACACATGAAATTTCAAAAGATATACATGTACACAAACCCAAACATCCCACGCCCTGGCTTGGATTCATTCCACTCACCCAAGGAAACAAAAGGAAACAGTCACTTCCAGCCCCCTCCACAGTGAGTAGAGGGAGGCAGGTCCTGAGAGCGATCAAACTGAAAGAGCAGACTTGGTCTGTGTTTCCCAGGACAAGTATCACACTTCAGTGCTGTAAACAGTGCACTTTTAAATCATGTTTACTCTCTCTTTACGTCAAAATTTCTGACACACACTTCATCAAGCATATGACACAAAAGACTGATATAATACAAAGTAGAATTTCTGCTTATTCATGCGAATTTCAAGTGAACTTGCGCATCTGGCCTCTGAGCATGACATTAACCCTGCTGCCTAACTGTACACATGGTGTACAATATTCTTCAGGACATGAAATTTTTGCTGAGATTTAATGCTTAACAGCATCTTCTTTGCCCAGGGTACACCCCATATTTTAACCATAGAAAGGGACTTAGGTGGGATCCACTCCCCTCAAATTGAGAGTGTTTCTCATACCGAGGAGGTTCTCCCAGGAACTCCAAACAGACCTGCTTCCCGACGGAGAGCCCTCAGAATTTTACTTTAACACACTAATGCCCCTTTCACATATTTTATTTATTTTTAGTTTGTATCTGCCTGAAAGTTGGCTGAGACTGTTCAGCTTGATTTTGCCGAAGGCACTAGGTGGCACTGTGCTCTGTCTTTTGCTCACCCCCATCTTGCTAAAATCTGCCCAGGTTTCACGAATTTATATTATCTTCCCAAACACTTCTTGCATGTTAATGAAAAGATTCTTAGCATCCATCATTATGCCTTGCCACCCATCTCCAGGTTTCTATACATTAAAATAGCCAGTGCTGTTGAACTCAACTACATTTTTTAAATTGTTTGCCTGCCTAAAAACACAGTTTTCCTCCATTTGGCATTTTGAATGGAGAATTGTAACGCTGACTCCTCACCATCACAACAAAGGAAGCACAGATACCAAGCCCTGCAGAAAGATTCACCGGCACTCTTTTCTTCTAAGACTGCACTGGGTGATATTTTTACAATACAGGATAGAATGTTAAAGTTGTAAATCTACAATTTTAGTTACTTGCTTCCATCCATGCCATGAAGATTCTGCCTAAAAGCTTACGTAGTCCTTCCTGTCTTTTGTTGTTATTCTAATGTCCACACATAAATGGTGATGAGCACGTGATGTGTATTTGTGCAGACAAATCTGGAGTAAGAAGTAGGTTTTGCTCAGAAGAGCTTTTAAACCACGAAACAGTTTGCTCAACTACAAAGCAATCACATTAGAAGGAAAAGTGGATCTCCCATTTTCCAACCTATTACCCTGTTCTCTAGAACACATACAAATTTGGCATAACAACTTCTTTTGTAACCATATTCTATCAATCCTTTTGAGATGTGTCTAAATTGAATTTTTCTTTCTTTGCAGGCTTGTGTATTATTTTAGCAGAAAGTTAAAAGCCTTTGGAAACTAGATCTGTAAATATTTAATCAGTAAGAGAAAGCTTTAGTCTGTAAAAGTATAAATATATATGTATAGCCATACATTCTTTACACAGTGTAAAAATAATTCAAATGGAGTTTACCCCAGCAGACAATTTATGTTATTTGACATTTATCACTAAGTTCTCCTTTTGATTTCACTCCATGTGCTTTGCCAAAGAATTTCAAGTCAAAATAGTATTCAGTCCCTAAGTATAAAGGCAACATCCCCACGAAGGACAGAGCATTCCTACCAAAGGCACTACACACACACTTTCAGCTTGAGCTTCACACATCAGAACTCTGCACAATAGTTACTGTACAATCTCCATGCCTAAAAAAAAACAAGCAGAAGCTAAAAGCAATGCTGAAACAGCTGCTACTCAAAACAAAATGTATGTAGCTTATCTGTCATAGTATAATAACACAAAGCAAATGGTTTAAACTCTGTACCTACCTGTGTCACTGAGCTGCTGGTTGATTTTATGAAAGTCACTGCCCCTTCCTCTTGCATCAGTCCCCTACTCTTCTGTTCAGTGAATTTCAGCTGGAGTTGTCTTTCCTGAAGTGCACCTACAGCATGCAACAGAAATTGAAAAAAAAGAAAAAAACTTGTTGTAATAGGAAGTGCTCCTTTGGTACCACCCTACTCTAAGAACTTTGCATACTATCCTAATTAGAGAAAGCATCTGTTTGCACACTACTTACTCCTAATTTACTTCTCTCAGAATTTCCTGCAGATTTAATGTTTACCTGTTATCAGTCATGGTTCCAACAGTTCCAAGTTAGTTATTTTTAACATTAACAAGATTCTGAAGCCAACATGTGCTGAAATCTGGGTATGACAGTTGAAGGAAATTTAGCCAATGAAGCATGAACCAAAATGATACCGTTTGTTCATTTTCAGTCAGACATGAAAGTTCATTCCAGATGTTAAAACATAATAATAATAATAAAATCAGGAAATGCTCATATATGAAATTGCTTCCTGAGAGGTACATGTTAAATGCTTCCACTGTACTGTTTTTTAAGCTCTGAAAGATGAAGAAGTATCATAACACAGTGTAGTGGCAGTCAATATTTCTGTTTTGCAGAAACACAGAACATGATTAGTTATAAAATGAGTGTTTCTGAAGTGCAGCTCTGGAAATTTAATTTCTGAAAGGCCTCTAGTTCAAAAGAGGAACACATACTTTACAATTCAAGGAAAATAATTCTGTTTAGTTTTTCTACTTTCCATAATTATGTTTTTATTAAAAATTATATTACTAACAAATACTAACTCATAGTTTAAAAAAATAAACTACCAGCTGCAGTGTCACATTTTTATACTTTACCTATGCATAGTGACTGGTCTTTTGTTATCATGAAGCAAATGACCGCTGTGTCTGCTGCAGGGATTATGTACTCACTAGCATTTACAAAGCAATGAGTGGAAATGCCAAGAGTGCCAAAATTCTGGAAGGCTCCACCACCTGGTGACTTTCTACAGGAGTCAGAAAACTGTAGGCACCCATTTCATGAAACCTTGACATTCTGCATCCTTCATTAACAGATTTACTAATTTTCCACTCCTCAGAAGGGATTTTTTTTTAATTGGCACTTTTTTTCTCCATTCTGTCTTACAGAAATCATTCCTAATTAATTAAAATGAAATTCTTAAGATGTGTGAGTTCATTAATTCCTCTAATGAGAAAGAACATTTTGGACCTTATTATGAGACTGTCATCAGTATCTGTTAGACAGTTAAATTAATAAAGTGATTATATTCAAATAACTCAGGCATTTGCATTTTATTTTTAACTTTACATGTCTCCCTCACTTGCTGTGAGCCTGAGGAAGCTTTACTGGTCACGCAAAAGTAATCTGGGTTGATTTCAGCACACTGCATGCCTGGACCCCCAGGTGTATTTGGGGACAGAACAGCTATGGTCTAGGAGAGTTTCCTTCTCGTCTGTTGAAACCTCAAGGAATGATTCAAGTAAAACCGTACAGTACAGGCATCCCTTAAAAACAAGGAAAGCAGGGTCCCTTCCTTGTTAGAAAGCAAAAGGCTCGAAAGAAAAATAGAAAGTGGACACATTATATCCTCGAAAGAATCAGATAAAGTGGGACACAGCAATAATTTGCTACTGCACTTCACTTCCATACACTACTGACAGGCTGTGAAAAATATCCATTGGCTAAAAGCAATATACAAGGTGGAACTAGAACTCCAAATGTCTCCCGTTCTTGTGAAAAGCCATGGGTGTTTTGTAATGATCTCAACATGCAACTTGCTCAAAAGTGACACTCCAGCTATGCAGCACCTGTTTCAAGCTTTTCTAGGACACTTTCAAGCACATGAGAGACATACAACCTTAGTTCAAAAAGAAGTGCTACCACTTCGAAAATCTTAAGTCAGTCCAATGAAAAAAGGCTGGTATCAGTTAAAACATTAATTTACAAATCCTTTTAACTCACAAAGCCCAAATACGATTTTTAATAACAGGTTTATGCTTTACATATATCCCTGCAAACTGAAACATCAGCGCTGAAATTTTTTGCTCTCAAACATTTTTCTGTTGAGAATGCAACCATCTTTTTCTCCTTTTCAGCATTTCGGAATATGTGAGGTTAACAAAGATGAAGTCCAGACAAAACTCCTCAGCTAAGTCGTGTGGATGCAGAGCATGCCTGCAGAGCTGGGAGACAAAAGCCACAGGCAGGCAAGAAGGTCTTCGATGTAAACTAAGAGCAAAAAAGGCCATTTTCCCATTCTAACTGAACCTAACTAATATTCAAACACCATCTTGTTCTTCACAGGAGGTGGGTCAGTAACCCAATTCAAATATTTACCAAAAATTCATAAAATCACTACATCATATTCTAAAACATTCTAAAATATATTGATGCTTCTCTTTGCATTACAGCAGATCTCATCAGTTCAATGACAGATCAACAGTAAAAGATGAAAATTGTATGCATGCGTTGGCCTGTTCAGTTTTCCTCTCACCGAGAGATGCTACTGAAGTCGTTCATCCAATTATACATAGAAACAGAACGAACATAACACTGTATGTACAGCATTTCATTTCAGATTTTAAAATGTTCTAATGTAGTACATTACATGTAATAATCCCACGGCTGGCAAGAGTGCTTAGTTTTCTTATTTTTATACATTATTAGACAAAATCTTCTCTACTGTTAGAAAAAGTAGTTTCTAGTGCTTAAGTAGCAAGATTCAGTCATACATTCAGCAATGAATTGTTCGCATCCATCGTTGCATAATTTTTTGTTGTTGTTGTTTATGTGCAGCTTCTTTAAAATTATTTTTAACTATTCAGAATTTACTATTCTGTTTACTATTCAGAATGGAAAGGGTAAATTAAAGAGTACTTCAGTTGTCTTATGGACTGCTCATTATCAAGAAGAAAATACTTTACACCTTCCCAAACTGCCAGCATATTTGTATTATAACATTTTTAAGCTGACAGCAACTTCTCTCCAACTGCAGTATTTAACTCCATATTATAATCTGACAGCATCTCTTCTCTGCCCAGTGCTGCATTACCTACCACAGGAGTACAACTGGAGCATCACCTTGTTATCACCATCAATAGAATAGACAGTGACATGTTCCAACAGAGGGCAACACACTGCAAATAAAAGGTACAACACTGCCTTTTAGATGTGATACACATCAGCTATTAATGCTATGCATACTTTTTTCTAAGCAGACAAGTAATATGACAACCACAAGCAATTTGCAAAGAAAGATCTTATTTCCTTGTTTCCAGAAGCTGTCTATAGGGAGTAATATGGAGTATCAGCTGCATGAGAAAATGGAAGACAAGAGAGAATACAAAGCTGATTGTCTTCTGTGTACAAAGCATCCGGTGGCATAGAAAAAGATATACTGTAAGAATAAAAATGAGGAGACTGTTGAGGACATCATTAATATCCACATAATATTCTTCCAGAGTGACAGACAAGATCTTTTTCGATCTTTTTACACAAGCCATCTCTTAAGTCACACGAGTGTCTTAGTTTGGCACTCTTGGCAACTGCAGCTCCCCAGCTGTCACCCAACTGTCACTGTCACAGCCTGCTCAGTGTGGAGTCCATCCCTCTTCTCTCTGCTCCCCACTTTCCCTCAGCTCCGAAGGCCTACAGTTTTCAGTTGATATGCACAACGCTTTCAACGCTGCAGTTCTCCCTCTCAGTAGCAATGCTTCTACCTGCCTCAATCCCCAGCAAGCAGAAATGCCAGAAAACAGGTTCAGGATCACTGACATATTTTCTATAAGTTCTGCTAGGTTTTGCATATTCAGACTTCGTTATTCTATTTTCTCACCTTTCTTTCACTGAAATTATAAGAAATATTCTTACCAACATTTCAATATAATGTTAAAATATGTTAAGTACAGTAAATTTCTCAGTAAAAACTCTGGTCATCTTCATACTTCCTCATATTTTATTAACTTCAACTGTCTTATCTTATCTTCCAGACCAAAATGCTGCTCAAGCTAATAAGCACACACTTAAATAGCATATTGTAAAAGACTTGAATGACTACATGCCTAGATACCAAATGCAAATCAAAACTCCTGTGAAAGCCACAAGAAAATGCTTTAAAATAGCTATCAAGAATAAGAAATGCTTAGATAATGAGAGACTTACACAGCTAGATTAGGACTTTAAACATTCAAAAGAGATTGTTTTCTTTCTATGTATTAAAATCCTATTAGAAAGGAAATTAACAGAAAAGTACTAAGCTTGCAAAGTCTGAAAAGCAAAGAACTGCAAAGCATACAAATCAGCATGAAGTGAGGGGGAGCTCCCGTGGAATTCAACAAAAAGATGTGGTTATCTTTTTCTGACACAGCACGCTAAAATAGCCAGGAAGCAGAACTGGAATGTTCTTTGGGACTTTCTCCTTCCAAAGATCTCAGATAGAGATGTACAAAGCAAAAACAAAGAATGAAGAACTCTGAATTTTCTGACAAACAACAGAAAAATAAAAACCAAAAACTATGGTCAGACAAGTATTCAAGGACGTTGGGAGCAGCAATAATGTCATGAGAGGAATTGCACACTTCAAGCTCAATTTCCCCATGACAGCAGAGTATGGTCCTTTGCCTCAGCATTCATTCTGTAACAGCCTTGTGAAAATGTCCATGGAGGACAGCTTCCAGTTTTCCACAGAAGTATTTATATTGCCTTGTAGCAGGCGCCGTACTCTTCCCACAGAAAACCTAAGGATTCAATGGAGGTTAGAGCCTCCTCTGACTCAGTCTCTGCTTGCTAAAGCTCTCAATAGATTACTTCAGCACTTCAGCATTTTTCTTTCTGTAAAATAACAACAAGTAAAAGATTTTGCATAGGGCATCCTTTGAAAAATTCTGTACCATAGGGAGGGCTGTTCCACGTAGGATCTATGCTTCAGCAGTTCAACTGTTTCAGTTATTCAGAAAAAACTAATTCATTTAGGGTTTTACTTCAGAATCCCACGCAGTTTTCTATCAGTATGTGGTGTGCTTAACTTGGATTATAGTGTGGTTTTATAGTAGTTTTAATAGTTTAGAACAATGTTTGGCAAAGGCACTAACTGTAATTAGATGGCTTTTTCAGACAATGATTGCATATAACTGTGCACACAGAATATTGAGCCCAACTGAGTCCTCATTTCAGACAGGACCTCTTCTGTAAGAGCAACATGAAAATTTTCTGGCTTACAACCATATTAGCAGAGTAAGCAATTACTTTCAGCGCACAGCATAAAGCCAACTAGCATAAAGTCACATAAAACCAAGTTGAGAAAATACGGAGCTAATTCTAACAAGATATGAAAACCTTGTACAAAGTCATGGCTTTTTAAACAAGAATAAATGATTAAGTTAAAATGCTTGTCCAACACGTTTTTGTGTGAATAAATGATGACAAAATACTAGAGCACTAAAGTTCCAGTAGGTTCCAAGATTTTAGATGTTTGCTACTTCAGACTTCTTTGTATAGAGCTAAGAACATGCCAGTTTTTGCCTTGACTGGCTTACATATAGTAAAAAGAATAATTACCACTTAAATTTTTCATTAATTCTCATTTCGGTGTAACCAGATGAAGTGATAAGAATATCTTCTCTATTGCATTGTTGTTCTTCCTTAGCATCAGAGGGCAATGACATCACTTATTTACAGAATTACCTTCAGTTAAAGGAGGACCACAATTTAATACATGAGTTGCCATTGTTTCCACTGGAGCTTCTACAAGCTCCTGCCAAATACCTGGCAATACTTTACAACGACTTGGTAAATAATTTGTGTCAGTTATCTGTAGGTTTTTTTTCCAATTAAACACACAATCTTATCAAAAAAATACAAAAACTTATCTACAAGCACTTTTAGCTGATCATAGGCTCCCTCAGGGAAAGATCTCCTTTGCACTCCAAAGACCCAAAGAGATGATTTAGATATTAATTACTTCTGGCCTGCCTGCATCACCTGTCGTGCTTCAAGCACAGGACAATCTCAGCTGCAGATAATTTCCTCAGTTGAGAAACAGATCTCTTCCTGTTAACATAATATAAACACTGAATGTTACATTAGCAGTGTGAGTTGATAAGAATAATCCTAGGAATCCCACCAAAAATTTTGTTACTAAGCTCTCATTTATCAATATTTATGAATATTTGGCTTCCAATTTCTTGGACCATTAATCCGAGTTATCTCAATAAACCATGCCAAAAAAAGTTACTAGGAAGAAGTCATTTACAGAATGATTTTTGCTTACTAATTTTTTTGGAATAGAAACAATGTTAGTGAATGAATTATATGTCAATAAAGCAATACACTTAAATAACTTTCCAGTCACATGCTGGGAGAAAACAATTTCAGCTGGAAGAAATATGGATGAATTCTTTACTCTCTGACTGCCCATGAATATAGCTAAAAGACAATGATGCTCTTGATCAAGGTCAAAATTGTATTTTGGTCTATGTGTTCTATGTCTTCTCTTCTAGGACTGTCCTTTCTTTCTGGCTTCTCAACAACAGTTTTGCTGATTTGTTCAGTAACCAACCTCCATTCCCACCTGACTCATTTAGCACTGCGATAACAATAACTGTTTCACTCTGATAACAAATAGAAAGCAACAAAATCTCTAACCTAGTCATGGTTGAGGCTTTGCTACAAGAGCTAGGAGAAAAGACCGCACTCAAAGGCTCTGAACGTTTTAGGTCTTATTACAGGCCACAGTGCACACTTAAGCTGCACTTTTAATCTGTAGTCACACAGCAAATGCAGCAAGATAAGTCTGGATGTCTGCTGCAGGCTATATGAGTGATCTTTAGCAAGAAGTGCATCCACTGCTATTCTCTAAAGCAGAGATAAAAGTATTTCTCCTTTCTCTCTAGCATTGTGTGATACGAGCTTCCATAGCTCTATCTTTTCTCAATACTTCTGCTCCTGGTATCATGAAACTTGAATGTCACGGGCCAATATTTTCCTGGACATTGTAGCTTACACTAGTGCATTCTTGGCAGTTCTAGTTATGTGGTTGAAAGATAGTTTAATTTTACTCATATAAGCTGTGATGACTATCTCTAAATTATCTGAGGAGCAGACTGGTTGCCGCTCTCATGTTTTTTGCAAAGTATCTGCTGACACGGCACTGTCCTCGTGAGATGTCTAGGATGGGATCCAATTTCCAGCCTCAAGTGATCTACAAGAACAGGCTCCGCTTCCAGAATGAATAAAGTCCCCAACATACATTATTTCAGCCAATCATCCGTGGAGAAACTACATTGAAAGAATTTGTGTGAATTTTCCTTGATCACAAAAAAATGAAATAAAATTCGTTAGTAAAATAAAAATCATTTTTTATCCAGAAGAGCAATTACACACATTCTTACCCTCCCACAGTAAGGTTTTAAGCTGAGTATAAATGTCAGTGACTGTGTATCATATGCTTTTGATAATCAGTTCATCACTGGAATGTTATTTTTTTTAATTCACATTCATACAGCTACACAGCAGAAATCAGTCTAACAGACATTTGTGACAATGCAAAGGAGCAGTCAAAAACCACTGTAACAGCTGAAACATGCTTGGAATACGAAAGAAAAAGCAGGAGAATTGTATCTTCCTAAGGATCTTTTGCAAGATGATTCAGTTGAAAGCTAGGCCTAACAGTGAAAACAGCTATTGAAACATGCCAAAAATTTAAAACAAAACTAAGCAGTCTACCTAGAAATTGCTGACAGATGATCTGTCCTCCTAGAGGGAGGAGCACATCCTGACATGACTTCTTTTGAATGGAATTTGAGAGGTAACAGGAAACAGAAAACACTGTGTTAGAAAGGTGGAAAGATCTGTGAAATGCTCTAGCAGTCTCTTCCAAGCTGCCTGAGTCTTTACACTGATGACCCTTATAACTTCTACATCATTTTCTCATCTTTTCCCATGGGTAGCGTATGAGCAGCTGATGAAAAGTAATGATCACCAGACCACCTGAGTTGGAAGAGAGCCACAAAGACCACTGAGTCCAACTCCAGCCTCTATCCAGGACCACTCAAATTCCAAACTCTGTGTCTGAGAGCGTTATCCAAACACTTCTCAGACTCTGGCAGCTCAGTGACATGGCCACAGCCCTGGGGAGTGTGTCCCAGTGCCCAAACACCCTACAGTGAAGAACCTTTTCCTAATATCCAATCTGACCTCCCATTATGCAGCTCCATGCCATTCAACAAGTTAAATAACAAGAGAAATACAAGATGTCACAAGACATTTATGATTCAAGATCAGGATAAATACATTCTGTTTAATCAATCCACAGTAGATCTCTGTTCTCTTACATCATTCTCTGGGCTCACTACCTATAATGTATTCTATCCCAGCTTGCTTGCTTTTGAGAAGAGTTTCTTTGTAACTTATATTAGTTAGGATATTTCATAAAATGCTGACCAATCTTGCCCCTTGGTCTTTATTTGTTCCATTTTTAATAACAGTAATTTCTTCACTGAGTCTCTGTACCTTTTTATACATC
This sequence comes from Centrocercus urophasianus, assembly GCF_019232065.1. NCBI lineage: Eukaryota > Metazoa > Chordata > Aves > Galliformes > Phasianidae > Centrocercus > Centrocercus urophasianus. Next base: position 9,631,734 of record NW_024884867.1, read on the forward strand.
TGCTATTTATTACCAGTTTCATAAATATTGGAAAGTATTCAGTAATTTTTGTGCAGTGCCCTTTTAAATGCACGAGTGATTAAAAGCAGCTGGTTACTGGTATCCATACAGTGAATCATAAGTTGTATTTACTTCCAGACAGATTACATAAATGAGCCAATCAGCATGATGGTAAGTTTTAATATCATCATTTTAAAAATTTATCAGATATTTAATTAGAATCATTAGCTAAGAGCACAAGGGAGACGAGAAAGGCTTCAAGGATGCACATGCCTATGCTGCACACGGCCTTTTGCTAGCGGGGTGAGCTGGCTCTGCCACAGATTGAGCTGACTGGAAGCCACAGCAATGTCCAGGTGGAGCACAGCACTCAACCTCACAGTGCACACAGTTCCTCTACAGGCTTCATCTGCTCACACTCAGCTTGGCACTGACTGTGCCCCCACACTGCATTCCTGTGCAAGGCTGCATGGAGGAAAGCTCACACCTGGCTGGAAAAGACTGAGCACAGATCTAATGTACAAACAAGAATCAGACTTCAGGTCACGCTTTCCTCATAACCATCACCTCCTCCTGATTATACTCTGCAGATTTGTAAAAGCAAAAAGTGAGCAAAAGAATGGAAAAGCTTAATGCTAAGGAGAACGCCGTCCTGCCATCTCTAAAGTGAACACCACAGAGGCACCTGTCAAACACAGCTCCTGGAGTCAGCACTGTGAGAAATGAAAAAGCCTGAGACCTCCAGATGCTCTAATTGCTGCAAGAAGGAGCAGTATCAGAGCAATGCAGAATAATATTAATGTATAAGAGTAACAATTTTTTTTTCTTAAATATTCTTATTAAAACATAGACAAACATTCACATTAGCTCATATTATAAAATCTGAAGCGGAAGCGCTACCTCCTTTTCTTCCTTGCCCTACACAGAACACTAATGAAGTCTCAGTCCTTCATGTCTTACCTTGTATTTGTGCATGGAAAACATGAAAGGAATTTAATTAAGTCTGCTGAAACATAAAAACCAAGACAGACTGTGTGGTCTTTCCTGTTCTGCAGTCTTCTTCAGCAAGGAATCAGAACTTCTCCTAACAAAAGTGTATTTCATTTTCTAAAGATGGCTTTTTGCTTTCATTTTTTATTGTACTAAAAAACACACTGCAGTCTCTTAACTGGTGCAAACACCATGCAGGAAGAAGTCTCTAAAGTAGCTACCAACTCTGTTATGCAACCAAGTGGTGAGACTAGGCCAACCAACCTGTTTTCTCAAAATACTGCTATCCTTGTGTTAAAATACAGTGTTTTCTTTTGCATCTTTAAGTATGGTACTGCTAACTATTGACCCAAAAAAGCTTTTTTAGAACTGCTTCAATTATGTTCCTGTATCAGCTGCTTCACACGTGATAAGATAATCAACTCTTCTGTGAGATTTCCTTTACTTGCATATTAATGTGCTCATCAACTTGATTAGGGAATGGAAAGCAAAATTCTCTAGAGGACAGTATGCTCACTATGAAATACTGTATTTGACTACTCTAATCCAAAAAGGTTTAAATAGCACATTCTCAATCAATCAATCACTAAACATTTTTCCCCAGCAGGCTCCTTACATCCAACTCGTACACCAATCAAGCATTTATATTCTCCAAACACTATTAAACCGGCCCCTCTGGTATTTTAACACACAATTGCTTAAATCTCAACCTAGGAGAATGTTCTGTTTGGACATACAGAGTCTCCTAGGAAAAAATGGCTAAGAGACTGGCAAGGTCCACTCAGCCATTTGTTGCTGTTAAGTCTCCCGCATTTAGGAAATTAGCAGTGACCTGACAGAGCAGCTATGCTCTCCTTTCACAGTAATTCCGGTTGCCAAAATAATTCCACAAATTGCTGAATTTGTTGGATGAAGGAGTTTATGTAAAGCACTGAATGTAAAAAGTCACTAAATATAAATCTCGTTCTCCCAGACTGTCTAAATACATCTTTTTAAAGTTAGTACAAACTAGACATTAACCAAACAGTCTGTTCTGTTCTAGAAGATTCTTGGAGTCTCATCTCATCTACCAGAAGAGTTTCCAAGGTGGAAAATAAATGCTAGTACAGCTAGCAGCACAGAGCTGCAAGAACCCTTTCTCTTTTTTTGAAAATTAGTCTACCAAAGCTCTATGGACTCTCCTGCACAGCGCCTACTGCTTGTTTCAGCAAAGCCAGAAAATTGAGTAGAACTTGCAGAAATAATCGCATTTACATCACTCAGGACTTTCTACCCAGTACCTGTGGCAAAGCAAGTTGGCTAACTCCTCAGCAGGAGCTTCATCAATGAGAAGCAACAAGTTGTCACTGATGGAAGGCTTTATTGCACCTCTCAAAAGCTCAAAACACCCTTTCATTTACATTTACATAGCATTTCCACTGCATTTAAGCACATCACTGCCAGTTTTTGTGATGAATTACTAAGACCTCTCCTTTCTCCTGGAGTTTAGTTATCATGCCAGCTCACCCATAGATGCTCTGAAGGAAGACAGCAGAATCTATCCCAGCCTGCCACATCACCAGTTGGACACCACTTTGTGTTTCCTGTGTAGTTCATTTGGAAAGCTGAAGGTGATACCCACTAACCTGTGTGGCTCACTGCACACCGTCCTTCACACACACTTCTACCAAAGTGTTTCCTGTTCACTATGTTCTTAGATGCTGTAAATCTTTCTCATTTACTCTGACCCTAAAAGGCCTCTAGGGGATTTTTCCCCTATTTATTTAAAGCACTGATTGAAGTTCCTGAATTATAAATAATTCTTACAAATAGTTAACCTCGTAAGAATGAGAGCACATCCAAATAGTCTCTATTTCCTATGTAGATCTATGCTCTATTGATAACTTCAGAGAACCACGATTTTTTTTTCTCTGCAACAAAAGCAACGAGAGCTGCATGGACAAGGTGCCCTCTAACTCTGTACTACATATTCACAGCTAGATGAACTGGATTTTTGTTGACTGTGAACATTAATCGTGTAGTGATTTAATTTACTGTAAGACTACAGGGCACCTTCATGTACACAGAACAGAATCAATTTTACTTGATTGCCCCTTGCCAAAGAAACACATGGAAAACTGACTTTTAAAAAATTGCTAAAAAGACAATATTTTTTGCCTGACACAAGAGACAAATTACAAATGCAAAATAATCCTGCAATACCATTTTGCAGAAAGCACAGAGTAAGGAGGAAAAGATAGGCACTGAGGTTGTAATTTGCTAAAGCTGGAGTCTAGACAGAATCTCAGAGCAGCTGACTTTTGAACTAAGAAAACTTATCTGGGCCACTGAAGTCACACGCAGGTGTACAGGACTCAGCAGCAGATAACACCCCAACTGCCACATTTCCAGCAAAGGACCATACACTGTACTGGTGAATGTTATCCAGGAGGGATGATGCCACTGTACCACTGCCAAACTTTTTAAAAGTTTTCTCGTTATTCTTCAGGCCTTTTTCTTTGTGTGTGTGTGTGGTATTTCTCAGAATCACACGACCAGCTGTTACTGCTGCAGGTTATGCAGAGGATTTACACGTATCCGCTGCCAAATGGCTGGAAAGCTATTGTAGAAATACTAATCTATACCGCAGTTACAGTCATTCTTAGAAAAAATACCCTCAATTACAGCTTTCATTCTTTCCTTAATAAGTACATTCTTCTTACAAACGACAGTTCTCACAGGATGCAGGACCTAGCTAATTCTCCATAATCACAAATGAGCACTAACGATTCTCCTTTTATATGTATTTTTTTTGTATAGCATCACTCTATTTTGGATTGTAAGAACAGTAATAACTGAGTATGAATAACAGGCATGGATTCATCTGCTATTTCAAGAGAGGTTTCTTTCCCTCCTTGTCTCCCGCTTCACTAGTTTAATAACAACAGCAACATCTCATTTCATACCTTAAGACAGCTCAGTATTGCTAAGCTTGTTCCCTGCCAAAATGGAAGGAACGTCAGGTAACAAAACGTAAAGGATGACTGCTTTGTCTTACAGCCCCACAGCAATAAACACCAGAACTGAAGACTGTAAATCATGCCAGCATTTCGGGCCAAGGCTGGAGTGCTCAAGCTTCTAGCAAGCAGAATAAGAAGAATGTCACTGTCTGACCAAGGAGGGCTCATCCTCTGCTGTCAAATTTGGCCAGCGTTAATGCCCTGCAAAATTTCTAAGCTGCCTCAATAGCTGCCCCTCAGGGAGGGCTATTCAGGCCATAGCAATTCTTGCCCTTATTCAAACAGAATGGCTGTGGCTACATGCAACACACAGTGAACAAAACATCCCATGCAGGTATGCCAGCTGTGTAACTGCCTGGAGATCATACAAAGCTGCAGAAGGATGCCCTCTGTCCATAAAAAGTTGCATACTGTATGTTAGATGATAGAAGCTACAATAATAAACATTGTTACAAAATATAGAGAGAGAGAGACTAAGAACAATAAAAACAGGTTTACAATTGTGCTATTTTTATTGCTTTATGAGAGGTAGCAGACAGGACAACCTGCACTCTGCAAATCATTGAAGCAAAATACCCTAAATTAATTTTCAAGAAAACCAACATTCATATCAGAGCTAAAGGAAATTTTAATATCTGTGCAACATGCATGCATCTCAGATTCAGAGGGGAAGGCTTGGATAAGGAAGGCATTTGGACATTTTAGCTCAATTTTCAAACATAAGCTTGATGATTCTTCCTCCACTGCTCCCATTTGTCAACACTAATCCACAGCCACAGTAGAGGGAAACAAGAGGCAATGCAATGACTAGCTGAGAGATGTCTGGCTGAAACACAGAGCAGTCTGTGAGTCTAATCCAGGCTTTATATTCAAAAGGAGAAGAAAGCAGATACAGTAACAAAAGCTTTGGTCTTACACTTATTTCTACTGAATAACTGCTCTCAGAACGGAGCTGCTCAGAGTTGCATTTAGTATGGACTCCACAAATAACTCTTCATTAGTACAGCTTAGTAGTAAAGCGGCGGTGGTCACAATTATTTGAAGCTCTATGAAATATGCAGATTGATCTTTTTAGTTTTAAGATCAAATTATTTCCCATCGTTCCAATTTCATCCTTACTTCAAATAACTTGGTTAATAACAGGCAAGGGGTTTCAGCTTCATAAATACAATAAGGGAGCTGAAGAATCTCTCTCTGATGAGTACTTCATTACAATGCTTCCTTGACTTCTCATTTTCAGCAGTTATCATCAGTAGTTCCGCAAAGCCTTTCTAATGGACAACAGGCTGGAGTTCAGGGGAGGAATATAATGGAAGGGTTAGGAAGCATAGGGTTGTGGAAAGAAAATGTGACAGATATTACTCTTACGCATGCTACAGCCAGCCATCACGTGTCGTATGACAGGAAATTCCTAACAGTAACATAAAACACCTTCGCTGAGACAAAACGGAACTCGAACAGAATCCCATGCCCGCTGTACATATTACATTTTCAGAATCAGTCAAGATCAACTATAAATCTTTTTCTTTGCATTTTTGATCCACGCTTGGAAAGTTTTGAAGGTTTTTAAGCATTTTAAGATTCATCTCTATGTTCTCGAGCTGTAGCTTCATTTATTTAAAACTCTTTATATGGTCTGTGTGTGTAGCACATTAGATATCCCAAAATTCTTAATATTTAGCTTCAGCGTGCGATCAGAAAACATTTTCCAGCACTGATTAACTCACAGACCCTGAAGACCCCCTCTCTCTTCCTCCCACTGCCCAGACCATGCCTCACCCTGAGGCAGGAATGGTGCTGACACAGCCTGAGGCAGGCTGGGTGCACTCAGGCAGCCCTGACCTGCAGGACTACTGCACCAGCCTGAAGATACTCCATATGTTACGATTACCAGCTCAGGAAGACAAAAAAAAGCCTGTGTTGTTTTTTTTTTTGTCCATGACAATCCATTTTATTTATTGAGCTGAATCTCATCACACCTTGCAGCAAAATTGAGAATCACATAATAAATACCTGGAGACTGCTAAAATTACTAAAACAATGACAACAGGCGGTGTGCCTGGCCTTGATCTTCCAATCACTGAAATGCTCATTTAATTGAAGCCTTTTGGACTAAGCAGTTAGAAAGAACGTTATAAAAAAACAACTCAGAGAAGCCTCCACAAGACAATGAAGTATCTTAGTGAATAATGTATGAGAAAATTTGTTGCATTTAATGTTTATTTGGCATAATAGTAGGTCTGAGCTTACCATCTTTGACAAATATGACTCCCAGAGTCTGACTGATCACCTCTGTATCTCTTGGCACTGCTTAAGGACATCTCCACTAAGCAGAGCATTTGCTGACATTGTCCCCAGTGAGCAATGGTCATTACTGCTCACTCTCATTAAGCCAGAGCTGCTCCCTAGCAGATGTTCTAGTAAAAGAGCCATCCCAATTTGATACATTTCCCATTAAAAGAATAAATAATGTATTTTCTACTAAAATGATATTAAAATACTGGGAGATTCGTGAAAGTCCTCAGTCTCATTCAGAGCAAGAGGAGGATACAGCACTTTGCAATATACAGCGAGAGTTTTTGCTACCAACACATCAGTGTTACAGCTGAATTATGATATTCCAAAAACGTCAGCCTTCATAATGGCAGAAGTAACCACAATTTCAATAAATTGGAAGGACACATCAAGGTCTATAAAGCAACGGGATGAAAGGAGTTTTTAGCCTACTACATGTTTCCCGTCCCTTCCCTGCCATTAGCTGCTTGCCTTCCGAGGAGCTCAGTGAATGCAAAGGCGAGCAACATGTCTGTAACAGCATCGCTCCGAACTCAGCTTTAAAGACAAAACTCTAACACATTACATGCATAAATCAAACATACGGGTGGCAATACTTGTGGTGGACTGAGCAGCAGCCACACACAGCTGTGCACATCAGTAGACACCAACAAGACCACCTGGTCCTGCAGCTGAAGCTTCAGTGGCTCAGCACTGCAAGGAGCGATGCTCCCTGGTGCACTGGGAGCGAGAGGACACGCGAGCAGCCAGCAGGAAGCAGCAATTCCAGAACCCAGAACACCCTGCCTGGACCAGATGATGCAGGAAAACAGGCCTATCCACTGTATGAAACATAGAAAGCTTATTTTCTGAAAAAGGCATCATTGCATTGGGCACTTGGAAGCAATAATCAGCTTCTGAAAGTTTACAAGAGACTGTGGATTGTTAGTCTGATCTTTCCACTAGGATTAATTGTAAGCAGCGTAAGCAGCGTCATAAAGAAGCCTAAGAGGAAAAAAAATATATATCTTCCCTATAATTAATTGTGCCATTTGACTAATAAAACAACTTATATTTCCATTAACCAAGCTGCATGCAAAGAGACTCAATTTTCAGATCCACTTGACGTAAACATAGCTTATCTTAATGAATCCTTCTGCAGGATTTGCTTTCTGGAAAGCATTCATCACAAATAAAGCAACTTTTATCAACACCTAAGCAGTATTTTTATCTTATAGCCTCAGGTATGATGCAGGAGCTAAGATGGGATCCAGCAATGTATTTGTGTTACTGAAGATGGCATCACCTCAAGGACTGGCCCGGCTGTAGCTGTGTCAGCCCTGGGGCAGACGACCAAACAGCTTCAGCCTGCAGCCAGCGGTCCTAGCACTGTGATCCGTAACTAACCCGAGTGCTTACAGCCACCAGGGCAGCCCCAGGCAACCCGTACCTCAGATGCATACGGAGTCCATCGTCCCTTTCCTGTCCCTTCTTATCTTGAAAAGAGCCATGCAATTACTTGCAAGTCTTTTCAGGATTTGCTGCAACACCATCTGAAAAAATTTCCAAGGTGATGTCGCGCTTGTTTGGTCTTTTTTTCCGCTTCTGTGCCAGGCCCCGTGCCCAGCGGCGGGCAGCAGAGCGGGGTCCCGTCAGGCGAAGCGGGCCGGGGTGGGCGCGAGGCGAGGGAGCAACGGCTGAGCAAAAAGGGCGGGAAGCGGCCGTGCAGCACCGCGCCGAGCGGAAAGGGCAGGAAGCGGGCCCTGGTTTTCTTTCTGACTCGGTAAAGCGCACGTGAACAGAAAAATACTTTGAAAAGTGTATTTAAAGGCAGGGGATGACACTCCAAATTAGCAGGACTGGAGCTTCTGTTGAAGTGCTTTCCTGAATCGAGTTCTGGATCGAGTGCTGCGTTGTTTAATCAGAACTTCATTTGCATTCCCACTTTTTCACTGGGTTTAAAGCACCTCGTGCATTCCTCCTTGTGACTCGAAGGCATTAAACGCTCTCACTCACGGTTTGCATTCCTTTGTATCACCGTCCTCTGTAAAACTGCTCTCCGCCTTAGAAAAATGTTTATTTAGGAAATACCTCAAATTTCTCAATGCCTTTAACTTATTTCACTTTTTTTTTTTTCTCTCTGACTTAACTGATTTCTTTCCCCGGTCCTGATTAGGATAGCAGGATTTAAGGCGAAAATGTTTTCAGTATTATTCTCATTTCCTCTCCTATTCTCTGAGAGAGTGAAAAGTCTACACACACACACCTATGCTTTAATGACTCTTTTCTATATATTGCAGTCTCTGTAGAGATTTGAAATAAAGTAAAATAAAATATGCCTTCAGACAGCAAGTAGTTTTTATGTCTTTGACTGAAAACCTTCAGGTTGGTACCAGCAGGAGCCATCCTTCACGCACACTTCTTTCCTTCCCAGAACACTCAGGAGTGGACATGAAAGCAGAGCTTTATAGGCAATGTCTTTTTGCAGAACTCCAGAATGTCCTTTACTCTTCTTGTCTTGAGGGCTTCTGCTCTGCTGTGAGCTAAGCAGTAGACATTTCTCTCACTGCTTGGCCCAGGATTTACGTAGAGAAATTTCAGTAGGGTAAGAAGCAGCAAGGAGAAAAGTCAGAATTGCTGCTGAGATTACAGAGAGCATGTGGGCAGCAGAAAGTACTGCAAGCAAGAACAGGAGATAAAAAGAAATGGCTAATGCTACCTGAAAAGTACAGCCTCTTTTAGAAGTTCAAACTAATTTTAACTCAGAGATTATGCATATAACTGATGGAAATGACAGAAGTAATTGCAATAAAGCACTGGTATTTTTGCAACAAACCTTAGTGCAGAAAGGCTACTAAACAGCTACCCTGAGTAACAAGGTTGGATATGAGAGCTGAGGACGTGTTCTCTAGACATGACTTATTCTATACATGCTTTCTTAGATTTAAAATCTTTACATTTAAGATAAATCTCCACTGAAAAATGATGGAAATGCTGGAGATGCGGAAAAGTGATGGAAATACTGGAGACACCTCATGTTTCCTGCGTATACATTCACTCATATCAGAAATTTTCCAAATTACTTCCCAGTCCAAAAAGAAGCACAAGGAGAAAATCACACAGTGGGCTGTATTGCCAAAAGCATGGCCAGTCCATGAAGAGAAGTGATGTGTTATGATTTCCCGTATGGACCAGAGGAGAAACCAATAGGGAGATTTATTGTTCCAAATAAAAATGCAGTCTAAGATTTACTGGTAGGTACAGTTTTCTCTGACATTTATATATAAAATTCTAAAACTTTTTTTTTAATTTTCACTGTGTATTTGTTGTCTTTTCATGCAAACAGAGGCAAAGCATACGCAATGTTTTTGCACTATACTCTGTTTCTGCTGAAATGGCTGACAAACAAGGAAGGAAAAAAACAACGGGCAGACCATTGGGCTGATGTGCCATTACTGTAGCCCATGAGATTCCAATTTTCAGGGCACAGCACCGTCAGGAAGTGTCAAGCAGTGCCACAGTGCATGTCACCCACTTCCATATGCAGTCAGTATCAGAATGCTGGATGCCAGTGTGCAAACAAGCAAGCCTTTATGCAGCTCCAGTGCCTTCATTCAGCCCCTTTTACAGCCTTGCTGCTGTAACTGCAAGGCTTTGCAGTCTGCTGTGTAGCTATACCAGCCTAGAGTTGGCCTTGAGTGGTTTGAAACAGTACTTCATCATGATATGCACCTGAGCTGTCAGATGCAGGCACAGAAATGAGAACAATCCAGAACACTGTATGTGAAGTACCACAAGATACAGGCTTAATGTATTCTTTGCCTTAAACAATAAAGGTATTTCAAGCTACTCACTAATTTAGAATAAAATTTGATTCCAGTAATTTGCCCTAAAATCAGCCAGTGCTTGCTTGACAGTATGATGTTCTATTGCTAGAAACCAAACAGAACAGTGATTCCCTCATTAAATGGAACAATAAATAAACAGTCTGAGTTTGCAGTACATTTTCTTTCTTTGATTGTTGCACTGGTTCTGTCATCATAAAGTGTAGTTTTAACAAATATGTCTTCTTGTGTTCTGCTAAATACATTGCTCTTTTAAGATCTTAAAGTTACTCTCCAGAAGCTGCACAGTATCTGCTGGACAGTGGAGAATCCTTTCACAAGAAGATTTTTATACACCAAGTATGGCTTCATAGTGCTTATGGCCAGAAAGCTTTCACATCACAGACTTCTATTTTGTTCGTATTCCACCTGTTTATTTTCAGAGGTGAGCTCTACAGACTTCACACAATCTAAAGCATGGAAACTGCTGTCCATTTTATCCCTACTCTATTTTTTTTTAAATCAGTGCAGAGAAGTACAAGGGTGTGAACATGCAGGTGTTTGCACTTGTAGTGAAGCAGTTCTAAAATGTTGCTTGTCCTTATCTGAAGTGCAGTAGCTGGATGTTTTCACTGATCATTTACTGCAATACAAAGCAAATTAATTTGCATTACAAGTTACAGAGGCTATCCAGTCTCCACTGTGTGGCCTCCTCAGTACTACGTTTTTTCCTCATTAGTGGAGCGATGCCAGTGGGAATTATTTAATCTCAGAGATTATTCTTGAGAACTGTTTTAAGAGCGTTCATCTTAATAAACACAATAAAAGCAGAGGGCTTGAAGGGGGGAAATAATTTCTCTTGTAGTTTTATCAAACATGACAGGAAAGCATCTCAGGATCCTTTACTTTATTACAATTTCAGATGCAAATGAAGATAGAAATTTGAAATGTATAATCCACGAGCTTTTGCTCCTGCTCCTAACCAGAGGACAGAATTGATTTAAGGCCAATTAGGATCATTGCGTGATAAGAATATTTAAGCAAATAATGAAAAGAAACAGCAGGCTATGAAAAGAACATTTCTCAAACACCAACAGCAAATAACACTTAAATGCTTTGAGAATTTAAGGTGAACAAGTATCTCACCAAATATTATTTTGATCCATGTGTTATAGATGAGGCAACTACAGCATGGAGTAAAAACCTCAGAACTGTGAAATTTTGCTTTCATATTTTTATCAGGAAAAAAAAAAGACACTTTTTTTTTTTTTTTTTTAGATATTTTCAATGAAATCATGGAATCATGTTGAAATTAACCTCCTTTGCATTATAAGAGCACAGAATAAGTGGCCCGGAAGGTCAGATGTAATATGGAATGAAAACAGAAGCGCCAATACTATAAATGTTCTAAGTTCTGCCTTTTACCAGGGAATTTGCTACTGATATCTCATTTTAAAAATATATATTTGGTTTATGCACTTCTACAGGGTTTGAAGAGGACAGAACATTATTCCCTTTACCACTTACTGGACTCCAAATAGACTTTCCCTTGCTCTGTCTGCAGAGTGGGATTGCTCCTTAGTAGCCTAAATCCTTGCAAAGAGCAATTTTGCACATTCATCTGCAAGTTACTGCAGCAGCTTTTATTCACACATTCAGGAACTGACAGAGGCATTCTGCATGTGTGCAATTAATGGTTTCCATGCAGCTACACGCATTGTTCAACAACATTATTAGTAGGGAGGTAAAACAACGTTATTATTAGGGAGGAAATGCCACCACTACCTTCTACTAAACGAAGAGGCAGTTTTAGTCATAATTATGGGTTAAGTTACCAAATTGTAGAAATTACTGTTTTCTATAATAAATATAAATTACATTTATTTAGAATTCATGGATAATTTAAGAAACAGTTTAACGTATGGCACATGTAATGAGCAACGAACTGAAGAAGGCACTGATGTGTTTTACCATCTCACTTCTTGCAGGAAGGAGGCACATGGCGTTCTGAAGTTATTCCCTGGGAACTGCTACAATAGCCTGAGGCCAGGCAGCCCTCAGAAGAACTCGCAGCCATTTGTGCTCGTGCTACTGAAGATTCTTTACTGTATGAAGCCAAATTAAACACTTTATCTCAGTCCTGGAAGAGCTTGGGAGACTTCAGATATGTCTTTAGAAAACTCCAGAGATCCTCTGAGACTGACAGAGTTAAGACAGCTGTGATTCAGTTGTACTCAAACTGTGTATCAACACCAGAAATGAATTTTTGGCCAAGCACGTACATCAAAACAAGCAAACACTGAAGGAGTGTTTACTTGAGCAGTGCAGTTATGATTCTCTATTTAAACTGCACTATTTTCAGAAATCAAATATAGAATTTGCTTTTCAGTTCACAGATCTTGTGAATCAATTTTTGGTTGGTCCTTGTTTTTATATTTTAACGTACCTTTCAGGCCAGCTTTAAAAGCAAAACTCTGTCCAACCTACTGTCTATGATAGCAAAAGCCTGATTGTCTCATGTGCCGACTGCCACAGGAAAAGAGAAAAAGAAAAAAGAAAGAGAAAGAGAAAACAGAATCAGGGCAGAGAATGGGCAACTGTGATTCTTCTGACCAGCATTCGTTATTTTTAGTTACTGTTAGTTCTTATCAGTCATTGCTGCAGTACGAAGGAACAGTAGAGCGCTGTTACTTATCTCGAGAAACCTCATGATCTCACTGGGCAGAGCTGTAACGTTTACAGGGTATCATCACTGACTGGTGATGGATGTTCAGACAAGCTCTTGCTAAGGCAGTCATTTCCTGCTGCCAATATCATTTCCATAAGTAATTTCAAAAATAAGCTACGTTCTAACTAGTTATCAGTATTGTCTTTGGGGTGTTTTGTTTGTTTTGGTTTGAGTTCAATCATTAACCACCTTTTTCCTTGTGCTGCTAAGACAAGAAAAACTTATACTATGAGTAAGAACAGAAGCAGCATTCAACACACATTGCATTACTGAAAGAGACATAATAATAAAAACGTTTTATCAATAGATAACTGCACTAAGGAGCATGAGGGACAGAACTCGCACCCTGAGACCACAATTACAACATGTAGAAGAAAATCCATTCCTAAAAACTGTATCCATCTCCTATCGTATTACTGTATCTGATCTGGGATTCTAGGGGAGATGAGAGTTTTCAGAGCTGTCTTCTAGGATGACTAAATGCAATAAATATCTTTCAGGATACAACTTGGTATTTCAGTCACAGGATTTACTGTGGTTGGTTTTGCTGTCAAGGTATATTTGTCAGGCATTTATTCTTTCTCTGCCCATCCTGTTAAAAATACTGTGAGTAGTTAAAAAGAACAATGGAAAAACAGCCAGAAAATTTGTATGACTTAATTAAAGGAAGAAATCAAAGGGATTATAGCCAACAAAGGAAGTTTAAACAAGAGATTTACTATCTCTGCAAGTAACTCTCGGTGTAAGGCAATAAAACACCTCGCACTTGGGGCTTGTTGCGAGATGGATCATATATCTCCTGCTGCCTGCTGTCCGCTGCACAACTCTTCCACACAAGTCCCTGAACAAAATCACCACCCTCAGCAGCTGTAGCTGGATCTAGTTTTAGGCTGAATCACATTTCCTTAATATTTCTCTTTCTATTGATACATGAGACCTGTCTAGACTGGGCGCCACACCAAAATTCTGGATTCAATTTCCTCTTGTTTTTCTAAGCCACTGATAGCAGAAAAGAAAAAAAAAACCTTCTGAGATGGAGACTACTCATCCTCACACAGGAAACATTTTCCATTTTATGATACTCTATCAGTTCTTAATTGGCTCTGACACACAAAAAAATAAATACGAAAGTCTTTACTCAAATTAGGCTGAGAATGCAGAATTAAACATTTTTAATAGAAGATAAATTTAGAGATTGTATTTTGTTGTGTTTATTTTTGCTGAGATGATGCTGAAGGTTTAAGAAGAGACACTGAGGGCTTTGTTACAACTGACACTGTGCTATCAGAGAAAAGGTAATCCTCATTCAAGAACACGCTTTCTTGTGAGAATGTCTGTAGGACAGGAAAATAGTTTCACAGTCATACTTGAATGTAAGAGACATACAGTTTGGTTATTAGCTCACCATAAAGCTCCACTCAACTGACTTAGCTTACGAATGCCCAATTTTATTCATATGCAAAATAAAGTTGTTTATTTTCTCAAATTTCAGCTAATCATAAAGAAAGAAGTCTGAAGCATTCTGACCTCTCTTCCAGAAGAAAATCACATTTTTTTCCAGAATGTTAAAAAAAGTGAAGTTTGGGGTGGGTATTTTTGTTTGGTTTGGATCGTGCATTCTGTGATCAGAATCAGAAATTCAGTGAAAGTTAATGTGAGCACTCACTTCTTGCACGGTGAGGCAGTCCCACTGCATCACGGCGTTGCACTCAGGCCGTCCCGCCATTCAAATCACTTTCACTCTCCAGAAGATTTTGTGTCTCCTCTTGGAAGCTGGAGCACATTTGCAGGCAGAGAGAAGTGTGTGTGCCTTGCTGCTTTACAGCTTCCTTCCTCTAAACTTTGCCAATTAAAATTGAAGAAATATATAGTTCTCTACATAGCACTTTATAAACGCATGTACAATTTACGTGGTATTGTTGCTTCCACAGTGGATCTCTTTGGAATATACAGCAATTGTGATTTTCAAGGGAGTAAGAATACACTTCCTATGGCAGTTAATAGCTAACAAATGATACGACTGTCAGTTTTGCTTACATAAACCAAGAAGGTTGCAGCAGAACTATGGGCAGTATACTGCAAAGTACACTCACAGTTAGAAGCCTCATCTGACGTTACATATTCCTGCTAGTAAATAGCTCTGGAACCACTTATCACAACTTGCATAGTATGCATATTAATGGTATAATCACCAGAAATAAAGAGTGCATCTCAGCAAGCAGTGAACATAATGCCAGAAGAAAGCACGCGTTGAATGGGGAGCAGTGCTGCCTCCCACCAGCAGTACCCAGTGCTGTTGGAGGGCTGAAGCCAGCAGCTTCTGGACCAAGTCCAGCAAGAAGCGCTGCTCCCGGCTCCAGCAGACTCTGCATGAACACAGACAGAAAGGCTTTGCATCTGCCATAGACCCAGTCCTGGCTGTAATTAAACTGGCATAACTGCCCCGATCTCTCTAACTGATATTGTGGAGGTGTAGAAAAGTCAGGCCAATAAGTCACAGTTACTGCTGCATCCCTCACTGAAATGCTTTGTAATGGTGCATCTCAGTGACACTGTGCACAAACAGATCAACGGTATTCGTGAGCTTAATGGGGCCATTAAGAATTCCAAACGTCCCAAATAAATAATTGCCAAAGCTCTCATCTCCTTCCTGCAGTTTTTACAGCCTTCCCAGCTGAGTTACCTCCAGTCAGTGGGTTTCATTTTGTGAATTAATCATATCCTAGGTGTTATGCAGACAAAAAATTCAAGTCTTAGTCTCAAGAATATGAATGGACAGAAAAACAGAGAAGAACCAGGGAAGGAGAAATGATAAGGCACAGGAAGGAGTAAGGCTGTGAGCCCTTCTCCACAGATAAGGTGGCCCAAATCAGAAAACATACTGACTCGCTAATGAATAACAAAGGTTTTTGTTTATTTAGTTTTTCCACAGACAGAAGAAATGTCTTTCTTTCCTGTGGTTTTCCCATTTCATGTTGTTCCCAACACCACCTTTACTTCTGAGGGAAAGGCTTAGCTTTGGAATTATCATAGGCACCTCAAGGAGTAACACAAGTGGAGCTCTGTAGGAAAGGCACCAGATGCACAAGAACACAGAACTCAAAAGAAGAATAATGACAAGTAAGAGGCTTTTCATAGGCATTCCATGTAGAAAAACAGCTTGATCTCACAAAGAAACCAGGGCCCAGTGTTCTATCTCTCTTTGGCTCATGATCAAGGTTAATTCAGTGGCCACTCAGTCATTCATTAGCAACTACTAAACTTTTTTGCTGCAGTTTTCACACATAGATGACAGGTATTTTATTTGTGTAGAGGATAAAGATCTGCATGTAAACGACCTTGATCTTCTCAGAATAATAACAACCTGAGCATAATAACAATCCGTGGGATGGGGGAGAGAGAAAGTGAAGGGACCTTTTGTGGAAAAACATCTCCAGTTATTCCTCTGAGCGCTGCTCCCTGTAGAACAAGAACTAACAGAGAGCTGGGAACAAAAGGCAGAAACATTCACGTTTTGACAGTTTGTTATGCAGCTTTACAGAACAGCTGTACAAACCTTTGCAAAAATACATCTTGGATCCCAATTTGTATTACAAATGCTGGGCTAAGTGCATCCCTTTGATAGTGTTCTTTAACAACTTTGAATGCTGACTAGTTACACCAAATATGTGCTATTAACTGCTTGTATTTTCCCTCCTCATCATTATGATTCTATTTAAAACGAGCTAACAAACAAACAATGACAATGATTAAAAAAACACAAAAACACAGCAGCCTTCCTTACGAGTTTTGTTAGAAGCTAATACAGAAATGCAGTAACCCTCAGCCAAAGCAGCTCTGTGCAGAGAGAACTGTGCATGGAAACGAAAGCAGCAAGAGCAAACTGTAAGCGTCTCAGCAAAATTTCTGCATTTTACGAGAGTTTCACTGATGCTGTGGTTCACATTGCGTTCACACCTTGCCCACTGCTTCCCAGAAGACAAACTCAGTTCAAGTGTATCATTACCACATAAAGATAATGCCTTTCCCAGGCCTCCACAGATGCTATAATTTAAATTACCACGGGCAGGGTCATGATGCAGAGTAATCACAAATGAAATAATTGACAGAGAAATAAGACGTCTTTTGTTTTGTAACTTACAAGAACCTCCCACTTCTCCTGGAAAAGCTTCTCTAATTTCTCTCGTCTATATTCAAAAACCATAGGAATCAGTAGGAATCTTCACAATGACACCAATGGGGTTTGAGTTAATCCTCCTTTCCTACAATGAAATCTAGCCTGTCAAATCCCTGTAGTAGTAGTTCATACAATATGCAAACTCAACGTGTTATGTGGTGAGAAGACTAAGTTCTTATTAGGGCAAGGAAGCATTGAAGATGTAAACACTGGAACCAATTTGGTAAATCACTTAAATGCACGCTTAACATTAAGCATGTGAGTAACCCCACTAGGTTTAGCTGGTTTCAAATTAAGCACATTTTATACTCCAGCAGCACTGGAAGCACCACTACAATCAGTATTCTGGAACCAGCTCAGGGAGGTGCACTCCTTCTATCATAAAGAGATCAGCAAGACAAAGAAAAAAAAATTAACTAGATTTAGAGTAGAAGAGAGAAATGCTGTCAGGGCAGAAAGCATTATTTGCTTTCACTGTTACATTTCCTTTGAGATACAGCTGTCAGCCAAGTGTTTTTATATCTTGCAGGCTTTATTCATGCTTTTATTTTATTCCTTTTTTTTTTTTTTTTTTTTTTGGAATAATCACATCCCTTTGCTTCTTACCTGTGCTCCTTTTTATATTCCCTCCCATACACTTTGTTTACTATTCCACCCTGCTTTACCTGAGAACCAGATCAGAAAAAGGCAATGTGAGATTTGCACTGCACCAGGCCTGCAGCTCCTAAGCTATGTGATATAAATTTTGTTTGTGGAATGCTTCAGCCTCGTTATATTTGCCTTCCTTTCCTGATGCTGGGTATTTGACAGCTAGAGGTTGTACAGGTTGGCCCATGTACAGCCTCCTGGAGCATGCATTCCTGCTCACATGGATCGCTGTGGCTTCTCTAAGGCTTATGCACTCATTTGCACTTTCTGCATGTGCTGTGGTTGGTTCTTAAACATGGGCTTCACCTCCTTAATAAATGTTAATATAGTTTTCTAGTAAGTCCCACTGCCCTAGAATCTGCACTTTTCCTAGGATCTGAACGATGATCTTCACTGAGGTAACAGCTCCTGTTTGGGGACCTACAGAAGGTTATCAGAGACCCAGCCCTGGCAGGAACAGGAACTGTGAGGCAAAGCCAGGCCACTAGGTTCTGCAGCCCGAGGGTGATGCCAAGGTGCAGGACTGTCATCATCTCAGTGTCTTTTGTGAGGGTTCTGGAGGAGAACACCTATGTCTTCAGAGAAGTACAGCGCTGAACAGCATGGAAATGGTTTTAAGTTGAGGGAGGGGAGATTGAGGTTGGATGTCAGGGGGAAATTCTTTCCAGAGAGAGTGGTGAGGTGCTGAGCAGCTGCCCAGAGAGGCTGTGGATGCCCCGTCCATCCCTGGAGGTGTCCAGGCCAGGTTGGATGGGGCCCTGGCAGCCTGTGCTGCTATGAAATGTGGAGGTTGGTGGCTCTGCGTGTGGCAGGGGGTTGGAGATTCATGATCCTCGAGGTCCCTTCCAACCCTGGCCATTCTGTGATTCTGATTCTATGTTAGTTTCCCACCAGCAAGCAAAGCAGAGATGTTTAATGAAGGAACTGCAAACGCTGACGTATAAAAGCCCAGAATTCTCACTGGGAAAGATGGGAGTGTTTGTACTTGCAAGTGCCTCACTTGGACGCCTACCCTGCATCCACTGTACAGGCTTTCAAAACTCTCAGCTGCTTGAGAGGTTGATGAAATGAAGCCCTGAAAGTGACACCCCTCCTCTTTGCAGAAACACCTTTGGAGGATTCATTTCCAGGGCCGTCTGAATATATTGTACCCAGGAAATTCCTGACATCTCCATTACTTACAAGTTTTCATTTTACTGGGAAAAAAAAAAAATGGAAAGGAAAGTGAGGGAGCTTTGAGAGATGTGGAAGAACTTGATTTAAAAACATGAAAACTTCTGCCCTCTTCATGAACAATAGAATGCAGATGATACATGAAAGGGATATAATGATTCTCACAAACAATTGAATTTTCTTGTAAACAAGGAAGGTTTATCAGAGTTAGTATGACAGAGATGCTCAATCCTTAAATACAAGATGTCAAATTCTTGTCTCTTTAAGAATGATGTTCTGGCTTAAATCTGGCAATTTTGCTGGAAACCCATCTCTGCTAAAGCTCATCTGGCTTCAGCACAGGATTATCCAGTGCTGCTTCAAAGACAAATCTCCTTATGCAAACTCTATTTTCCACATTTCTCATAATTGCATATTAATACTCAAAAAACTGGCTTAGGATACGTTAAAATAAGTGATGATATATAAACACTATATGATATATAAAACCTATAGATGTTATCATAGCAAATTTATTAAATCTTTCAGAAATAGGCCAAGTGTATCCCACAGTAATCCAATTTCAAAATAAATTGTATCACTTAACAAATTAAAGGATATTCAAGAAGGACTTCAAAAATGAGCCAAAATTACATTAGCAGCAGCAGCTGAGATAACTTCATTTATTTAATTTTATTTTTAATTTTGGTGACCTATCTTTGTAGCTAACTGGAAAGATCTGGGATTCAGTTGGCTGAACTTTGAAAAGCTTCATGAACTTTTCTTGCTTTCCAGAGACTCATTTGCAGAGCTTGCTGCCTTCCTGTTTTTCTGCCCTTTCGAGTACTATTTGGAAATGATATGCAGAAGCTGACTGTATAAGACAGGTAGCAAAAGTCAGATTTAATATTCTGTCAGAAGGACCCAGATGTGGCTGTCAAATGAAGAACTCCACCAAGAGATAATATTTTCTCTGGAAGTACTCATAAATATCTAATTAAAATACAGAGACAACATTTGAATAACAACACTGGAAGTCACACACAGGCATTAGAAAAAAAAGATGTGCATAAGCCAGATAGCACGTATGCAATTGTATTGTAGAAAATCTGCACTTTTTTATAGAGAACATCAGACTTGCACCAAACAGTACCTTGGGACGGTTCATTAAGATGTGTTTGAAGTGAAGTGCAACCCAATGTCTAAAGATTTGTGAAGTTCACAGTTGATTTTTTAATTTGCCCTGTCATCTTCCCTTCCTTTCTCCCAATCCTTTCAATTCCCAGCCCTCCTTCTGGGCATCACCTTATCATTTCCTGAGTCCCACACACGGGGCCAATGACCAGAGTGGAGGGCATACTGTAGAAGTGCTGACTTGTAGCCACTATAAGCAGTTTTCTTTCCATTTTAATGAAGGGTTTACCTTCCATATCACCATATTATAATAATATCATATTGGTGCAAAGGCCTAAACAAAAGCAAGCAAAAGATAAAGACACAAAATGCAATTAAAACTGCAGTTTAAAGCCAGCCTGCCTGCAATTTATTACCTTGCATACTAATGCTAAACCACTGCATCGTTCAGCTGGAAGGGTAAATGTGGGATCTGTTCAGCACTCAGAATTGCCCCTAATGCACTGCAATTACTGAAACACCTGATTTGAATGGTTTTCCTGCACTTTGCTGTAAAAATTCAGAGCTCAACAGAACAAAATTTCACCCCCTTCTACAATATCAATAATCTAACTATAATGGTCTCAAATCTGTACGGGGCCGTAGGCTTCTCCCATCTCTTCATTTAGCATCTCCATCACGGAACACCTCAAAATGGGAAGTGAGATTTGTAAAACTTCTTACTGATGTTCTATGCAATAAACATTTTTTAAAAAGAAATCCATTTGGAGTTGGGCCAAGCCCTCTCAGTTCTGGAGATCAGCCTGGAGCTGCCTTCTGGGGACACGACAGCTCTCACCCGTGACATAACACAACTGGGATGCATCGCAGCCTATCGCCTACATTGCCTGGTGGCACTAGCAATGGCTTTGCTAGATGCATCCCAAAGCCAAGGTTTTCAAATCTGCATGAAGCAAATCCAACCCCATGAGTTTACCAAACGTTTGTGCAGTCGGTGTTCCAAACATAAGTCCGAATGCAGACAGCCTCAGACAAAGGACACAGCTTGTCCTGTCACCTACACATAACTGACATCCAAGGCTCTGTCTTTCTGTACAGGGTGGACAAGCTGGCTGGCACTTGTTCAGTATGTTATGTAAATGTGCTAATCTGAATATGCAGGTATTTAGTCTGTAGCTTCCTCCATGCTTTGGTCTATAAACTTCAGGGTGCTTATAGCCACCAAAAAAAAATTACTTTCCACTCACCATGAAGTTCTTCAGCCAGTTAGTAAGTATTTTCACGTTTCCAAGGTGACAAAAATATATATCATACACACTCCATAGCCTAGAAATTGGATCACAAGGTACTGGACCAAGACCAGAAGCTATTAACAGCAGAAATGGAAAAGTTTAGTCATGCTACTTTACCTCTGCTCTCAGCTTACCTATAAGGACCTGTTCTATGGTCAAGAAAGCTTCCTGCTGCTTCTTGGCACGTGAACAACAAAGCATCAGCCAGTGCCCGAAAGTGGCAGTGGTGCAAATGTGACTTGGCTGGGCTTACTAAATTACTGCTTTGGGAGCACCCACCAATCTGCAAATGCTGGCAACTTTTGGGTCCTACTGAAGGACAGCAATAATAAGCAGCAGCAAATCCCATCCCGTGTATTT
Organism: Centrocercus urophasianus; assembly: GCF_019232065.1. NCBI lineage: Eukaryota > Metazoa > Chordata > Aves > Galliformes > Phasianidae > Centrocercus > Centrocercus urophasianus. The sequence continues at coordinate 9,653,312 of NW_024884867.1, forward strand.
GAGAGGAAGGTCTCAAAAATTTGCCTTATTTGCACTTCAAAATAATGATAAATTCTTTTTAATTTACATCGGAGCAGAAATACATTCGTTTGTAGCAATTCCAGTGTAAATATTTTCTACTCTGAAATGTCCATTAAAAGGGGAAGTTGTGACTTCCTGGTCCAGATTTGGTCAAAACAAGGCTCCTCGCCACACTGCGTGAACTAAAAATCGATTGCTAATAATTTGTATGAAATATTTGCTTTGCAATTCTTACTGGGCTGCAGATGGTGGCCGAAGAACTTGTACGGTGTCTGCCTCTTCTGTCTCAAGTGCAGAGCATTGATACTTGTATTGCTCCTGATCCTGGCAACGTGATGCTTCACATTTTCCAAGAGCCAATGAAACACAGCAAAGCGATGCTTTTCAAAAGGAAGACAAACCACAAATATGGCTCAAGGAAATTTATTTCTAAAATGAAGAATAAACAGAAGAGTCTTCCTAGAACAAAGTCCTGCCTTCATAAGTATCACAAACCGCCTCAAAGACAGAAGCAAAAACCTCGACACAACAGAGTTATGGAAAATGGTTTTAAAGTCCTTTCTTCTGTTTCCCCCCTGGCTGTTACTTAGCTCATGGCACGAATCTCTGATGATTAAATTTTCTTCTACAACAAAAAAATCTCTGCCTGAAGGAGTGGATGCTTAAATTAATGTGAAGAAACTTCTGTTAACTGTATCTCCTGGGAGCAAGCTTGGCATGTTTATTCTATGGATGCAAAAAGCTCTCCTATTTTTGTCTTATGGATTTACCTCCTGTGTGCATGTACTGAAAAAGAGAAACACGGTCTCTTCTCTTTCATTGTTATTCACTGCCTTCTACAACATTTCTATTAATCTTTTTAACCACCAATTACAGATTAATTTGTTCTGATGATCTAAAGTTGGGAAAAAAACTCACAACATTCAGTGTTCTGCAGCATTCTCACATACTTAATCTTTTTCTACGACATCCATAAAACTTTACTCTTACTAGAATTCCTTTAAACACCACTTTCTTCTCTAAGAGAGCTAGATAGGCTCTAGCCCACAGTTTGAAATTCCCCGTATAGCAGCTCCTGTTGGAGAAGTGTACCTGCGGCTGATTTCTTCACTGTGGTGATTTCACGGATTAAAAATTACTTTAAGCATTTTGTTTTCTAAAAAATGTGCCTGAGGACACTGTGGTAAGGAAAAATTGGCATTGCTTTGTACATTGACATTTAGCTTGGGTAGAAATTAATGAGCTCCATCCTGTCAAAGCCCGAAATTGCCCACGAGCTTTCCTAGAAGATGCTTCAATGAACGACTGTGAACAATTTCTAGAAAAATGTACATATATTAAAAATAAAAAACTTTCCACAAGCTCCACTGAAACTTCTCTTCAGGCTCTGAGCATTGCTAATCATGAGATGGAGTTTTACTCCAGCTGCTGCTGTGATCAGTGGCAGGGAAGATACAAACACATCAACCTGCACTCTCCATATCAGTAAACAGAAGTGAGGCTCTTCTGGGTCTTGCAAGAGCCAAACAAACAGTGCACTGACTGTCTTTGACAGCGCTCGTTCAGATGTAGCACATCTATTTCTGCTGTGTGCAACAGGTGAAAATGTCAAGGACCACAGTCTGCTTGAACATCTTTGTCCCATGCAGAGAAAGAGAACTGCACTGCATGTGAAGTACTGTGTGAAGTTTGCTATTATACTTCGTCTTGGATGACAAGCATTCTATAGCTGTATCTGCTATAAAAATGCTTTCTAACAAATGGACAAGAGATTCAGTCTTTATAGTGATATCATTACAGAGATTGCAGCCCAAGTCCTTCTCAAATCTTTTTAGAAACATTTTGAAAGAATGATGCAATTCTGAAAGTCCCGTTATTCAGCACAGCAGTGCAGTAGAAAAGGTCTTGAATCACCTCCAGAAGTGAGTGGTCCTGAACTCCCCAGAGGGAAGGCTATTGATGCTTGAACTTTTGCACCCAAGGTTTCCTCACTCGCTATTATTCAAATGCTTGCGAAGGCTGATCTCATAAATATTGGATTCTCTGCAATATTAATAAGAGATGCTATGATCTGGCAGGGCCGTCTGCAGGGGATTGCTAACTGTGCTTTGAAATGGGTCCCTGAAAATGAAATGGCAACTCTTGTCAGCTGCCTACATACATTTAATGTGACAGGCAACCATCTAAGCGTGCCTACAAAATATTTTATTTTGTACTTTAACCCCATGGAAGAACCAGGAGCAGGCATGTCTCATAGAGGCGTTCCAGAGATGTTCATGGAGCTCCACCACAGGCCGTCACAGAGCTGTTAACCCAATCAGCAGAAGAGAAGTATCCCAGGTACATCATGTCGGTAGCTCCCCTGGAATGCCTCTCAGATCTTTTAAGAATGGAGTTTCTAAAGCCCAGCTTCCCAAAGAGGAGAAGCTTTCTTGCAGAAAAAGAATGGAAAAGAATCCTTTAAGAGAGGAAGAAGTGTTTGCAACAACTTTCTGGAGCTGAAAAAGGCAAATTTCGGAAACTCTGACAAGTTTCCTTCTTTCTTCCTTGAAGGAGAACAAACTTGTCTCATTCTATTCTTTTCTTGCTCTTGTTCCCTTTAAAGTGACAAATGAATAAATAAACAACATCTGCGTTGCAGAACTGCCATATGGGAAAGCCTTGGTGGCAAAGTGTGGAAGAGCCCCTCGAGAATGCTCAGCTGACAGAGCAGAAAAATTTGAAGAGAAAGTGGCTGCAGGTGCCCTCCCCAAAGAAAGGGGCTCCCACTCACCTTTGTGTCGAGCAAGGAGCTTGTCACTCACACAGCATCCCATCCCTCACTGCTCTGACGTAGACAGTGAGTGCATCTCCAACAGACCTGTTTGCTCAATAACCCTGCTTACTATTCTCTGCCAATTAGTGTTGAATGCAGCTCTGCTTTAGACACACATTAAAGGTTTTTACACCAGAGTTTTAAACAGCAATTCATTACGTAGTTTATTAGACCTGAAATGCTGTTTCACAGTCAAATTGATTTAATGCTGATCTTGCCTTTTCCTTTCTCAACTGCAAGCTTGCATGCTCACTTTCTTGTGCCGGCACCAGCATGATATATTGGGCCCTGCAGCCAGATTAATCAGGAGGCTGATTAAGCTGAATGTTAATATTTTGCTGCTTTGGGGCCAGATCAGTTTCCTGAACTGAGCGATTTGTTGGCTGCACGAAGCTTAGTGCTGGGAGAAGGCAGAAGACCGGATTACAGTGGGCTCCCTCTGCCCCTCTCAGCAGCACGGCAGATGACCCTGTGCCTAACCCTAGCCCTAACCCTAACCCTAATCCTAACCGTCATTCATCTGCTCATTATATTAGATCACCAATTCAAAAATAAGCATGAATTGAGATGAGTTCTGAATCATCACTCATTATGAAGCCAATAGGAATCTCTCAACCACAGCCAGCAACTGAATTGAGATGTAGGTAGGAAAATAATATTTAGAAATCAAACTCTTTGTCAGAACTTTCATTCGGCTAATTAGGTGTAAATGTTAATTTCAGGCATGAGAACCGTAAGATTAGGTTATATCTTATTTCCCTTGTTTTCAGCCTACTATGACGAGCTAACAGGCTTTTAATTTCTTCTCCACCTGTTATCTGCTTTTCAGTTCTAAATACCTGAATCATAGGATCTGTACCCCGCCCAGTAACACCACAATAATGATTATGATGTCAGTGGGATTATCTAGTGTTAAATTCATTCAAATTGTTCAATGACTGAAGAACTTCCTTAAGGCTTCAATGTGAAACTGTGTCACTACAGAAGTGCTTTGTACCCATTTTTCTTTGACATCGATGGTGGGGGATTAAAACCACTTTCACTTTAGCCTGATCTTCTCTTATACTTCATATTTTATTGTCCATTCATTTATTTTAGACTGGTGGACAAGAGTAGGACCAGAACAAGGCTATCTCTGAGTCCATCTAAAGAGCAATATATTGCTGCCAGTTCTATTTCCCTTTTTTTTTTTTTCCCCTAGCTGACCTAATTGTGTGCTCTGGTTTCATTGCTTATTATTTGCATGAAACATAATGCATGTTTATCACATACAATTATATATATTTATATACATATATGCGCCAGAGAGAATACAGATTTCACTTCCTTTGCCACCTGACTGCATTGCAGTACCTAGGCACTTCATTCACATGCTGCCAAAACCTCAGCAGTGCAAGTGTCAGACACTTAGGTAATAATGCCCTGTTATTATGGAAAGTTGGAAAAAGAAAAATTTACAGGCTAATTTTCGCTCATGGGCAGGAAGAATTGAATGGTGCTGCCACTGCACATTTGTCACTGCTATTCAGTATAACCCCAACTATTCCAGCTTGTTCCTTCCCTCCAGCAGCCCGATAATTCCCTCCTCCACTGAAAGATCAGGTGTCTCCTCTTCCTTTAGATTGTAAGCTCAGTTCTTGCAGTCCCTCCAAACATCAGCTGGCAGGCAGGCTGTGCCTTGTTTGTGGATAAAGCTGCCTTGCGTGGGGCTGGCTGTGGAAAGGGCGCCCTGTGCTTCTGTCTGGTGCTTCTGGGTCAAAGATAGTTTGGTAATCACAGCACAGCCAGCAGTGAGCCAGGAGAACGTGCTCAGCTGGAGTCAGGGCCCACCTCAGTCCTGAGCTACCTGTTAGTTTACACGCACAAGCTTAAAAGCTGGGCCAGAACCCAATCTCTTGCAAGCACATTTGAAATTAGTTACAGCTTTCCTGCACCGTCATCCATGCAGAACATAGCTTGAAATGCTCTCATTACAGTTCAATCTAAGCCAATTGGCTTTATAATTTATTGTTATTTCTGGTTTACAGAAGAGTTACTCACAAAGTAAAATGGAGACAATAACAAGCATCTTCAGCATCACTTCATGGACTCTTAAACACTTCAACTTCACTTCAACACTTCTAACTTCAGCTTCATATTTGGAGAATGTCTGCATACATTCCAGCAAATCTATCTTTTATTGTCTAACTATAAACTATGAATTAATTTATGTCAATAGATTTGGGTTGATATGCAGTGCAGTGATGGAAACGAAGTCTATAAAATAGAACTAGGTTTTTGACGTGGTATTTTTCCTACCTCTGGGATAAAAAGTTACCTTTGTTCTGTTTAGCAGTGACTACGAGTCCCCTGATCACTGCCAGCACAAGATTAAAAGGAAGGAAATATTGTGCAATGCCACCAGGAGGTAGAGCAACGTATGATTGAATACAAGGCTCTTGGGCTGAATTCCAGCCTCAAAGAATTTGCTGGTGATGAGATTTGTTTGCGTGCAGACCGCTGTCATGAAGTGTACACACCTTCCACATTCTCCTATAAATGAAAAATGTGCTAAATGATGCATTGGCCCACTGCTGTGTACGTGGAGGACAAAACCAAGCCTGGCTTCACTTCTCCTTCCCCCACTTAATGCATCACTTCATGATAAGCCAACGCATCTATGGAGCACATTAATGAGCATTTGGAAATCGCTGAAGGGAATCAATGAGCATGTGGCCAAGAGTAATGCAGCAACAGCAGGAAAAGGGAGGAAATCCGTAGGATGAATTCCAGGAAAATTTTCTAAGGACTGTGACACAGATTCCAGGAGAAAACAGTGGGAAGCCTCCATCAGGGCTCGATTAGGAGTACAAAGCAACAAAAAAATCACTGAGTAATGCTTCATGAAGAAAGGAATAACTGATTTGACTCAGTGCCTTCTTTCCTCTCTGTTCTGCTATCTGACAGAGCGTGGAAGGCCATGCCCCTGGTTGGGTAGGTACTTGTAAGAAGGGCTAAGTCTAGCATGCTCTGTCCAGTTAACTGCAACGTTTCCAGCAGCAATCAAGGTGGTAGTGGGAAAAGTGCTGCTGCTTCTGTTGAAGCCTGGAGAAGGAAAGGTGCTCACCTCTTCCCAGCAGCAAGAGAGCAAGTGGAGTGCTGTGGGCAGGCAGCCCTCCTGACAGCAGCTCCCAGGCTCAGAAGGAGGTCACCTTCAAGCCCCAGGCTGGAGAAGGACAGAGAACATCTTTAATTTATGCAGCTTGGTGTCATGTTTCTAGGCATATATGCATATTCATAATAACTCTTTAAAAGAAGATAATGCAGATAGTTCCAAGTACTGCTAATCCACGGCATAAATACACCTAGTAATGAAGGAGAAACAGAGAAAACCAAGCAGTTTCTTCCTCCCAGCAGATGTCCTTGAAGATCCCTCAGCTACTTAAACCCCATTCTAATAGTTTACCTTATCAACCCTGTCTCGCAGGGCAGGGAAATGCATTTTTCAAAGGTTACTGACATGCTGTAGAATAGAAATCTAAGGGGATCCTGTCAGATTCATATGGTTAGAAATGAACAGGGCAATCTTTATAGTGCTGTACTCCCTAAAAGAGATGTGATACTTTTATCAGTGGCCACATATATATACAGTTTATCAGAGCAATTACACGTAGGGAAGATTATATTTATCTTTGCTTTCCCGTGAATTGGAAAAGAAGGAATTTATTTGTCTTCTAAAAGACTTGAGTGGAAATTGAAGACCTACCTGTTGTAATAAATAAGATTTTTTTATTCTGAACTATCAAGAGAGGAATGGTAAGCAAACAGGTACAAATTATATGATTAAACTGTGCAAATAAAATGCATTTAAAAACAAAATCTTATTTAGTTTTTTTGGGGGGGGTTTGTGTGTTTTTTTGTGTTGTTTTTTTTTTAACCTACACAGTAGAAAAGAACATATTTTTAGTTCTTGGCATTCAGCCACTGCCTTGTCCAAGACTCTGCTGCTTGGTGTATTTCAGCAATACAACTGTGTGCCAGGGCAAGAACAGAGATGTGCCCCTTACCAATAAAAGTGACCAGGCAGCACAGAGAGGTGGTGAACTCTCCCCTAGAATATTCAGAACCCGCCTGCCTGATTTTCTGTGCATCCCACTGCAGGGAACCTGCTGTAGCAGAGGGGTTGGACAAGATGAACTCCAGAGGTCCCTTCCAACCCCTGCGATACTGCGGCTGTGCAAGCAGAGCTGGCCAGTAACAACTTTGATATTGGAGGCTTGTTTTGGCCTCTATTTTGAAAGCATTTCTTGTTCCAGTAGAACTATCTATCAGTCTAACCTACCAGGCTCAGTAGCCTGTGTGGCTACAGAACATTCTTTTATTTTGAGGTCAGCACAAAACTTGCTGATAGCGGTTAGAGAAAATGTTCCATTCCCAGTTGGCTGCACATCACAATAGTCTTCTCTGAGTAGAGATTGTCTTGTTGCCTCTTTCTGTTGGCCAGTATCTCCTTTGCTGTAACTTGTCTACCCTCCTCATTAAGAATATTCTGCTGCTGCATCATTTTCAAAGATTAAATAATTTCTTTCCCCCCCCCCAAGTGGATGTACGTGGATAAAGCCCAGAAGGGAGAAACCAAACCACAGTGGCACTGTGAGATTCATCTTTCTGATAATGACAGCATAGTTGAAAGAGAGAAAGCTCAGAGTAAAATGGGAAAGAAAAATTCTTAGTAAGTGATGACAGTCTAACACTGTGCTGTGCCTATATGTGGAGGCAACATATAGAGCTGCCTTAGCAATCTCTGAAACTGTGAGTAGTGAAAAGCATAAAATGTGAAAGGAAATGGTCTTGCCTATTGATCTTCCTCCTTAGACGTACCCCATACAGCAGGCACTAAAGTGATACAGCGAGGACCAGGCTGTGTGCTTTATTCCATGAAATACAAAGGGCAATTTTCTGAATGAAAGTTACCAGCTCTTCCAAATGCGTCACACAATTAAAAGCCATTACAGAGTGCTTGAATCAAAAAAAAAACCATTGAGGATTTTTCAAGACACTTCACCAGATGAATACTCAGAAGAAATCTGTTAATAAAACCATGTGAAAGAAAAGGTATCCCAAGGACTTCTGAGAGGAATAGCAGCAAATACTGGATTTCTGCACTGGAAATGTTTCAGCAATGTCAGTGTCTGCATACCTGCATGATGTGCTCCTTTCTGGTGTTCAAAAGTAAGCAAAGTACCATTCAAAGGTGAGCAAAGTAAGGGGTCAGACTGCTCAGTCATCTCCTGAAGTTTTCAGACATCTGCTTTCGTATGAATTATAAAGGTGCTGCCCACATGTTTTTAAATATCCTTTCAACTCTTTTTAGTATCAGAAGTGACATTTTAATTTACAGTGAAATTTTATAAAGCGTGTTATTCAAGCAGATATAAAGACTGCCTTAAATAGCTTTGACCCAAGAACTTCAGCCTATTAAAAAGCTCTAAGAGCTATGAGCTTCTCTGTATAAAAACTTCTCCCTTTTATCTACTCGCACGAGGCATGTAAGGCTCCGTGAGCTTGTTCTGTGTGGCAAGCTGCAAAACCTCAGCACATAAGTAATGCATTTGTTTACTGTTCTCGTTTCTTTAGTCAGTCATTTGGGTGGCTTTGTTGCTGTTATGTACATTGTAGGCTTTGCTGCAAATGCTTTTAGGAGTCAGCTCGCGAAAGCAAATGCATTCTGGGAGGAACTTGCAACATTAAGGAGAGATATATTCCTCTATAAAATGTTCATTTAAGAGGTTCTTGAAGCTGGAGTTACCTGGGGATTCTGCTCAGTTCCAGAGACTCCCTTCAGGATTTCTTGGCAACAACCTTCTTCAATAAACCTGAAATTCATGGGTATGTACGTCAGAATGCTTGGGGTTCAGACTTTAAAGTGGCTCTTTTGATGCTGGAGGGTAGGCAGCTTGGGGCAATGCATTACAGATCTCCAGATTTCAAGGCCTTCTGGGTTATAATTGTTTATAACAGTTAAGTGACCAGAATTTCAAGTAAAGCCACAAGACCAATTGGTCAGAAGGTGATAAATGAAATTTGAATCTAAGTTTATGAGCTTAACCTGCTGGGGTTTTTAGGCCAGGCCTGCGCAGAGGAGCAGTGTCTGCACCACTGGGAATTTGCAAATTGGGAACTTTTATGACAGCCACACACTGGAAAGGACTTGTGGCTTTGTCATGTCATACATAATATATCAGACATTTGAGAGAGGCTTATAAGCCAATGTGCAATGTGGATGAAATATGTCACGCACTACAAATTCAGGAAGTTCCTGCTGTGTGAGCTTCCTGCTGTACATCAGATCAGTATGACTCAAGACTGGTGGGAAAGCCAGGATCTAGCTAACGGGACGAAAGGGCTTGTGCAGAAAGCTTGTTACGCTTTTCTGGAATGGCTTTTGTGGGGGGAAGCACAGATGTACATTCAGTGCACCGCTCTTAAGTGTCAGAAGTTGATGCTGCTGAAGAAGTTTTCTTCCATAACAGCACATTTGTCATCTCCTGGATATCCCAGACTTTGGGTACACTCAAGGGAAATATGACTGATGGCAATGAAACTATTTGCAGCAGTGTGTTATTGCCAGCAGATAATAACAGAGTTGTCTATCTCCCCACAGGTATTTCCCATGCACATAAAGACATTCGCTATGATTGACTGACTTCTCTAGAGGAGCCTGAATACTTTCTGTACTCCTACTGGGAGATGTTCCGCCGTACCAAGAAAACTCACTTTGACATGCACGCTAACAGACCTAATTTTACAGAATAACAGAACAGCAGAGGTCAGAAGGGACTTTGGAGATGATACAGTACCAAACCCCTGCTCAGAGCAGGGCTGAACAAAGCTCAGGGTCTTGTTCACTCTCCCTAAAGGGATCAGTTGCTCTCTGATCTCAGGCTCAACTTGTTCTGTTCCTCCATACAGAACCTTCACAGTGAGAGTGCTGCACAAACTCCCAGTGGTGCTAGTCCTGCACTGGATTATGATGCATCTGCCGAAGTCTCCTGTTGTGAGAAGAAAGTCCTGAATACACACAGAGATGGAGGAGAAGAGAGGATAGTAAAGCATTCACAAGCAAGTCATTTCCATGGCCTGTCCTGGCGATATGCACTAGAAGATGCCCAGTGGAATCAGCCTAGAACTGATTTTATTGCTGTGATCATCGGAGGGCTAACCATGACTCTGTGAAACCTTTTTCCCTTCTGCAGGAATTATGTGCTGTTCAGGCAGGGGTATCCACACATCGTTGGTTTTATATTCCTCATTCAAGCTGACTACACCAATTCCTGCTGAACAAATTTCCAGCACGTCTCTCACTCTCGCTCTGTACTGATACTTAAAGATTTTATTTGGTTTCTTATTGTCATGTTTAATTCCATGCTGTCAAGATTGTTTTGTCTTAATTGCAGTAGATTTCTGTATAAATAGCTACATTGTACCCTTCTGTTGAGGATGTGCAGATTTAAAAGTGGTTTTTGTCTGTGCAGAAGTTACAAACCTGCCATAGAACACATCTTTTAAGAGAGAAGAAGACTTCAAACTGAAAACGAGTTACTACGTACTCACACAAGACAAAACTCAGCAATGATAATCAAAATACGTACAACAAAAATATGTGTGGCAGAGGAAAGCATAAAATGCAAATTTTTCTAAAGAAGGCTTGAAAAATTATGCAAAGTAGGTTTTTATCTATATTATCCATTCTAATTTTATAGCTGACAGCTTTCATATAGCCGTTCAAAAACTCTTATGAAAAAAGTGCCCTTATGGTACACTGATGCTTCTGATCCAAACTGCAGGCTGATGTAGGTGAAGGAGGCCTTTAACTTCAGCGCCTGAATACGATTTCAGCACAGGCACTGATGTATGCTGTCTGAGACAAGAGCAAGAGACCACCTGGTAGCCAAGAGGCAGCAAGAGAAACGCGGTGGATCACACCGATGGCTGCAGGCTGTGACAAGCACTAATTACACAGAGGTGTCCGGAGCAGGTCGGATCAAAGGGCCGTGCAGCACAGGAGTCTGCTCCAGCAGTGAGTGCCAGAGAGAACAAGAGCGAGGCACACGCAGTGTGCTGCTCCCAGTACCCAGGGATCCACAGCTCAGGCTTCTGCAGTCAGAGGTGTTAGCGTTGGTTTTAGCAGCTTAAAGGATTTTGCTTCCTTTTTTCTTTTTTTTCTCGTAGCACTTCACATTTCCAAGATAACTTCCAGCCAAAGTCACTTTCAACGTTGCCCAAACCATGGGCGCTCTTATTCAACAGGACAGCAAGTGGAGGCACAGCCTAGATGACACCTTGGACTTCTGAACTATGACCACCTGAAACTCCTACTGGTTGCAAATAGATGCAAGCCAAACAAAAAAGTTTATAATAGACATAAGTGAGCTAGGCAGAATTCAGATTTTAGTCTCCTTCGCTCCTGCAGCGTGTTGATGCAGACAGCGTAAGATTCTGCTTAAAGGTACTGATGGATCACAGCCAAATCCGTGGATGAAAATAATTCATTCAACGCATTTTTCAGCTAACAAGTGTAATTTAAAACCTAACACAATCTCTGCTACTGAATCCTCCATGGATGTTGCCTGCTGTAGAAGGAATGAAGAGTCTTTTACTAAAACGGGGTTCTCCACTGTACCTCTGGTCTTCTTGAATATCTTCCCCGTTGGTATTTAATCGTATTTTAACATAAACACATGAAATTAATATGCCTTGTTTATGATGAAAGAATTTTTTCAAATGGCAGACTTTGTAAGCAATATGTTAATTTCTAAACTTGCTTCTAGATCAGTTAGGCTACATCAAAAAAATTGACACTAATGGTACCAGAGCTACGAAATACACACGTTGAATATTTTATAATGTTGGTATAATATCTGGAAATTAAAGAGAATGAGCTAAGCTGTAGCTAGGAACAGAAGTAGGCCATATCCTGTATATTTTTAACTCATTTTCCACTAATTAGAGCAGGGGGTATGCTTAGTTAGGCATATAATTAAGGAATAATACCCCAGTGATTCAATAAGCACTACTGGTGGTTTGCTAATTAATGACTTCATAAAATCCAATAGTAATTCTCTTATCTCTTTGATCAATGAGTTATTGATCTTATGTGAACACACCTGAAGAGATAACCATTCCTGATCGCACCCACAGAACCTCTCATGAAACAGAATGTAGGATTGAAATATAACACAGTCATTGCATTTTTCTAATGAAAACTAGCATTTTTCGTGTCGCATTTTCAACTGTACACAGCAGTGCATACTTTTATCAGTCTATCATTACACGTTACTGAGAAGCTGCATGCAGACAGACAATGTACAAGAGCAGAAAGAGAGCATACAGATGAAATTAATTCTTGTTGAATAAGGCCATATCCACATCAACAAAAATGATTACATATTGTGCAGGAGTCAATCAGGTGAGTATGGATATTTACTCCTCTCTTCTGATCCAGGCCACCTCTTAGGTACTGTGCAGAACTGAGTTTCTTGGGGGATGACAGTAAAATAAATATTTACAAGAGCTGTCCAAGAGGACACAAATAAAATAGGAAGAGTCAGCAAATTTCTCAGTGCTAAAACAGCTTCCGACCCCTCCTGTACCTCAAAACAGAACATTACAAGGTTTCCCAACATCAAGGCCAAAATTAACAATGGCAGTATGCAGTTTAAAATTATTCCAGTAGCAGAAAATACAGGTCAGATATCCCTCAGGAGAAGATTCATGCACTTGATTTCAAACAATAGTTTATTTTCAGTGAATGAGGTCTACAAGTTCTAAATAATATCCTTTGCTGCTACATTAAGCGGTGCAAAAAGTTTAATGTATGATTAATTCTTAAAAATTATAACGATTTCAGAATATTTCATCACTGAATGATTCATTGGACAATGTGAGATTTAAATATCTGGCCAAGATTTCTTCTTACTAAGAATTGCACTCTACTAAACCCTGAACACGGCAGGCCAAAGATGACCGTTAATTTTTTCTTCCGTTTCGGAGTGATTTGTCTTTAAATATTAATCTCTACCCTGGAGCAACCAGAGCACGTGGCCTTAGGCAGGGAAGCAAGTGACTCCTGTGATTTTTTTCAAGACCTGAGCAGTCTCCACGCGTTGATAGAAAAGTTAGGAAAGTCTCTGTTGCCCTTTTTTGCCCGCCTTGGTAATGAAAAGCACATTTTGTCCAGCAGCAGATTACTGCTGCGGTGCCTTTGTCACAGCGCACAGCTGCGGGGCTCTCAGATGAGTGATGCAGCAAAACGAGCGCGGCACATAAACACTGCATTAAGAAACCTATAAACCTGTGTTCCCTTCTGCCAGGGCAACCCCAGGGAACCCCTCCATGCCTTCAGAGCAATTGCTTCCCATTGCCTCCGTTTAATTTGAAATCTTCCCTTTTGCATTCTGTGCAAGCATCAGAGCAGGCCTTTGTCTTTCCACCCACACAGCCTCAATCCATCTCATGCATTCCCACCCAGGGAATTCAAATAACATTCCTGATCATTTTTCGCAACCAAAGGAATCCCTTCAAATCCCAAATGGATTATCTGAATAAGCTATTTATTCTCCTAAAACAAGCCAAATCTTTTTTTAATTATTATTCTTTTGTCATTTTTATTCTCTCCAGAGCACAGACCCTGGCTTTCTTTCAGGGCTTGCCCACCATGCACTGCTCCGCAGTTTGTGGAATTACCTCCGTCCTGCCCTGAGCTGCATAACACAGTTCCACCAGTCGTTATGTGAAACGATCATAGAATCAATACAATGGCTTAGGTTGGATGGGATCTTAAAGATCCTTGAGCTCCAGCACTTCTTACACATATGAATGCAAAATACATTCATTTGTATGAATGCAAATACATCAGATTTTTCCAGGAATGCTGAAGGCATTGTTCCTTATGAAAGAGAGCAGTAGGCCGCATCTCCAGTGGGAGGCTTATATCCCTCAGCAAGTCTCTTCGTGGAGCCAGACCTCGGAGCAGAAGAAAACAACACCTGCTTCTTGAGGAGCCTGCTTCTTGTGCAGCAGCACGGGGCTTCAGGTGCACAGTAAGGTCGGTGGGGAACAGAGCTAGCGCCTGGCTTTGGGTGTGCAGTGTGCAACAAAGGCAGCAGAATTTCTCTTGCGCACCGAAGAGAAAGGTCTGCTGCCCATGCAACATATCTGAAAGAGCTGGGGCTGGAATTATAGTGGTGGTACGCAGTTCATAAAGTTCACAGGGGAACTGAACCATGAAGAACAAGAGGAATTTCTCACCTACGCTCAGAAGATCACTTTTTGTGCTGAAACAAAAGACCGGTTTTCTCTTACTATGCATAAGGGGGTAATGGTATAAATTTCAGACAGGAAGAGAGAGATGTAATTCAAAAGGCCGTTTCATAACCATATCAAAGACCAGTCACAGCTCACAACATGCATAGTGATGAAGGAAACGCCACAAGTGAGGTCGGTGAGCTGAATTACAAAGCGCTCTGTTCCCTGCACTGAGTGGAAGGAGGCAGGCTAGAAATTAAAAGAGAATTCAGCTGTTTTGGTCCATTTATTCCTTTTTCTTTTTGAGCCTGCAAACTGGCTGGCTGGGTGCAGCCCCAGCCCACTCTGTCACAGGGCACAAACAAGGGAGACCAGGCACAGCCCTAGCCCAAGAGCTGACCAGCAACCCAAAGATGAAATGCTCCCCGCTGGCTGCCAGCTGCACGAATAACCTGCTTCTCCACAGAGCTGTTCAAGAGGAAATAGAAAAACCTCTTGGGTAACTGCTGTGCTTAGTTCCAGGATCAACATAGCCTGTTGCTAATGAATTACTTGTATTAAGAGTTCTTTTTGTGTATTTTAGCGTGCTGTAAAAAGGTAAATTATATTGTGTGCAAAAATGGTGATGAAAAGCAGTCGGGTGGCCATATGCTGAGCTTCAGAATGCAGTCTCCAGCAATGATGCTACAGATTTTAGATTGGTTAAATTATCTGAAGAGAGGAGCATTGTGAAATGGTGTTTTCTTCTTTCTTCACCCTAAATCCAAATGGTAACAAATATAGCACAAGATGTTGCAGGAAATTGTAGAAAGCCGACAGTTTCAGCCCAATTAAGGGGAACATTTAACTCTGGCCAAGGACAGTTAATTCTAAGGCCACATCGAAAAATCAGGAAAAGCTGGAACAAAAGCAACCATAATTATTTTAAAAGTGTCTCATTAATGTAGTGTTAAGCATCAGAATATTATAAGGAGGGAGGGCGCAAGAATTAATAGTTTTATTGTAAAAATAAATCGTTCTGTCATCCTCCTTTTTGTAGCTCTATCTAAGGCTTCCACTAGTAATTGAGCTAGCTAAATGTATCCTTTGTTAGAGGAAAATGTGGCCAGGCCGTTTGCTCCCTTTTTGTCTAGTAGCTTAATAGAGTAAAGCTTGCATTATAAAAATGAATGCTGCAAAGGAAAATTAAGTTGGAGGAATGTATTGGGGATCACACGGTGTTTCTTTCTAAGGTAAGTCCTTTTTAAAGGAGTGCTATGGTTTCTTTTGGGTTTAATAGAATCCATATATTTCTGCATCACATAAAAATCTAATGGAATTTCTTGTAAAAAGAACATTAAATTTATTACTGATACACAATGAAATTGATGAATTGTGATGCGCCCCTTTTGTGGCATGTGACTGATTTTGTAATGACTGCCATAAGAAAAAGGTAATAGGATACTGTGTTCCTCCTCAGTGATCTTTTTCATGTTACAGACACTAAATGTTATTGTACTTTACTGAAAGGCTTTGCAAAGATGAACAAATGCATGGTAAAGGTCATTTTCCTGCACTGGCACTGATCAGTACCCCACTTTGATGATGCTGAAGGTAGAAGAGGATGCAGTTGGCCCCAAGCACACAGGACGCTACACAGATCTAATTAAATTTATCCACAGAAATTACCAATACATGAGATAGCACAATATGCCTTCTCCACACAAAGCTTTATCGTAAACATGCATGGAAAAGAGTTATTAATGCAGAATTAGAAGATCAGCAGGTGCTAAAGTTCTTTATAGACCCAGGTTCCCTTTAGCTACCCTGGAGAGAGATCAGCATCTTTGGTGGCAGTACAAGATGTGTAATGGGAGCGGAGGGCCGTAGGGAAAAACCCCTCAGCACAAAGTGGTGCTGATGACCACTGGTTTCTTTCTGAAATTCAGTGAGAAGGAAGCCTAGCAGCAGCATGCAAAGATTTAAAGCCAATGAGCATAGGCTTTGTTATTGATTTAATAGCATTTTAAACAAAGTGCATCCTCTCTGTGAAGACACCAAAGGTCCATTCTCACTTCTCAACCTGATTTGCGTAAATTTCCTGAATGTGAAGCTAAATATTTTTAGCCTGACACTAAATCATTTGATATAAGTTGTTTCTATTTTAACCATCATTACCTGCACTGATTCTAAGTCTTTGTTCTTCAAGTCTACCATTAATACAACTGAAGGCACTGATGGTACTTCTCAGTTCCTTCACTTGTATGTTAGATATCGTTTAGTAAGGCTAACAAACTCCACAAATGCATGCAGGTCTCCTGGCAGTCCTGTGGAGCACTGCAAGAAAAAAGCAACAGCACACCAGAACAAATTCCAAAAGAGCTCTCAGAGAAACAAATCTTCCTTATTGCACATAATTAACAGCTTTCTAGGGTTAGCATCTAATGAAATGTTGCTCCACGTGTGCTTTACTTCAAGTAAGCATGGGATGCTAATGGAGTCAGTAGAATTACTTTAGAGCCTAAAATACTGGTGCATGCTCAAGCAGTTGACTAAATCAAGGCTTTCATGAGCTAGAAGTCTGTGCTTTAATACTCTCTGAGTCAAATTGAAGAGAGAGCTTTTAGAGAGGCATATTTTTGCTTCCTCCTTTATGTAATGCTAGGTCCTTATGTCGTTTAATTCAGTACTTCTTCCAAGAAGCACGAGTTATTTATATGCTGTATTAAGTGCATTTTCCTCATGGGCTTTTCAATTTGTCATCTCCAATTTGGCTCAAAGTCTCCTGACTCTATTTGGACAAAGGTGTATCCTTTGCAAACATGGAACATACCAATGTCTCCAATTAATTCTCTGCTCCCTAGTGTGCTTCTAGTCTTTTCAATCATCCTTCAATCTATGTCACCATATGCCTGCAAGCATTAATTGAAATGACATGAAATTAAATAACTGTGTGAAATGGAATAAAGCCAGAACACAGGAAATAGCTCCCTCTGTGGGTAAACGGTGTGGGATTGCCAGGGTATCCACTGACATACAACAGAGTTCTGTCCGTCTCATCAGAAAACCAGCAGCCTCAGAAACAAATGTCCTGTAACGCATCCCTGAGCTGCTGGCTGAGTCCTGACCTTGACGAGGAAAGGTTTTCTTAATTACCTTAGGAGATGAGGAAGATCAGTCCTGTTTGGGACGCAGAATCCGACTTTTCTCCCAAATAGGGACCAAGAAAAGTTTTCAGAGAGATGTGATCCACAGTTACCTTCCTGTGTCACACAGTTTATATGCAGAGCAGATGTGACAAGGCTCCTCCTCCAGACAGCCCACCTAGCAGTGATGTCAGCTGTGTCTTGCACATTCACCGTCTGTTCACTGTTACTTCTAAATCTACATTTAGAACAGAGTTCAGTCCTACCCTGCTACAAATAAAGTCCCTGGCCGTGTCCTCCACCACGATGGCAATGTGACACCAGGAACCCATCACACCCCCAGCAGCTCATCCTGCGCCTGAAATGCAGCAGCTGTACCATGGTGAGCAGTTCTAGACAAGCAAAAAGACTTGGATTATTGTTGGTATAGATGAATGGCGCTGACAAATTTTCCACCAGTTACTTGCTATGGAAACTGAAAGTCACAGCTGTGATGTAGATATCAAATCTGATGAACTTCCAATGTGCTTACATTGCCCCTGCAACATGTCACACCTTTGTCTCTGAGCAGGTGTGAAAAGTGCTTATTCTTCCACAGAAGTATGTAAAAAGAGATTTTTCCACCTCAGAATTAAAAATACGAGACTGATCCTCATGAAACCCAGTTGCTATTCTAAAGTTATGAGAAATCTATTGTGAGCCTTCAGATTTTCTCCCAAATTATATCCCTATAATCCAAGTCCTGGGCTATTCCCTCGATGGCTGACGTTTGCAGATAGCTCCTTACAACAATTAGAGACCACAACACCCCCTCTGCTTTCAATTTGCTCTGTTGTACAGGTCTAACTTCCTTGCTCAGCCCAGCCTGTCTCGCTCTTTCACCTTCAACACTTGTGAAAGAAGAAGGTGAAATCAAAGTGAGGTGGACAACCAGGACCCCGGTGTCACTGTTCAGGAGCTCAGCACCACCAGGTACCAAACGCTCAGGAGCTGCTCAGCATCTTGCAGAGATGCAGCCTTGTGTTCTTCGACTTCGCCCATACGCTGTTATTTTTAGACTTGTTTCTGCCCGTGTGCTGCAGCGTCATTACGATGCACTCTCTGAAGGCTCTCTGTCTCCTCTTCCTACCCTAACACAATAGCACTATCAAGAAAAGAATCTTTTTTAATCATCCTTTGATTCTGAGCAGTCTTTTCCATTGCTAAAAACATGTCTTATGTCTCTGTAACTAAAGCAAAAGAAATTAAACATATTCCTACTTATACAGAAACACAGGTAGACAAACAATCACACAGAAAACTCTGCACAACCATTTGTGTTGCTCTGCCACTACCGACAAGAATTTCATCTGGATAGTTTTCAGTTTTATCAAAGCACTGAATTATAACTGCAATGACCTCGCTGATTTTCAAGGCATTTTTCCCTTGGAGAGATTGTTTGCTTTCAATAAGCCATGAACATTCATTTATTCCAGAACCAAATCTAATGATTGATATCTTCCTGTTGTTACTTTGCAATTGGAGCTCTGTAGTTGACTACATGCCATTTGAATAGTGATTAACATAATAATTAGATTTTTTACATAAAAAGCCTTGATCATCCCAGAGGAGCTGCAGATATTCAACAGGCTGTAAGATTTTCATTTCTCCTTTACACTAAGGGCAGAGTTTGCAAGTAGCTGTATCAGATCAGCTGATTTATTTGCACAAACTAGAAAAGGTTACAGCTATACAACTTATTTTTAACATCTCTTCTTCAGACAAGTTCCTGGGTACATTAGACTCATTTTTTCCCACTTTGCCATTTGATCTATTAAAAGATTTTACTTCTGCCTACAACCCTTTTTCTTCCTGTATTCTTAAACAAAATGTCTACTGCCACCTCCAAATAAAAAGCTAAATTGAAAACCAGGCATCAGACTCTTCAAAGCAGATTTTACACGTATTTGTTTCATGTGATCATTCTGTCTTTAGAAAGACTTTTAAAAATGCATGATGGTGTAGGGAAACTATTAACAGCACAAAGCCAGATCGCAGCGGAGCAACGTGACTGCCAGTCTGTGCAGCTCTTGCAAAGGAGAGGTTTTACCGAGTTCTGTGAAGAGTTCTGGAAATCCAGGATTTCAGAGAGATTACGAAAATCCTCCCAAGACAGATTTTAGGGGATAAGGGCAGGCAGTCTCCCCAAAGCCTCATCATTTTCCGTGATGTAATCCTCGGAGGATTTGCAACTCTGCTCATCTTTCTTGTTTGATAGACTGGGTAGAAGTAAAACTCCTAAAACAAAAACGTTGGTAGAAAGGTCTCATGCATGTATTACCAGTGCAGCTTTAAAGGCATTACGAGTGAGAAAGCTGCCATGTGGATCTGCAATTAATTTACGTTTCAAGAGTCAAAGAAAAACTGATGTCCCTGGAATACAATACAGGAAAGTCCTGTAGTGCAGGTAGAAAAAGAATCCAGGCTCATGTTCTATGGAGAGAATGAACCTGTAGAACAGCTCTATTTGGGAACAGCAGATCTAGTACTTTCTCACTCCATTTTTTGAATGCCTTAAGCAGGAAATTCTAGTTATCACTGTTGATGCAATCGATCAGTACTCTACAGAACACATGGACTGCAGAATAAATCACACTTCTGATAAAATCAGTGGTGTCCCATTGAGGTCTGTTTTCACTTCTTCACTTTGCACGTTCGGATAAATAAGATAATAGATGACTGAAAACCTATGGTTTGTAAGAACTCGGTTGTTTTTCCTCCCTTCATTAAGATATTAATGAAGATATGTCTACGCCATTTAGAATTATTCTGCACGGTGATGTAGGAAATAGAAATTAATACAGCCTTATGGTGAGAGTTTCGGTTTTTTCTCCTTTTTCCCAGGCAGCAGAAAAAGGAACAACAAAACTACAAACTTTACCACTATTTGCACTGCAGCTAATAACCCTTCCCTAGATTACTTTCAAGCTACAATGAAGTACCTTGAATATTTGGTCAAAAGAGTATTTTGGACAGCAACTTTGGTGGGAATGAATTAATCTGAAGCTTGCTCCGAGATAGCTATTAATTATTCAGGCTAATTAGAAAGAGAAGATTCAATGGCTGATATAGTCACAGTGTGATGTCTTGTAACACGTTTAACTACATCATTTCTGTTCTAATAATTGCTTCCTTCTTTCCCAGCCTGATGTCTGAGGGGAAGGTTGAATAATGGACGAGATGGAAATACCTGGCAGCAATCTGAAAACCCAGAGATGAAATTAGTCCTAAAGATGTGCAGACTTATTTAGTCTGTTGACATTGCTGTTGCTCTTATTATGAGAAAGTGGCAGACAGATGGTTTGAGAAACTTGCAGGGAGAAGGAGGTTGCCTTCATGGTCTCACGTTGGATGGGATGGATTCAGCAGGGAACCTCAGCAAGGCTGGTTCAGCAAGGCTAAGGCAGCAGCATGCCATAGGGAGCAAAATGCCTCATCGTGCTGCATGAAAAGCATTTCTGCAGCAGAAATAAGTACCATCCATAAGTAGTTTTACTAGCTAGCAGATTATCTTGATGTGGAAAACTGGAATAAAAGTCAATGACAAGAGTACACTGAAGAAATATCACTCATACAGGTGGAAACACAGGGAGATTAAGTTGAAAAAAACATTGTTCATCACACAGGAAGCCACAACAATTATAAAGCCAATTATGAAGCTTAATGGGAGAGATGTAGAGAAAACTGTACCAGTGAAAGAAATGCAGGATGATGGCAAATTAGATGCAAAAATTCATATGCGCAATAAAAACCTCAAAAGAAATGAGTTTTATATAGCGGCCTTCCAATCACATCACTTTCCTCCTTCTCTAGCCTGTTGTAAGCACTCCATTTCATTACCATCATTATCATTATTCATTATCACAGAAGAGCTGAAAGACTGTACGCAATTCAGAAAAGAGAAAAAAAAACCAGGGACCTGAAGGAATTGATACATGTGCAGTCAGGTAGTGTTGATAGGAAAAGGCTTTATATAATTGAAAGTAAACATAATTATTTATTCTGAAGCACAAAGCAATATGAACAAATTAATGTCCTGGAAGTCTACAGTGAGCCTCTACTGCTCAGTGAGCCTTACACCATGTCTATTCCCATCAAGAATTTGTAGAAACTATTTTTTCAAATTCAGGTATTTGGGATACCTGAAAAGCAGGTTTGGGGATTGGTATTGAGTACAGGTTTTCTTTGTACATTCCCCTCTTCTCTGATTTCCCCTCTCTAATATGCCACCAAAGAGGTTTGAGTTTGTTCTTTTCTTGTTTGTTTGGGGTATTTTTGAGATTTTCAATGCCCACCTTTCTTAATCTGTGGCAGCATGGAAAGCTGCTTGCCCAACAGTGCCTATAAAATGTTGATACCAGTTGCTTTTTTTTATGTTTGATTGATTGATTTCTGCTTCTGTTTATTAATTAAATAAATATTTACCTTAAGTATTGTTTGAAATTACACCAACAACAGCATTTCAGTGCTTTGGTATTCATATATCCTTGCAAATTAGAGGAGAGCTGAGCAAGGCTGTTTTGAAGAACAATTTCTAGCTCTTTCCTTTTCAATTTTGATAAAGTTTGTTTAATACCCCGCTCAACATTTGATGTCTTCAGACTATAAAATAACAATTGATTTTTCTAATGATGAGAAGCAGTGGCTTTACTTCTTTCCAGCACAAGGTTTGTTTTCATTTACTGGAAAGCCTCATCAGTGGTTTTCTCATGCTAAACATAGAGCTGACCGCTGGCACATCAGTCACAGTAAATTTGACCAGGCTCCTTCTTTGACCGAAACTTTGGGGATGAATTTCTGTGCAGTTGGACAAGCCTTAGTGCCAAAAGACCTGTTAGTAGTTCTTGGGTTCCCTTCAGCTTCCTCCTGCAGCTGCAAGCTCGAGCTCTCTTTCCCCAGCCTCTGGGTGGGAGCTCAGAGGTGCAATAAATCCCATACTGGCTAAATGAGAAGAGGCTCAGCTGACTGGCTGGGCCTACCTCCAAGCACGCGCTGCTTACTACTCAGCTGCTTCTCTCCTCCAGAGAGCAGAAATGGTAGAATGAGCGATTCATTCCATTAGTGAAACAGCCAGCCCAGGAAATAGAGGGGAAATCACAAAAGGCCCAAGAGGAGGGCATGAGTTACTCTCCTGCCTCAGCTGCTCGCAATGCCGACTGCAGCAAGGCAGCAGTGATGGCTGCACTGAGTGCTCAGACTGCTCCAGCCAGCAGCCCTAGGCAGGGGCATGGCACGGGGCTGCCACGTGTCCCCTGGGAGCACCAGGCCACTCGTCCTTCCAGCCAGGTGGTCACACACCGATCCTCGCTGTCCCCTGGGTGGTACGCCTGGAAAAACAGACTGCCTGATACAGGGGGAACGTGGCACTGTCTTTAATCTGCAGCTATAGGCTGTTCAGAAAGTGCGCCAAACACTGCTGGTGTTTTCGTACTGGTTCCTCTTCACTGCTTTGCAAAAACAGACAGATGGTATTTAAATTGATTTTTAAAAAACATAAATAGAAGAGGCTCAGTCATTTTTTCTGGTTGCTGTTCAGTGTTTATGTTTTAAAGAGATTATGATTTTAGGTTTGATATAGCTTTCACTTGAAAACGAATCCCATTTCTATGTATGATTAAAATATAAAATAACTCTTCCACAGGACCCACATATCTCTACTTTGTCCTGAAATACTCCTAGCTCCACACTTGTTACAAAAGTCAGCTCAACCTCCTGCCCTACTGTCTATTGTCCTCACATTTTCATTACAAAATGAATTTGCTTTGAAGGCCAGGAAGCATTTGTTTAACATGTCATGTCTGTAATCTTAAAAAAAAAAACAGGCTTGTATCCTTCTGTGATGTCTCTGGAATCCCTGCCCAAAAAACTGGCTTCAGTGAGTTGCTGAATCTGATGTTGTGGTGGTTCCTGGCAGCCAAGGCATGTCAACTCTCTCTTCAGAGTCACAAAGTACGTGACTTCTTGTTTATGCCAAGGACTTCTGGCTAGGTACAGCTGTTATTCAAAAACTGCAGATAAGGAGCAGGGATTCTGCTGAAGAAGCTTCAGGACAGATTTGTCTCTCCTGCCTTTTGCTTGGCGCTTTGTGGTTTATCCTCCACCAAGAAAGAAACAGCAAAGAAAAAAAGGCAAACCATAAAGACTGGACAGAACATCTTGCTTCAGAACACAGAGGATAGGAGAGAAATTTCCTTCCCTATGGGCTCCAGGAGAAAACAACTCACTGACGGAACCTGAAGTAGCTGCATTACCAGTCAGACTTCATGGGCTAAGCAACGCATCTTCAGCAAGACATGGAAACAAACCACCCTTCAATTCTTTCTTCTGAAACTAGACTGAGATCCACAACAGAGGTTTTTTCACTGTGAAACTAAATGGGATTCTGTGTGGAATAAATCATTAATGTAATGCAAGGGAAAAAAGAAAGAAACTGTTTCTCAATTAACCCAAATTAAAGCCCAATGGTATTTCCCGGGATGGAGCAGGGGAACAAATAAAAAAACCAACACCTCATTCCTGCTTGATTTTAAATAAAGTTCTTCTACTTCATGTAGATTTCCTGATGGTACTCGAGCAGCTCGATACATTCTATCTTTCTACTACAGACAGAGAGTTTGGTAAAGAGGAGAAAGCACAAGCTGCCTTAAAGAATTGCACAGACTTGCCCCTTCCATTTTGGCAGAAGGAAACTTTGTTTTTCTTCCTTTTGCTTGCATCCCTACCTTCAAGAAGCCAGATGATGGAGCTGCAAAAAGGCCCACAACTTAATCTCACAACTGTATTTGAAAGAACTTGAGAACTCTAATGGCAGAGTTTGTATGTCAAAAAACACCCAAAACCATGCCAGTGAAGATTCAGAGTTTGAACTGATCCTTGCTTTATTTTTAATGAATTAATCACGCTGTCCTTGTCAAACTTATGGTACAATTTACTTTAGGAAGTACAGATTCTACTAATACTATAATTTGTATCACAGTAGTTCAAGCCCTCACTCCCATTAAACTGAATAAAATATGGTCCCAGCTCCTAAGATCCTACAGCTGAAATATTTATTTCTGTCTCCAAGCCCTTAGGAGACTTGTTAGCTCTTTATCATAGGAAACACTATCATTGATCTTTCCAAGCTTGCTACAAGTGTTTTCCTTTTCTCTAGTGCTGCTATTTTTAAGCTATTACTTTGCACAAAACTTACAAAGTTTGATAAATCTTTGGATGCTGTTCAAAAACAGTTGTGAGCCTGTGTGGGCACATTCCTCACCTAACCTTCCTTTGGAAAAGGTTTTTCTCTTTTTCTTTTTTAGTATTTTTCTTGTTTGGAGGAGCCACCATGACCAGTAAACACAATCCTTGTCGTTTAGCATAACGTTTAGCACGTTATGCTAAAGAGACCTAATGTCAACCGACACCTTCCAATACACATCAAGACAACAGAGCCAGGCTCTTTGTGCCATTCCACAGCAGGACAAGAAATGATGGCAGTGAGTTGAAACAAGACAGTTTGTCACGACCAGGACAGGCAAGCAGTAGATCCGGCCCTTTGGAGCAGAGCTCTGGACTCCAGCCCTTGAAGTTTTCAGGACCAGATGGCATCAAACCTGCGTTACCTGGTCTGATCTCATAGCTGACCCTGTCAGAGCAACAGGTTGGACTAGAGATCCCTTGAGGTCCCTCCTAACCTTAACTAACCTACAGCTTCTTCTCCACATATCATTTTAAGCTTTAGTCTAGCTTTCTTGCCACTATACGAATCAGATCCTGAATGTTTCCAGCATTTTGACCAAAGAGTTCCAAGACTTTTCCAAGTAGTTACTGGAAGAACATTTCAAAACAAACAGAAATAACTTCAGTTATAAAGATTTGGAAGGTAAGGTTTGGGGATTTTGTTTTTTTTTTTTTTTTTGTTTTTTTTTTTTTTAATTATTCCATGGAAAATATAACTCTCAAAGTCTAATTAAATTATGGCACTTTGGGAGTTAAACATTACTGCTCACAGTCATTTGATACACAGATGGACGAAAATACATAGAGTATTTTTTAAATAGGGAGGATCACTTACTGCTGAATGAAATTAGCATAAGGGGGAGAGTAAGAAAGAAAATCAAAAGCAGTAACAGTCCAGGTTTCTTCCACATGCAGCTGGAAAAAGCATTACCCATCACTAGGCAACACTTTCAATTTATTTGCTTCAAGGAGTACAAGGAAGACAGCCAGTGAGAGTCATATTAAGCAGAATGGTTTTTCAGAGAGATTGGTTACCCTCTGTTCAGTGTGTTCTGGGCTGGCTCAAGATATGTGACGTAAAAGCATATTCTAAGACAGGCTTCATATATAATATACAAATGTCTCATCCTGTGAGACCCAGACTACATGATCAGACATTTTCCTAACCAACATAAAATGATCAGACAAAAAAATTCACTCTGGAAGCAAGCAGTAGCTGCAGTGTGAGCTGCACAGCTCAGAAAAATTACGTTATCATTAACTTAACAAGAAACAGCTTCCCATCAGCTAAAGTTAGAGCTAATCTCTCAGTAAAATGGAGCATCTTTTATCTGAAGAATTACAGAACAAAACACAGAAAATCAGTTGAGTGCTATTTCTATGCATTAACTGGAGTTTCTTTTAAATGTATTTCAAAGCTACAGCCCTTCCCTCCCCACAGTGTGAAATTCCACTAGCAGCATTATTAGCTCTCCCTTAAATAGCTAATTACACCTAACTCCAGTCATAATGTCTAATTACTGGTTTATACAGTCTGAGTGATTTGTAACATGATGAGGATTCACTTAGATGAAATTAGATCCAAGGGGTAACACAAATGTATTTGCATTTCTAATGTCCTTCTGAGGCAGAGGTGGAGCTGAGGAAGGGGTGAGGAAAAGGAGCAGCAGCACGAAGGGACAGCCACACCTCCAGCAGCATCCCCCAGCTGCTTCCTTCCATCCCCTTCCTCTCCCATGTCCACACATGCACGTGTGCTGCACACCTTGGGGAAACACACCGTGGAGTGTGATTACTGGGGCTTCATAATGTGACAAAAGATGGATGCAATTATTCCCACTGACTTTGGGAGATGACAAGAGAAAATCCAATGTGGACCACAGAGAGTTGCATCAAACCAACCCAATCCTCTGCTTTCAAGAGCCTCTGCAGTGTTACCACAATCAAAATCTGCTACCTGAAATGTGTGTACAACAGATGGGTAATAAGTTTTACCTCATTATCTCACAGCAAAATGATGTAGGATTTTTATTTATATTTTTTCCCACAAAAATAAAAATGGAACAATTAGCACACACAAGCTGAAATTGTTTTTCAGTCTATGGGAGCTGATGCTGGGGCAAGGCTGGAATGCCATGCAAGTGTTGTGATGCCAGGAAAGGAGTTTAACAAGGCACTGGACTAAAAATCTGCAGAGTCTTGAAATAAAACAGGGGAAAAAATGCGTTCCAAGGCTCCCCCCCATCAATACTTCCTCACATTTGAGTATTATACCTTATACCTCCTCACATTCTGCTCATTTGCAGTCATGAACAGCGACACTTCTACACTTTTCAAAGTTATGTAAAAAGCATTTCATCAGCAGCAAAGTAACTTCAACCCCAAATTATTACTTTTCTATCTCGCTTGAAAGGAAAACACACACACAGATTGTTCATTATCTCAGGGCAGGATGCAACATTCATTTGTGTCACTGAGAAGATTCCAGCAAAATTCTGCACTCTTTATAAAGCCAAGTAGGTTAAAAAGTGATGCACCTGAGCTCAGAAAGGCAACGCTCTCAGTCTTTTGCAAAGACATCTGTCTTCTTAAGCGTGGGATGTTTAATGTGAATACTTGTTACACCAGATTGCACTTTCATAGAAAGACTGACTTAAGGACTGACTCGATTCTAATCAAGTCTCTGGGAACATCTTGGAGACAGTTGCTTATGCAAGCAGTATCTCTTTTGCTCATGATGTAAAAGAGGGGACACTGGATGATAGTTTAAGAACGTTTTGCTCATTTCATCCTTTGTCAAAGTTTACAACATCCTCTCTCTTCACATCTATGTCCTTTCAGAGGCATATCAGTATAAACAATGACTGGTAGGAAACAGGGGAGTTGAACTTCATGCATCACAGCATCAAATTAACAGAGGCAGGTCATGAATTATACAGATAGTTTGTCATTCGTTTCCTCTGGACTGTAGAGCTAATTAAGAGCTGTACTTTTCATATGAATTCTGTAATTACTCTGACATATGCTAACCAAGCATCCCATCTCTGGCTGGTATTATGGTCTGTTACAGAGTGAAAGTTAATGGTGGTCTGTGATTCTGACATTACTCTGAACCATAAAAACTAATAGCTGAAACTCCTTGTTACTGGCGACCCTCTTCTGTGACCACTTGCTTACATTTGTTAAAAACACGCATCCTCCTCCACTGGAGAAAATGAGCCCATCTGAAAGAGTCCCATGTTATCTCCTCATGAAAAAAAATGCCTTCATCTGTGAGAATAATTATGCTGTGCAACAGCAGAGACAAAGCTGAGACCTTGGATGGTTCACCTCTCTTCGTGTCTGAGCATCTCCCATGTGTGTTAGCTACATCACGGGCAGCAGCAGTTACAAACACAAACTGAACTCGTTTGTGTTGTGAGTCACTGCAGCCCATCACCATCACCTCCACCAACGATTACCAGGAAGCCCCCTGCTGCACAAACACAGCCATGCTCTAAAGATGACAGGCTGAAGGGCTGAGATATCTGCATAGTGTGGGAGGATCAGGGCTGGAGCCCTTCTTTGCTCACATGGGCCTACCAAGTAACATACACCTCAGGACAGTTTTTCCTTTAATTTTTCAGAACTCATCACGTGAATTACTGAAGAATGAAAAGCTTCCTTTCCCTCTTCTATAATCACTACTTCTCTGTTAAGAAGATCGTTATTCTATACCAAAATCAATAGTAACCTTTTTATCCACTCCAGGTTCCCAGCTGCAAGAAGTCACAGGGGAACTAGATTTGATCCTAATTTGTGAGTGATGGGTACAAATACCCCTGCAATGACATAATCTACATGATTTAAATACAGTATCTGAGGAAAACTGGAAGTATTGTGTGTTCATAGTTACCAGGATCTCTGCACACCAGTACTATATGAACATGAAGAAAACCCTGAACTCTGGAATTTACTCAACAAGATTTCACTGGGCAGCTGCTGAGTGTGAGACTGAAAGAGGAAGAAACATCAAAAACTGGATTTTTTTTTCCTAGTTGCCTTTAGCACTAAGCACATTATGCCAGTTATCTTTCAATCTCCCCTTTTAAAACTTAATCTTCAGGTCAATTATGTGTCAGTATCTTTTTTTCCCTCTGGTATGAATTAGACACTTTAAGAGAGCACAGAGAAATAAAGGGAGAAAAAGAGAAGGTGACAGAGAAAGAAAGGGAGAAAAGGTGAAGTGAGGAGATGTATGTTTCTCCTTTGGCCTTCTCAACAAAGACAAAGCAGAATCCGTTAAGCATTTATACACAATATTCCTTAGTTTAACAGCTTTTTCCCATTATCCCATTATCATCTAGGAGAATATTTGCTGCCCTCCCAGGCATAATTCTCTCTCCTTGGCATGCTCTGTCCTGTGCTCTATGATGATGTTCAATAACCATCTCCATTCTACTGGAGCACAGACCAGTGGATGAAGGAAGGATTCATGCATTGTTGCCTCATGACCTCCAAAGCAATGTTAAGTGTTTCAAGGTTTTTCATATTCCCATGATTCTTTCCTGCTTTCTGGCTTTCCCCAGATATGCTACCTTCTCTTTGACAAGTTATGACTCTGACCTTCACTTCTAACACAAAGGTATAAAAACAGGCCCACAAATATTTTGTTAAACACTGTACAGTCCCCTGTATTGGTATGAGACTATACTGAAGGCACATCATTACTATTAAGGTCACACTGAAGCATTCTACCACATACATAAGCATCTCTCATGTGTGTAGGAAAGATGGCTAGCACCAAGCGCTATGGTTGAGCAAATGAATGCAAGCAAAAGAGGAACTGATTCAAACAGAACAGTCCCAAGGTTCTGCATTATTTAGCATGTACTAATTTTTAATAAGGGAATTTATTAAACACAAAACAATTTTCAAACTTTAGGAACTGACTGGATTTTTTTTCTCCTTTATATGTCATGAAGAATACTCCAAGAGTACTCCAAGAAGTCTCCTTTCTGTGCATAATTTATCTCAGACAAGACCTTGTACAAATAGAAGCAGCAACTACTCTGATTAATGCCTCTGTCACCCAGTGCATTGATTGGTATTCCTCTAGTTGTTGGTCTCCCTAGGAAACTCTTCAGAAGATGCAGCTAGTTCCAAGTGCTACGTCTCACGTAGCAGTTACTCCAACAGGGCATACGTACCTCACTTCACCACATTTCAAGAGAGCTCTGCATATCACATAGGTTACACTGCTAATTGAATCCTAACTGCCCTGAAGCTATTGTGAAAATTCACATCCATGAAAAGATGCTGGTTAGTGGTTAAAACTTTCAGCAGTGTGATTTCAAGTGATATTTAATTCCATAGTCTTTACTACAGTGCAACAAACATTATGAACATCTGTAGTAAAAGAAAGCACCTTGGCTGAGCGTTTATGAGACTGGCAATCAACTTTGCATCCTGCAGTGCCATGCAGCCCTGCTGCCTGGGGGCTGGTAAAGAGAAATCAGCACTAACAAGTCATTTCAACTTATTAGCTAAGGACCATGCCCACACTAGGAACAGTCATAGTCATACTGTGTGTGACCTTAAAGAAATCCTCTCATGCTCTCACCCCTCTGTGCCTTAGTTCCAAAGTGTAACATGGAAATAAAACTCATTCCAATTTATAGGAACACTGTGCAAGTTACCTTTTCAAAACATAGTGAAAGCTTCCAATATACTGCTGCATTTCTCTAGAAATAGTCTCATACCTATTGCTATTTAGGAATGAGTGGGGTTTCTTTTGGCTATTTTCTTGTTAATAAGAAAAAAACTCTGTGAATTGTGAAGACTTTGCTATTCACTGCAGTTATTGCCTTCTATCTCTTCCTCAGTTGACTGCTCCTCATTACTCAACTTCCATCAACAAACATGATCACCTATCATTGCTCCGTGGTATTGCAACGACTTGCCTACCCCCCTCTTTTAATCCATTCCGAGAGGTTGTCAGCTTTGATTCTGTGCCTCAAGATGTCACCTTTGGTGTTATGCCTTTCTTAATTCACTGCGAACTTAAACACACCATTCTAGAGAGCATGCTTCATTTTTAAAATAAGCAGCCATTATTTTATGTCACAGCCTCTGTCTCAAAGGACAGCTGATTAATCTACACTCTTACTAACGAAGTCTTAGCAGTGAGCATCTGAGCAGCTCACCACAAAACCAGAACCGATTTACATGATGCACATCGTACACATTGCCCAAGAGCCCACAGCCTTCATGGTTTACATATGAATGTGCAGAGTGCAGTCTTAGTTAATTCACCATACTTCCAGCAGCCTGACTTCTGAGGAAGCAGAAAGACAGTTTAATTAAAATGATGGTCATCAGCACATTCTAGGATTCTGTGGGATAATCTCCTTCCCCAGAGTATTTCTTCTGTGCACCGAAGAAAGCAAGCACATCAGATACATGGATGGAGGAACAGCATGGAGGAAGAAATCGCTACTGTACGCACAGCCTGGCATGAAGAGGAATCGCCAGTTTGAAGGACCTACATGGGCACCTAATTGGCAACAGCAGTGGCAAAATGCTCAGAACTTGCTGCAGCAATCCGGTCGTGATTCATGCCTGGTATAAGACAAGCAAGGTGGCTGATAGGCTGACCTTTCCTCACTGAGAGCTTATAGACACTGTCTCTTCATTTGAAATAATGCCCCGGAAAGGCAGAAGTGATGGTGCATCTTTAACTAGATATTGCTTCTTATCTGGGAGCTGCACCTTTTACTCTTACACAGATTACAAAAGCAAAGGAGATACTCCTTCTGTAATGAGAACAGAAGGCTCTTAAGGTGTCTACATTTCCTCTTTCCCCCATTAATAAAAGCTTTAGTTAATAACTTAGCCTATCTGTTGTTTCAAGGGCAAAACAGCAGTCATTTTCACATGTGTGGACAATGATGAATTTTGTAAAGTTCCCATGAAGAAACTTTTCTCAGCCCCTGCAATATTCTCCTTCTTCATGTCCTTTCTATTCTCTTTTTAAATAAAAGCCCAAGCTAGAAAACAGTAGAGCAGAGTGACACAGCAAACAGTGTCTGTTCTAGATATCAGCTTAGAGACATCATAATGACAATTTGTGGAGATTAGGAGATCTGGTGTCACAGTTCTGTGACAGAAGACAAAAGGACCCACGGTCCCACACCCCAGGACTGACAGGTGGCCTATGCTTTCAAAGTATCTGCATTAGGGTACCACCACGTCAGCAGTCACACTTGAAGTTCTTCTCTAAAGTACCTCATTTCCCACTGTTTTGTCTCTTTATTTCTTCATTTAATTCTCCATGGATTGCACTGTGCATGCTGTTGAAATATCCATGGCTTGGAGCACACCAGCATCTCAGAGCACATGAGCATTCAAAACAGAGTACAGAAACTTGTATATGGAATTAAGAAAGGAGGAACTAACGCAGCAGACAAGGACTGTATCAACACAGCCCTAATCAAGAACAGCTGCAATAATCTTTGCAATGGAAGAGGACAGCTGTAATGAATCTTTACTTAGAATAACGTTTTTTCATGCTATATTCCTGCCACCTATTCATGGTTCAAAGATGAGGCTTCTTGCTCAGTTAAATACAGGAACACAGGACAGTATTGCAGGTTTTAACGTTTTTCTTCCTCTTCATCTCTTTCAGAAGATGAAACAAAGTAAGAGAGAGCAGTAGGAGAATAAAATCTCAACACTTGTTCCACATCTCTGCAGGATAGGGTAATGACTGCGAGGTTACTTTCCAAGCACGGAAAGTACCTCAGAAAATATCACTCACAAGAAGGTGCATACAATGAAAATGGAGACAGACCAAAGTGGGGATTCCAAGAATGCCTAGATAATGAGAGTTCTTGTTCTCAGGTGTCAGCAATCCCACAGTGGGTTGCTATGTGGATTTGTTCTCTTTTGTTTTCTCTGATGCGTGGGGTGGTTTGGTGGGACTGTTTCTTGTTTTTGCTTTTTGTTTATTTCAATATCATAGGATATAAAATACAAGGAGTCCTACATCATCGTTTGGTACTGCAGAAATTAACATTTAGTACTGCAGAAGAGACAACTATTGCATCATTAGGAAAGGCTGTATCTGATGTGTTCTACCTACTCTCAAAACTTGTACAGGTTTTTACAGACACACTGATATGGATTTTCTCCTCCATAACCTATCCAGGCTTCCACCACAGGCGAGTTAATTGATTTGCAAGACTGAAATCCTATGTTTGTGACATATCCTCATGGCACGTAACTGCTCCTCAGATGAGAACAAGAACATGAGAACTCCTTCCCGTGTCAGACCTGTAAATTATTTGTCTTTCCTCTCATGGCAAGCTGATCTCCAAAACTCAGGTTTAAAAAGTTGATGAGGCTTGCTAGCCCCAGGGAGATCTGAGATCTCATGGAAGACTAGACACATTCAGTAGCACTCCAGATACACTGAGGAATTGTAGAGAATGTTTTCAGGATGATGTGTCATTTGTCAAAGTCAGTTAGGGGAATGTTACCAGGGATTGATTCTTTCACTGCATTTTGCATATATTGTCTTGTGATTTGAGCAAACTGTTGACATAAGAATCCAGGTGGCATACTGAGTTATTCATTCCTGAAATCCATGATCTTTGTAGTATAAAAAAAAAAAAGTATTCAGAGCAGCTGTATGGCTGTGACATGCAGTTTCCCAGATATTTCTCATCATATCAGTGCAATGTACTTCAATGCACTTCCAGCTAAGAAATGCAAAAGAATTGCAGACAGTTTCTGCTTCAAGTATTTTGGGTATAAGAAAGCAGAAAATTGGTGGTGACCCTGGTACTTTTGCAGAGATTTTTGTAAATTTCACTGGAACAGTTATGGTTTTTGAACTGCTTTGTGGACAGGTGGATATTTCACTGATGGGCAGAATGAATTGCACTTTTCTCTCCTCTATTCATCACCTGATTGACAGGGCTTTGCCTGAGGTGGAACATGCAATGGGATGAATTTAAAGGCAGAGCACTCAGTGTGATGCTGACACAGGATAATGATCCTGCCAGGTTGTCAGTGGAAAGGGCCATTTCCTGGAAGAGCAAAAAAAATTGGATTATATGTTACCTTGTGGCACAAACAGATGTAAACAAAATATAGAGATGGAAATGCTAACCAGAATCAAATAATTTCTGCTGACCTTCTGCATTACCCAGAGCTAGTCCCTGTATTTGCTATGCAGTAGGCAATCCTGTAGGGGAGATGAAACTAGCTGGTATACTGAGACGCGTGCAAAGAAACTTGGAAGAGTGTTATTACAGTAAAAAGCCAAGCATTCAGGCATCAGAAAATGCCAGAATTGGTGTTATTTACACAACCCTAGCTAAACTACCTTGTAAGGATGCATTATGTCTGTGTCTTTAGTTATGTGACCACATACTGGTACTTCCACAGGGCTCCAGCTTCATCCAATGCACAGAAGGGGCAGCATTCTAGTTGACAGATGAGTAATCTTTGTTTTATGGCCTCTCATTTGACCCTTCTCCCTGCACCATAGGTAAATCCTAGTTTGTAAACAAAATTCTTCTTCCTTGCTGGCTTTTTGGAGCACTTCTTACAGCGTTTTTGTGAAATTGCCTTCTGTCAGTACCGTAGATTTAAGAGTTAGTGCTATTCCCATTTCACAGAAGGGGAATGCCAGCAGAGAGGCAACCCTAAATTCAGCAAAATGCGAGTCACTTAAGATACAGTTATCTCCAGTGTATGTATTATTCATACACCACTTAACTATGCACAGATACCAACGCCTTACGTTGAAGTTTCTGCAATTTATAGAGTTTGCTTCGAATGACTTCCCATTAAATGCTTCAAAACTGCAAGTTTTTGATGGAAAGCTGTGTCTGGTTTCCCTCAGGAAATGAAACTTATGCAGTTGTGCCATCTGCCTATCCATGTGCTGTTAATACTCCTTCCACCTCAATTCTGAACCTGTTGGCTGGTTTCAAACAAAATTGGCAGAGAAAAAGGTCTCTAAATGAATGCTTCTAAGCCTAATAAAAACTGGCAGCTAAGCAGGGAACAAGACCAAAATTACAGTTTCCATTGAAAGAAAGGAAGCAAAAGTTGACCTCAGAACAGCCATCACCACATCGCACTCCTGCCCACTTTGCGACAGCCAGCAATTCCTCTGCACCTTCCATCCCAGCCTTGGAGACCCTGCCTATAGGGAACTGCAGGCCTAGTGTGTGTGCTCCCCCTCTCACCAGCATTAAACTACTGAAACCGTAGGGAAATAACAGGGTGACACAAATTGTGCTTTTCCTGCACAGCGAGCACAGAGAACCCATACCAGGGCTGCTGTAGCATTTATAAACCAGGCAGTGAAAGCAGTACCATTTTCCTCAGCTTAAAGGTGTTTAAGGCATAATAAAAGCACTTTAAAGAAAATAAAACTGTGAACAGAGGAAGAATTTGCTGCTTTTACCATAAAATTATTCCTAGATGCAATTGTTTTTGGCACAGAAAATTGAGGAAAAACACATCCAAAAACAAATGGTAATGCCATGGCAGTAAATTCACACTTTTTCACCTGCAGACAGCCTCACATCTCCCTAGCTGCTGTACAGACAGTGAAGCTAGCAGAGCAACAAAGGAGGTGCCAGCCCAAGAAACACTCACAAGCTGTTTGCTGCTGAGTGAAACCTCCCACACTGCAACCCATTCAACACTCCCCTAGAATCTGCAGACTGAACAAGATCCAGGATGGCATCTCATCGCACTACATTTACACCAACAATAGCTAGTAAGAAATTCAGGAAGCTTACTGAGCAGAATTCACAGTCTACTACTGTAAGACATGTGGAAAAGGTAGCCTACAGTTCCATTCCAGCCACTAGGTGAATGTTGGAAGGCAAGCAGGCAGAAGAAAAATGCAGTTGTAAATGGTTTATTTAACAGATAGTCTCTGAAGTGAAACCATATTTTATATTCTAACTCCATGCTTACTTTCTTGCGTTGAAGAGATAACAGAAATCTCACTTCACTCAGTTCTGGAAAAGCAGATTATGATATCAGCTCCTGAAACAACTGAGAGGTGGACACCAAGATCTGCTGGAATTTGTGCTCTGTCTTGCAGTGAGCACTGGCACAGATTTTAACTCCAAAACTACGGTATGTTCCGGTAGCAGGTACACATCTGACTCTAATCTGAAATAACAAGAAGTACTAGGACACTTCTAAGCATATTGGTACACATTACCAAATGTTCCGTTGCTTTATACCTCACCATGCTCACCAAGATAAATATAACAGAGAATGACTTCAACTATTTTATGAATAATAAATTCCTGAGATCAAGAAAGATGTTCTATATATCCTTGATTCATAGATCAAAGGAGCCTTAATAAAAAGCTGAAATATAGGAATTAGCTGCTTATCCAAGTTGGTTTTTTGCCTTGTTAACATGTTCTTCCCTTCCTTTCTGCTCCTCCCACTCTCCTTAGGAGAAAGAGGTTCTGGTAAAGCCCTTGAGGGATTTAAACTTCTAAAATAATGGAAATCATGTCAAATTCATCTTAGCAAAATACACATACATGAGAAAGTGCCCCCTGCAAAAATCAGCCACTATTGAAAATTACACAAAGCTGGGTATTTTAAGGCATTGTTTAAATTAATTGCCAGTATCCATTTGAACTAGCAAGAGCTTTATTTCTGCCATGGTGTAGAATCACAATGTGGGAAATTTGCAGTTTTTTTCTCCACTCTGTTGAAACCACTGACGATATTTAGTTTCAACAGCTGCAGACTTGGCCCCAGAACATGGCAACGAATAATAGCACAGCATCAAACGAAATGTCCCATCATAGCTCCTGTCATGGCAGTAAGTTCCCTGGGACAGGAACTGCCTCTGCGATGCCTTTCATGACAGTTTTGTTCTGAAGTAGAAAGTATAGAGCCAAATTCATAATAATACATCTGTGGCTTCTCAAGTTTTCCTATGCTAACATTAGGCTTAGCACAACAGCAAAGGACCCAGGAAAAAAAAAGTTCAAGAAATTGTGCAGAGAATGAAAATAATCTAATAGGTGATTATTAAACAGTGCAGTACAAAAGCACCAGTGACAAGTACTTCAAAATGAACTACAGCAGAGAAGCAGAGATTTTGTGTAAGGGTGTTCCTATTGCTTTATACATCAAAGCCCATTGATACTATATTTTAGGTCTCATGTATGCATGATACAGACTGACCTTCACCATTTTCTAGCCCTTTTCTGAAATCTTCAGCATGGATTCAAATGATCCACGAAAGCACTGGGGGTGTCTGATCCCAGAGTTCCAGAGCTGTGGCTACAAGCATACTGCTTGTGTGGGAGCCAAACCTGGCTGGGGCAAATTCCTTACAGTTATTCCTTTGGGTTCTTACAACTCTTAAATCCCTGATGTGCTTCCTCTACATGCTCATTCCTCTTCTTGTCTCTGTCCTCAGACTTCTAGCCTGTTCTATAGGGATGCCACTAATTCACATCTGCTCAGTAGTCCCGTGCAATACGTATGAGGCGGGCGAGTAAAGGCTAGTGAGACGGGTTGAATTAAGATGGGCAGAAGGGGAAAACTCCAAGGAGTTGGTTTGTTCTACCACAGACCTAAGGGACACTGCAACCAGTACTCAATGTCTCTGCTGGAAATAGACAAACTACTCTCCAGTCTCATGTCTAAAGCTGCAATAATATTCAACAGAAATGGCCTGTGCATGTAAGCAAGCTGGCGCATACAAATAACAAAGGCAGAACACACTGGGTTTGACACAGCAAGGTTTTACAAGAGCTCCGCTGATTAGAGCAGCTTGCACCCATGATAAAGGGAACATACATTTATTTATTTCCCACAGTGATTAAAAATGATTTTCCGCTGCTTTAAACATACAAAATAGATCAAGATTAACTGCAAGGACCAAAAAAATGCAATTCTTCTCGCACCCTCCATGACAAGCAGCTCTCCTTAGAAACATTTCTATTTCTCCACAGGAAAGTCTCTCCATTATGTACAAGCAGAAACATCTGCTTCTGCCAGTGCATAAAGAGCAATATTTGTATCTCTGATGACTGAAGACTAATAAGAGCAGAGCAGATTCTACTCCCAGCATTAACGCTGCCAGGAAAAACGACGTCTGTGCAGGCTGTTCTGGTATGCGTCCAGCTCCCAGTGGGACTGGGGCTAGGCAGACAATAGGTTGCACCAGGCTTGCACTAGAGTGGTGGTTTTGTTTTGCAGCACTCTCTGCATACAAATTATTCCACACAAAGTCAAAGAAAACAAAATCTAAGAGAACATTCCCAAAGTGGAATTTTGCTTGGAGTGCAAGGGAAAAATGTAACGATAGCAAGAGAGACTAACATGGCCAATCATTTATCACTGCCTCAATATAAAAAGGAGACCTTGGTCAAACGTATTTGCCTATCGTTCACTTTTTAAAGACATACTATATGTGTTTAGAAATCTTAGATAAACAACATGTGACTTTAAAATGAAATATGGTGCCCCTTTATCAACATCACATTTATTTCCCTCATCTCGAACCACATACAGTGAGTGTACTCTTCGGCCCTATTTTGGAGATCCACTTCAAGGACTTTAATGAATTTTCTGGAGGTGGTGAGGGCAGGAGGGTGGGCTATACAGGCCAGATGGGCAGACTGGAAAGAGCTGATGGCACTGTCCACTGGTTTGTCTGGGTGATGAAACAAGCCCAAACAGGAAAAGCTCCATTCTAGTCAGTGTACAAGCATTCAGACTGCTGCAGTGCAACTGACATGCTGTGGACCTTCTTTTGTAGCCAGCCCAATGGGCCTGTGGGCTGGGACCCTTTATACTGCAGGAGGAATGTACTAATTTCTTTGAAAACATAAAGAACTTATCCTTTAGGTTACATAATCCACATTGCTGCTGTCCTATAGAACTACCAGGAATTAACTACATAATTAAATGAAAGCTGCAACACAGGGCTAAGAAACTTGGTTGAAATAATTAATACTACCAATCGATGACATTGACTTATACATTGAGTATTCCAGGCAGAGCTGGTCACTGTAGGTTGTCACCCTCAGGAGTCAATGTATTCAGCTGCTATGTAAAAACAAAGGGAAAAAGTCAGAGAACATAATTTGTAACATTTGCAGCTGAAAAAAAGGAGATACTGAATGCATGGTGTGCACTGCATAAGGAAAAGTCATGGTGAAAAATGAATGGAGAAGGAAAGAGAAGCAGACATGAAAGATTGCTTACGACCAAAAGTATAATGCCACACTAGCTCTTTGAGTACACTGCTATTGCACAGTCCTTTTATTTTGCCTCTCTGGTATTATACAAAATCCAAAGCCTGAACTTCATCTGTATATGACTGTGTAGATGCATATAAAAACACACACACATAGCTATATAAAACAAGCTTAGAAGAATTACTGTGGGTCTCAGAAGACTACAAAGTATGAAGTGATAGGATTTCTATCTGTATGTAGAGTCATCACAGTAATGATATTGTCAGTTAAGGATAAAATAACAATTTGCATTATTATGCACTGTAATGTAAATTGGTTCTTTTACCAGCAAATATATGGCTGGCTTCAGCCTCAGTGGCAGGATGAATGTTAAATCAGAGCAGATGAATAATTCATTGATCTTATATAATACAACTGCTCAACTGCTCATTCTGGGACTCGTGTTTGAAGAATGACTTCTCCTGGTTAGTCAGTGTTTAGATTCTGGGCCCACAACACTTCGGCATGACTTGCCAGCAATGAGATAATGATCTGTTGATGAAAGGGTTGGCTTCTGTTCTGGGTTTGTTTGCTGGTTGTGTTGTTTGTTTTGATTTTAAGCCATTAAATTTTTATTGAGTTTTCATTACACAGAGGTATCTACTGTTTCAGAAGACTGAAATAAGCAAATACACAAATTTAGCAAGCATGTGCCATCCAGTAAGTTGATTGCAAAGTTAACAACTGTGCAAAGAAAACCAAAGGCCAGTTCACATCACATAGTAAGATAAATGTAGCATAGTGAGGAGAGCACTGCGCTTGACATTAAGAAATCTGGGTCCATTCCCAGCTCTGACAACTGCTTGGGACATAGCATGACAGAGACGGTGGGGAGGGGGATGATTTCTCTTGATGCTCTTGCATGGGAAAGCCTAGAAAGGAGTAAAGACTGTAACCATCCCAGACAAGGAGTCTTGGTGGCCTTACAACTAGATTATACATTGTATTGATATTTCCACTCCAAAGTAATAAAACAAAGATACCTGCTGTCAACCAAAAGGAGTTGTGAGGATAAAGGGTCAGTGGCTCTTCACATACACAGCTTCCGCACACTGAGAGCGCTCACAAACAAAAGGAGCAAGAATCCCAGCAGCTTTGGGAAATTTAGCATAACGGATTACACGTTTTTCCAAATGCCAGAGGAGCTTGTTTGAAGAATTCATCTGAAGGAAACAAACATGCAAGAAATTTTTTTCTCTAATACACAAGGTTTCCCTCTGCCCATGTCAATCTCTCTTTTAAATAGTCTCCCACATGTGATAAGCAACTCTAATTAGCAAGGTCAAAGAAAAGAGAATGCAGGAAGAGCTTAATAGGATCATAAAATGCTGTTGTGGATATCCTTGTAACTAAATACTCAGACAACATCACACATTACAAAACAGACAATCAAATTAAATCTACCTCCTCCTCAGAGGAATTTTGGAAGAAGAATTAGTTTGTATGCCTCAACAGATTAAAAAAACCCACAAATTATAACTGATTTTGGATGAAGAGATGTGTGCTTCTTGTCACAGGCTATTCCATACTGAGCTGTTATATTCATTTCAAAGGCATTCTTCCATACTACCAATTAATAAACAAGAAGTCTAAACATGATAGCTCCAATAGCTCCAACATTCTTTTTTTTTCTTCATTATTTATGCATTATATTTTATCTATCTCTATGAATAGATAGAACACTACATGGCAAGCTGTGCACTCTCCATGCAGACAAGACTGCAGCTCAGATTTCTTGCTCTCATTTAATACTGGCTTTCTCAAAAACCCTCTTTTTTTACACATTTTTTACACATTTTTAGCCCATTTTTTACACATCTTCAAAACAGCTTGTTTCTAATCTTTGTTCCATATTGCATTTGAGGAGATTATTCATTGCAGGAAGGGAAATAATTTTTCTAGCTTTCTTGATGACCATTAAAATATGAACAGCTCCTCAGAGTTCATGCATTTAGGAAAGAGATACACACACAGCAGGGCACTAATTTGCACACACCTTGCACCTCTGGGAACTGATTTACAACTGTCACTGACTGTAGGAAATTCTGCCTTCCTGTAGATGTCAGTTCCCAACAGAATACAATGAAAGCCAAAACCATAAAAGGAAGGCTAACACCTCGCTGTCCATACCACTCACATTACTCCTAAAAAGGAAGTTAAGTGATAATTATTCCACTAAATTTGAACACTGTTTATCACCCAGGTTTAGAAGAAAGCTCATTTCCTCTGAGACCCACACCAGTCTGGTGCTGTACAAGATTTCTAGTCAATTCAGGTTAACTGTATTTTGTTTCTCCAGCAATGCTCTTTGTTTTATAGTGCCCAAACCAGTCAGGCCATTCTTAGCCCAGGCATGCTGCGTGTGTTGCTGCAGTACTCTTTGAGCTCAGAGCTGGGTAACTCAGATCAAAATAGTGACTATTTCTAGGTTGTTCCTTAAGTTATCCAACTTGGTGAAAGTCCTTTAGCTATTAAAGCTGTGTTGTCTCTCGGTTACACAAGAGACTGCAGCATGCATTCAGTCCAAGGAATCCTTTGCTTTATAAGAGTTAAGTCATCTCATGACTCGAATACAAGCTAGAAGCCTTACTATAATATGCTCTCCACATGTGATCAGGCAGCTGCTCTGCTGCTGTTGCTCTAGTGACAAGGAGTGAAAGAAGGGGAGATTGCAGATGGATGTGGTTATGAGATGAAGAGCATACTGTTCAGGTTCAGCAAAACTGAAACACGCATAGACCTGTCATTTTTGTACAGCAATCCTTTCAATTTAACCCAATAACAAAATTATAATTGCCTGACTACAAGCGTGCCCATTAAAAAAAAGGCATAGAAACTGACAACCAGAGAGAATAATAAAATTACTCCCCTCTAAAAAAATCAGAGGCCATTTGTCCAAAGCATTCAGCTTAGTACTGAGGGCAACAAATCATTCAGACCTCCCCATTAAGCAGATGTAAACAATCACTGGATAGATAGAAGATTCCTACAATACTCTTAAAGCACTTTCTGGAACTGATAATTCATGATAGCCAGCACAATTACTAGGCACGCAAGTCTGGTTATTCTGTATGTTGTGCTAATGATGCTATTCCCCATTGAATGGGATACTTGTAATTCTCATTAAGGATTTCAAATTACTTTCACCAATAGCAGATCCATCAGGCCAAGTACTCCACAGAGAGATTTATACAGATGTACGAAACAGCTCATAGAGTGACATTTAAGTTCATCATAATGCACAACCTCCTTTTAGCAAGATCTTATATTTTTAATTAAGGAGATTTACCTGCTACTTACCTATCCACTTTTCTTTTGCACATAAGCAGCTGTGCTAGCTGCTGTACAGCACTTTTATAGCCTTGCTTATAGCAGCTGAGTAGCTGTCAAGCTTTGCTTGAAAAGTGACAGCAGTTTGGTAGCAAAGTCATCACCTCTATATTCTTAAAGTGCAGAAAGCTGAGAATCCCTAAGAAAGTAGACTAACATAGAACCACATTGAGAGCAAAATCTGTGAATGATTAACTCTCTCAACAAGTAGCACAGGAGGGTGTATTTATGACCTGTTTTTTTCTCTGTTGGAAAGCATTTGTAGGTGTCAGCACACAGAGTCAGCACAATGCAATCTCTCAGCCTTGCTGGATAAAGAAGCTTTGGAGCTGCTATGGGTGCATCTCCTGCAGCTCCTGAATCAACTTTGGAGAGTTACTTTTCTTGGGCCACACACAGTATATTTGCTTCTGCTGCTTCTGGAACTTGAGATATGCAGCACGGCACCAGGCTGTCCAGAGTTACTCTAGCGATTCCACTGTGCTGCATTGCAGCATGTAAGTATGGCCTTAGCTGTGATTCTAGCAGCAAGTTAGGGTGGCCTTCATGCCCAAACCTATCTGCCAACCAAATCCTAAAGCCTAAAGTTAGTTTGCTACTTGAAAACTGTCCCTTAGAAGCATTGCTAAATATGAGAACTTCAATCTAAGCCTGTTCATGCCGATTTCCAAGGCTCATCCTTTTTGGAGCAGCACTGCAGAAGCGAGTCCTTAAGGGAGTCCTTCAGCTAGATTCCTGCCTTCAGCTTTCTTTTTCTTTCATCTTGTTCACCGAATGCTGACAAGCAGAACAGCTGGTATTGATTCATGGTGTTCATCCTCCATATGACATCACTGACAGCTTCGTTACATGGACGCTGATTTTATTTTCATGTGGTCACCCCTAATGAGATTAAATATACTTTGTATTTTCAAACCACGTATTTGGAAAGAACTGTGATTGGGTTATCATCTCACCAAGGTTATTTAACCTGACACACGGTAGAAAGCAAAAAAGCATTTCTGAAAGACAGACCGTCAGCTGAAGTTGAGAAAGAATATTACTCAAGTAATTTTTGTGACATGCTAAAGAGGTATTTTATTTGTAATCCTATACTGTTTGAGTCCTCCTTATGCACTTTGCATATTTATAGTACATGCACTTAGGACAATTTCCTCTTTGGAATCCAAATTCAGGTCCCACTTAAGTCAATGGGAATATTGCCATCAAGCTTTAATGAAGTCAGGATTTGATTCTTACTATATATAACTCAGATAGCTTCAAACTATGAAGTTCTGGCATGAATTATCACCAACTTCTGCCTCTGTTGGAAAATTTCTAATACAGTAATCAGGCTGGACGTGTTACACAGCAACAGAGAGAGAGAGAGACTGCAATTGTGAAAGAGGGCTACAGTAATACTGCACCATGTAAGTACAGTACCATCCATGTTAGGGTGTTAATCTGCATACGTTTTCTGATTAAAATATCTCCACTAATTTAAGTCATTTATTATGTAATCTGCAGGCACAGAATAATATTTGGTTGCAGATAAACATGCTGCTACAATCAGCATCTTTTTAGGCTATATAGTGTTCTACATATAAATGTCACAGATACATGAATGTATAATGTATACAAAGAAACAAATTATACCTATCTCGAAGACTTCTTTAATGAATTCCGAATTCTGAAATTCAACTGATTTTTGAAATAACAAGACATTTTCCTGATCCACTGCATAAAACAATTATGCTAATTTCTATCAGTCCTCCATTTCTGTAAGGCTTTTATAACTGGGAGTGCAACCATATTTTGGTTGACTGAGTGACTAGAAAAGAGGCACAAACAAAGGATTGTGCCAAACAGAATCCATGGCTAGTAAGTAATACAGTATTCATTAACAGCTGCTTCCTCCCAGAGGACTCCCACCAGCCGGAGGGTATCTCACACTCCTGTTTTTAAGAAGGTTGGTTTCTGGTTGATGCAGACTCAAACTTTCTCAGTTAATTGTTTCAAGTTACTCAAGCATTTCAGTGGTGATCATTTGCTAGCACTTTTCCATCAACTTACCTTTTACAGACATGGAACACTGACCAAACAGGCATTTATCACAGGTCTCTAACGACCATTACGTAAGCAAATATAATAGATGCTATTGACCTGATCAGAAAAGCAAACTGCAGACCACGTGCAGTAATTTCCTGCATGTGTATCATGTTTGTAAATGGGACTGGACTCAGTTCTCTGAAAACATAACAGTGATGCTGTGAAAATTTCTTGTACAAGGAGGCACCATGCTGCACTGAGCTGTAGACGTAAAACAAGACCCGACAAGTAGGAAAGCAATGGCCCAACTGGGTGAAGTCATCAGACTGCTGACTTCCACTACTGATCATCTGTCCTTGTTGCTGAGACATGCCAGTGACTGCACAGTTCCTTAACAGAACAAAGTTCCTAGAACAGACCAAAGGAGGGGGTACACGTGCCTGTATGTACAGTCAGAGAGATCATGTGTTGTTCTGCCCCTTCTAAGACCCTAATAAACCAAGTCCTACA
Source organism: Centrocercus urophasianus (assembly GCF_019232065.1). Classification (NCBI taxonomy): domain Eukaryota; kingdom Metazoa; phylum Chordata; class Aves; order Galliformes; family Phasianidae; genus Centrocercus; species Centrocercus urophasianus. The sequence continues at coordinate 9,697,978 of NW_024884867.1, forward strand.
AATTCTCAAATTAAATAAAAGCCTCATTTGAAGTTTGAAAGTTTTGAACTTACCATAACATCAAGCATGCCTAATGCACATGTGTACATTGCAGAATGAAGAAAGAGAGCAAGGTGAGCAGATTAACTCTTAGATTTATTTGCTAAGGGATCACCCTAAAACTGGGTAATTTCAAGAGAAAGCAAGCAAGCTTCCCATAGATGTGCAAAGTTCATGCCTGTTATTAGCAGTAGCTTCACCTTGCTCAGTACTCCCCTGCCCTTCAAAGATCAAGCAAAAATCTCTCACGGGCTCTGGTGTGTCTGCTCCTCTGCTGCTGCATTAAAAATGAAGTGCACAGATGAACTGAAGGCTTTTCATTTCTTCCCCTAATTACCAGGTACGGCAGCTGCCTGGTAGAAGAATAACAAGCTTTTTTTTTTTTTTTTTAAACTGAAATGACTAAAATCCTTGACTTATTTCGTGTATTTTTTTTTGTGCTTTTTTTTCCCCTTTAAGATTTTAATACTTACTGCTATCAACAGTCGTTTCGGTTTTATTATTTTAGTTAAATACTCTAAGACAGTATAATAAATAGGAAATAATTGGATATGTCTGTCCCACACTTAATAGTTACTGCTGTCATGCCTAAGGATAGGCTTTATGGCACCTCACTGCCATTAGGCTGAAGGTTGTACAGCATCTGTCGCTTTTGACCTGAAGCCCTGTAGCGATGCTTCTTCACAGCACTGCAGTATGCGCTGCCTATAGAGCAGGCAGCCAACGATCCCATCAGACCTACCCCTGGCTTACTGACTAAGGATAACAATGACTGCAACAATTAATATCTACTGGGGCAAGACTCGGGGGTATGTGGCAGTCTGCTGTTTGTAACTAAGTGACTCTTACTCGGTAAAGCAGCTCTATGTAACCTGCCTCTCGGTGCCCTGGACTCATAGGTTTTCCCAGTGAGAAATGTGACTGGCACACACTGAGACACCACACTGGTTTGAAACACAACAGATAACTCAGCCCAAGGCTTACATGAAAGAAGTCAAGCAGGTTCAGCCCTGGGGTCAAGCTTGTGACAAGTCTTCCACTGCACTCAAGGATCAGACCAACCCTGATTGCAAAACACTTTTGTGACAAATTAACTTTGAGCAGAATCCAAGTTTCATTGCTCAGCTTCAGCTCACAGCTGGATAACAATTTCTGCAGGCTTTCTGCAGAAATCTGTGATGCTTACACATGGTGTCAATCATATAATTCCATCTCTCTCCCTCCTCAATGTGAAAGAAATCAGTAATGCTTCATGAGCTCCAGAACACAATTCAGTGTAATGCACGTATTATATGTTAAAGTTTAGGGAAAGAGAACAAAATTCCTAAGTCAAAACCTGTATGTTATGTTGACTTCACTCTGAAGGACAGCAAGTTTTTTAAAAAAAACTGGGACTCCACTCAAATTACTGGACTAGAACTGAAAATCTGGAGCTAGTCATCAGTACTGCTGTACTCTTTGTGCACTGCTGAACATCTTCTGAACAAGGATGACGACAAAAGTCTCCTTTCCTCAGGTTAGACCTGCCTTGATCCCGCATGGAACTGACTCCTTGCAGTTGGTAGATCACCAACAGTAAGTAGGTGGAAGTTACTTGAGACAATCTATTTGCATTTTTATATTTTCAGGGTGTGATCAGATTTCTCTGTACAAAACATCTGTGGGGTTTAATCCCCACAAGTAGTGTAGAATCAAGGAAACAAATCCCAAAAGAGACAATATGCTTCTGTGAAATTAGGTTTGTATAACGAACTACAACACATTCATAAAGTGTCTCAAACCATACATTAATCCTGCATGAAGCACAAAACAGCACACGACCAAAGATGCATCTAGGCATGCAGCACAACGGCCACTATCTATCACCGAAATAGATGAGAAAAGTTGCCAGCAAGTGCTGCCAACTGCTGTTCTAATAAACAATATTTCTCTCAACACAAAGGCAGTACCATGCGCTGATTTATGGTAAGTGTGCCACTTTCTCTGTGCTATCAGAACTGAAGACAATAACAAGTAGTTTAGAGCACGAGAATACATTTTTATAAAAGCAAAACAAAGGGTGTTGGCACAGCAGCTTATCTCCTCTATGTGAGTGGAGAAACATTTGATTTGCCCCAGTGGACGCCCTAAGATCCTTTATTACACTTATGCTGCTGATTTCCTGAGCACTGCTTAGAGAATGAAGACCTGTAAATCATCGGTGAACAGTGCTCAGCAATATATTTGACACAGTTGGATCTATGGATAGAAAGTCAAATCAAAGGCTGTGAAGCATAGCAGAGGTTACACCCTGCTGCAGAGGTGAGTCATGCGTACAGCCTGAACACAACAGCAGACATTAAGAGCTGAGCAAATGCTCTGCTTCACAGATTAATTTGTTGGAATTCTTTATGTGTTTTCTGAATGCCTGCTATTCAATTACCATTGCTCATAAATGGAAAAGGAGTCTCCAGAACAGTGAGTTCCCTCGTCATCATTAACAGCTGATGAGGAAGCATCCCGTTTAGGAGAGTGCATTAGCCTACACAAGTGTGAAGCTGCAATGTTCCCATCTCCCATGATGTTCAAGATGTTGTCACGGTAGGCTATTAGCCTGGTAGCTGTACTAATGCTGTTACTGCATGGTGTGTGATGTAGGTTGCTCAGTCTCCCAAGAACGCCCTTTGGCTGGCTGTTTCCACAAACAAAACATCCTCCTGAGGCCCCCCACAGCTTCCATTCACATTTTCCCAAGATCTAATACCAAACATGAACTCTGCAGCTCCGCAGCTCTGCTCCGAGCTCTGCTGGAGGCAGCTGTGCTCTGTCCTGAGCCAGCTGCCCAGGAGGTGGAACCACATGGCTGTCTGCAAAAGTATCACACTTAGACCAAGAGCAATTACTTACATCTGACTAAAGCTTAACTCATATTTTGCTGAAGTTAATCTTCCAGAAAGATATTTAACCTTAGCTCAAAGACATTTCGGGGCAGAGAACTATGGATCAATCTCAGCAGTTGTAACATATCTCTGATCTTTTTAATTGGCATATGTTTGCCTTCAGTTTCCATTTTACAGTTTCTATGAAAACACTGTTTAGGACTTAACAGATTTTCCCCATGAAAATGCTTCCTCATTGTAATTGAAACATTTCAATCTCTTAAAAAAATACATTCAATAAAAAAAGTGAAAAGCTCAGCTCACTTCCAGTTAAACTTGCAATCTTGGCTATATGCGTTTCCAAACCATCCTCCCTTCCCAAACCGGGATTATACAAATTAATTTTGTTTTAATTTCCCCAAACAACAAGGTTTCAACTGGTGCTGAGAAGCATTCACTGCAGCCTCCTAACAGATCCTCTTCTGACTGGAGATAAAAGGCACTCACTGGGGAGAGTTTGATTGACGAGATCCTGCTTAGAGACGATAGTTATCTTCACAGATTATGATTCTAAAATTTTAATTAACCATGCTTGCAGGAAAATAAGATAGGGATGGTACCACTTCACAGCAATTACTGCTCAGGCAGATGCTGGCAGAAATTTCAAGAAAGCCTTCAATTCTTTTGTCTGCTTAAAGCTGCCTCTTTGTATGTTGGTTTCTCCACAAGCAACTCCTCTTATTTATTTTCATGGAAAATACAACAGGTAAAAAGAGCACAATTTGATGGAGCAAATTCTCAGCTACAAAATATTTTTCAACACAGTCATTACCATTAGCTATGCAATTTTTCTGGCAATGAACAAGAGCCTGCATGCAGCACTCACAAAAATCTGAAGCAGCAGAGGTGACCCACTGTCACTGATGCCAAAAGGCACCACCCACCTCCTCGCTGGCTTACATCCACTCTTTGGTCCCCAAAAGCATTCAGCAAGCATTGATAAGTGTCAGTGGATGCTGCTTTCTCCACATGGAGGAATTCAATGGCACACCTTTGCTTCCTATACACTCCAGACACCATTCTGTCAGATTGCCCATATGCTGCCATCTGTCACATGGCAACAAAATGTGAGGGAATTTTGTTGGGAAGGTTCAGCCTCTGTTTCCATACCACTAGCATCCGCCTCTGACATCATGGACCAACATAATAAAATAGGAGACATTACTTTCAGAGCAGCCCTCGTACATTTAAAGTCCACGCTTTTTCATTAACAAACAACAGGGGTGGGTAAGAGTAGAATAAATGTATTTATTTTGTCCCACAAATTCCCACCTGGAGAAGTGGGCAGAGCACAACAGTCAGCGCTGGCAGGTCTCAGGCTGAGGGCAGCAGCAGGCACTCGTGGGGCAGGAGGGCCTGTTTCTTTCCCAGAGCTTGGCTGAATCTCCAGCTAACACAGAGCAATGCTAATGCACCCATGGCTAGGTGATGCTTAAAAGGAGGCTTTTAGAAGCACAAGGAAGATTAATTTTCCCACATTGCATATAAAAGGGAGCATTCCTCACGAAAAGAATCTTTTTACAACACACTGTCAAAGAGAGGTTCTGTCTTTTTAATTAAGGCTTTCATATCTCTCAAACACAAGCACTTATTTACAGAGCGGTTCTAAAATAGCATGTTAAGAAGAAACTTAGATGAAATTCAGTTTTATTCATCTGAAATCAGAAAAGGTCACAACTGGCTAATAAGCTACTTCTTATTCCTCGTCGCATAGTGTAAGTAATTAGATCAAGAGTAAACTTTTACTTGGTGTTTGAAGACTTTTTAAGCAGAAAATTGACTGTACAATATGCATACATTAAATCATAATCATGAAAATATTTCCTATGCAAATTTTAATTTATTTTAAATTGCAGTTAATTTTGTCCTTAAATTTACAATTAATGAAAAATATATCAAGGAATTAAGTAACTTACACAGGACCACATGTTTGTTTGAGACCTACCAAACCAGATCTGGGCAGAGAAAACATACAATCCTTTAAGTGAAGTGTAAAATTGTGGTTGGCATTATTTGAGAAAACTGAAAGCTGGAGTCTTCCACTATTGAAACGAACAGAATACCTTCCTGACCCTGGCATTAGGCAAAGGCAATTGAGGGGCTTGTGCAGTCAGGTGTAATGTGTGGGAATTATCAAAGAAGACAATAGGTTGAATATGTCTTTAATTGCACTATTTAGTACACCATTTGGCCTTCTTTGGCTTGGTGCTCTCAAGTTAAAAGCAAAAGAACACATCTTTATACACATAATGTTGCCAAAACATGTCACATGTCCCTCACAGTTTTAACTTCTAAAACAGTTTTCGGGGAGAAAAAAATAGAAAAAAAAAGTAGAAAAAGAAGATTCAGGATGAAAAATTATGCAGAAGTGGAAAGAACCACACTCAACATTGAAGTGCAGTAGTGTGGCAGTTTTGGAAGCTGAAAATTATTTTTCGGGATACATTTTCAGGCAGCCTTAGAAGAGCTGCAAGGCTAATTTAACACTTCTGGTTTTTTATGTTTCGGTTGGCCAGGTCTGAAGTTATTTACACTCATATTGCACTCAGCTTTCTCTCAACAATACCTCAATAACACTGGAGATGGTTGCCTAAGGAAGAAACCAGGTAAAAATGCCGGAATAATTGCACAGAAAATAATTAAACACCATGCTGCAGCTTCAAACTAAGAAGTCACACTTCACTAGCTGAATGCACAACATCATTTGGGAATTGTATTTTTATTTATTGTGAGCTTCATTATGTCTGAGGAAGATATGCTCTCAGGGAGATAAGTGGGCTGTAGTGGATTTATGGTACAAAAACAAAATCCAGTAAAGGAAAGATGTACTGCGGATCTCGTAAGACTTGTGTTTGTTTTAAAGAAAACCTAAGATCAGATGCAGTGTGGAATTGATGTTGGAGGGGATGAAAAGATTATCATTTCCTTGTCTTGTGAGAACAGCAAGTCTCAGATGAACCTTACTAGTCTTCAGGAGTGGTTAGAGCAGATTACCACAGAGGAGAATAGAGTCATTTCTGGCATTACAGTTCTGGCAGCCTGAACTTTAAGGCTTGTTTTGTTAAAAAAAGAAGTCTTATAACATTTAGTTATTCCAAATAACTGCTCAGCATAAGCCTTTGAAAAACAATAATATCAGCAGTAAGAAGAAGAAAGAAATTAACTTTGGTAAAGTTGCATCGAGAACAAGTTGTCGTGGAGAGACAGGAAAGTGTTGCTTCATGAGCCTGCCGGCACAGAGACTCCCCAAGAGAAAGTCAGCTTTAAATAATCCAACAGAGTACATGTATGGGAAAGGTTTGTGTGGTCAGATTGAGTCACCTCTGTTGGCAGAAATGCACGCAGTGGTTTCTCAGGTAAAGTATCTCAGCAGACAACTGTGCATTTGAGAACAAAATGAGATTTACTTCTTGCATTTATAAAATAGTTTGCCCTCTTCAAATGTACTGCAGTTTACTGTGCAGTAAAACTACAAGGAAAAAACATGGACGTGCTCCAAGCAGGTATATTTGATGTGGCTGGAAGTATGAGTTTTTTATAAGCACAGTTTGTTTGATTTTTTTTTTCCCCAAACATCCAGCACTAATTAGGCAGGAACAAATGATTCACTTATGGATTTCTTCTCCCCAAAGGTGAATGATCAGCTAAAATCCTCCCTTGTAAGTTGCTCCAACTTGCCAAACCAAGGAGAAATGGAGAAGTGGAGAATTTTCTCTAAGCATTAAGTTTTTTGCTAACGTTTGCAGGACAGATTGCAAGCCAGCTCTTTCTTTTGAAGGTCAGAAAGTGTGGTATGGACAACTGGCATAATGTGAAGATCTCTAGATAGTGCTAATTGCACACAGCCTAAAACTTCAGATTCCTTGGTTGAAAAGTATTAGTTCTGTGAAATGTAGGTTTTGAAATACTACTTTACATGTGAGTTTTACTGTAAGTTTCCCTCTTTACACTGAAAAAAAAAAAAAAAGAAGAGTGAAAAGTGAGCTATGCCCAAGCAAATGCCCAAGGGGTAAAGTGTTTTCTGAAGGGCATTTCACCTCCTGTTCAGATCCAGGCAAAGCTAAGCCTTGGTTTCCAGTGTCTCCACTGAACACCACAACAATCGTTTTTTCTACTTCAAAATTGTTCACTTCCCATTTCTATTGCCCTCTATGTGCTTGGTTGCTTATGTTCAATGCTGTCCATGAAGAGTACAGTCAAAGTCTGCTTTGTGAATGAAGCTGTGAAGACTAACACCACAAACTACTCCATTGCTAGAACATATTCCAAACCATACTGACCCTTTGTGAATACAATTAGTTCAATAATTAATTAATGTAGAATGACCCAGAAACAAATATTATCAAGACAGCAGATTGTCAGGAATCACCCAGATACGAAACAACCAAAAAAGCAGAGTGTCTTTGCTCTGTCACAGTATAAAGATGATCCCATTCTGTCTCTAATAAATCACGTAATTTTTTGAGCACAGTAAATTTAGGTTCCTTCAGATTTGCTCAGAAGTTGCTTGGTCTGACAGCAGCTTTTTCTTAAGGTTTTCCTCTGCTGTGGAGGAAAGCCTTCCAGTTTAGTCTGCTGTCCTGTTCCAGGATTTTTCTAACCCTGATGTCCTCTTTACACGAACTGATATTTTCCTATGTTTGAGACATTTGTTCTGCTGTCAAAGATCTCCCACAAAAGCTTTCAATTTTAGCCTCTGTGTTTTAAAAGAAAATGCATTCTACATCTTCAGCTTAACGTCTGCATTCCGCACAACGTTTTCACTGCTATAGTTCAATGCCTGGTTTGTACCTCAACCACTCAGCTCAGTGATCAAAGCTGGCTGATGTTCACTCAGCTTCGCAGCTCAAACTCAGTCCCTTCACTGGTTTCTGCACACAGAAGTCCAATGATCAATATTCCTAAGTAAAACACAACCAGTTATTAATATGGTGTAATCCTTGATAGCCTTCCTCCGGTACTCCTTTTCAAGGCCCTTTAAATCCACTCTTGGGTCACAAAACAAGAGGAGAAATTTAAGAAAGTAAGTGCTCTTCATTCCCCTGTTGCTGGCAAGACAATCACACTCTCATTTGTATGGGGGTTACACACCCATATATGCTATTTAACATTAAGAGCTTTTCATTGATCGGCATCTTGGCAGAAGTGCAGAAAAGTGATTCATGTGGCTGTACTACTGTCCACGTTGCTCAATGAAATGCTAATCTTGAAGCTTGTCATCTCACCTGCTGGCAACAGTGAGTTCCCAGGAAATGCAACAGGGAAAGAATAACTGCTCTGAAAAGAAGGGGAAAAAAATGAGGACCCTTCAGCAATGCTAGCTTCCTGCATTGCATGTTTTTTATTTCTGCCTTGATAATAAAGAAAAATGTAACCTCAGTCAAAATGCTGGCGAACAAGTGAAACACTCCAGCTACAGAGGAAAACTTCAAAAACAAATAAAATCCCTACGGCTCATTTTGGTTTTATAGCAGCATAGTTCCCACTCTCTACTCCTTGCTACCTGCATGCCCAGGAGACCTACTTGAAATTAATGGGATCCTGTATTCTTCACACCACGTATGTGTCAGTGGAAGAGACGTGTGGATTCACAGGATAATTCAGATCAGAAGAGACCTCAGGAGGTCATCAGTTCAACCTCCTGCCTGAAACAGTGACTATGAGATCTGACAAAGTTACTCGAGGCTTAAGCCAAATCCTTGGGCTGGATATTCCATGTCTTTCAGAACTTCTTATTTGTTACAATTTTCTGAAGATGCTTTTCTTTCCAGAAACTGATTATATAGAAACCGTATAAAGCTTTCAAAAATCAACATTAAAGCATCCTAGAAAATTAGAGGTTTTCTGTGAAATAGCAACCCAGGACATGAAGAAGAGTTTCATTATTCCAGACTTTAGGGATCTGTGTGGCTGATTCTATTTATTTACTTGGTTTTATCAAAGAGTTAAAGAGTTTTACAATATAGTAACATGCATAATTAACATTCTCATTTCAGTTTGCATGTTATTGTTGTCCATCTTAACTTGAGTGCCCATTACCAAAATACTGCTGCATGTGCCATAAATTAGATCTCTAAGACATTAATTTTATTTCCCAAGACACATCAAACACCTACATTACGTTATTGCTTTATTTCCCTTTGAAACACGAACCAGCTGTCTGATCCAATATTTCAAACCCTTAAGTTCTTAACCAGAAAGCACTAAGGTACTGAATATAAATGACTTTTACTGGAAGGAACTTCTGGAATGAGCAACTGCTGAGCAGCATTTATTTCCTTTCTGTGCTAACAACATTTAGGTGTGCTCTCCTTCACTCTGACACCTATTTAACAAGGTAAGATATGAACAAGTTTATGCAGATCAGAACAGAAGTGATACAGAGCTAATTATCAAGTCCTTCTGCCTCAGGTCTCTAGCAGTGGAAACCCTTGGGCTTACTGAAGAAGTTAACACTGATTGACCTTCAACACACCTATTTCTTTTAAAGTTCTTCTTTGACACATCAGGTTATTAAAGAACCAGAATCACAGTGTAACTGAATAATTCTGAGATGAGATTGAATGCCTTCGGTACACACATATTCACATTCAGAATGTGAATAAATAAAGATTTAGGATTGCAAACACTAAAAAGCCATGAAAAAACTTTACTAAAAGTCTCATCTTACAGCTGGACAAGCACAGGCACAACCTGCCTGGGCAGCAGTGCTGATACACAGATCGTTTGTGCTGCATAGATGCAGATGCTAGGCTGCAGTCTCCCTCTGAAGTTCTCCTGTATTATGATGCCTAGCAAAATAAGAAAAATGACTTAAGACTTGGGCTGCTTGTATGCTGAGACTTCAGCTTATCATGCTGATCAATACTGACTTCTTCTTATGCATACATTCCCTAGATGCTAAAATTACACACAGTGTGGAGATGGTAAATGCATCCTCTCTGCGTGCCTGTAGCAACCATAGCAGATTCTATTAACTTACTCAGCACGATGAAGCATTTGTTTTTGCTTCCCCAGTACAGGTAAGTCATATTGACTGCAATGCCTTCAGCAGTTCAGACTTTCAAGTTAAGAAAACCATAACCATTGCATTGGGCAGAGGGGCATCTTTCAGAAGCATCAAGAGAACCTGGACTGGCTTTTTTCCAGATGTGGTAGCTCAGTTTTTTTCCACTCAGAGCAATAATGCTTTGAGCCTTACACACAGAATTATACATTATGAAAAGCAGTAATTAAAAACAGCAGAAAGAAGCTGTGGAAAGCAACACCAATAGAGGAAGACAGCAGGACAGGCACCACTTTGAACTCAGTGCTGAAATATTTCTGAGTAGAAAACGATGATTAGGTGATGAAAGAGGCATTCTATATCAGAATTTATTACTCTAAGATTTATTAACGTTTTTTGCAGACTGAAGTATTTGAAATAAATCATAGAATAGTTAGGTTAGAAGGGACTTTAAAGATCACCTAGTTCCACACCCCCTACAAATCACTGGGTACAAGTGCATGCCTGAAAGTACAGCTATCTTCTCCATCTTCATCCATTTTCAGAAATAGATGTTATCTCAATCAAACAGCAGAGGATAAAGCATTTAGGCACACTTCAACAAACAGCTGCACTGAGCTTTTTTGTTACTGCACCATGGAAATGCTGACAGTTTATACACAGCAGATCCAGCATCAAGGTCTGACAGCTCCAATGGCCTCCTGTGTTCACCACTTGATCCCAGACAAAGTGTGAATGAGAAAGGCAATAGTTGTGTGCTATGGATGATGACAAATCGCACTAGAGAAAAAAAGCACATGAATAAAGTGGCAAATTACATATGGTTTCACACAGACTGATCTGAAGGCACAGTGCATACAATACTCTGAAACCACCACCTGTTGAGCATGAAACTTTTGACACTGCTGAGACACTTGGAAGCTAAATATTTAACACTGAAAGAAAAACCTAAGGAGTTTTCATCCAAGAAAACTTGAAGCATTGGAGAGACAAAAAAGGTCTGGTTACTTGAACAGGCAGTAACAATACGAAGGCCCTTCAGCCTTCTCATTTGATATCTCTCTGAATCATACAGCCTTACAGAAAGAAGACAGTGCAGCTAAAGGTCTTCTTTGCTCAGTAGACAACTTCAGGATGCAGAGAACAGTTGCAGCATGTTATCCGACTCTGCCATCTGGCACTGATTAATGCATCATCAGCGACTGCTTTCACACTCCCACCTATGAAACTTTTTATCAGGTTACAGTCAACGATAGGTCTTTGGGAAAACATTTTAAAATTAGGTGCAAATAAAATGAAAAATAATCCACAGAACAGAAGATCAAAGTCCATTAAAGCTAATGAGCAATACAAACTGCTGCTTCCTTATCTTTTTTTCTCTAGGAATGAATAGTGGTCTACCAGGTCCAAATCTTTAGTAATTATGTCCACATTGGAGTGCAGCATTGATTTTTTCTAAAGCACACAGCATCATTTAAGAGAGAAGGCTCAAAAAGCAGTGGCACCTTAAGAGTAACATTCATTTCATTTGCAAAAAGAAGAATTTGCAGAACCACAAACTTTGCAAGTAACTAGCTTCTACATTCATTTGATAATATGAAATGACAGCTATTTGTAATCTGTATTCCCTTGTTGTTACTAGTAATAAATACAGCCTCACAATCCATTAAAGCTAATGAATGTCTTCAGTTCTTTAAGTGTGCTATTATAAATAAATAGTAGTGGTTATAACCCAAGCTTACACGAGGCAGACTTGGATCTTCTGACATATGTATAATCTAACAGTGTAAAGTAAAAAATAAAAATAAAAATCAGACAGCTTTCATTTCCTCATGTATGAAGCGTGGGTCTCTTCAAGCAGCAGATGAACAGTTGCCAAGGTTTGGTTAGGAACGCTATTGCACCACAACAAATGGTGCTCCTCACAGGAAAAATAAGCCTATTTTCCACATGCAATAAACTTACTCAGCTATGACCTTCTGAAAAGAAGAGAGGATTCCTCTTAATGGCTAAGAAGAGATTAAATACAATTGGACAGACTGTACCACAGGGTTGGAAGCTTTTTTGCATAAAGAATTCAGCATAAAAACTCCTTGCAGTAAGACAGATCTGCTATCAACTTTGAAGGTTGCTCTTAAAACATAACTATGGTATCAAGAAAGTAGTAGTCCACTTTGATTACTTTATCTGCAAGATGGAACATTACTTTAAAAAACAACACGAACACAAGACATAAAACAGAATGCAAGCTAATTTCCAGTGATATTATGTTTTGCAAACAACTTATGCCATGGGCTTCCACAATAACAACAAAAGCAAATATATAACAAAAGCTGAAACTAAGGAATTTGATTAATTATAAACTGAATATATTTTAAAACTATTTAACTTGCTCTTTAAATCTTTTGGAGAGTAAAAGAAAAGGTTTGTTACACATTTTAACTGCAGTGTCTCATACACAAATCACCGTTCTGGGGAAAAAACAGCATGAAAACAGAGAACTGCTATAAGAGAATTCAGGAGCAAATTCAACATCGATTGTTAGAGCTACTCATAAACCTTAATTTACTCTTTCCAGGCACAATAGTAAAATGCCTTTGATGATACAACAGTGAAGATGATTTTGAATAAAGAAATGGAACGGGGAAAAAAGGACAAGTTTATTTAATTTTGTTGTGTTTTGTCATCAGCTGCACATTAAATTCTAGTCCATCAAAATGAAAGTAACTGAAATTTCTTCAACCAAATGACAGCACCGACTAGCTGAGCTATGTTGTTCAGTCCTGTGACGAGGAGTGTCTGATAGAACCTGATGGGCATTTTCAAGGCAAACACCTCAGGGAAAAACGTTACACATTTTCCCAGATGCTCCCCACTCCCTTCCCCCTCCCTTTTATTCCTGCTTTAGTATAACATTTTCTGTTTATATTCATGTGCATCTTTTTTCTTAAAATCACCCTCAATAAAGCAGACCTATGGCCAGAAGATCATAACCAGATAAATTAGTCATAGAAATTGGCAGCTGTGAAATGCACCTACACAGAAGAAAGAACCCAACAGAGGATACATAAAAAATATGTAAAAAACTATTCCTCAATAGACATAATGGTTGCATCAAAAAGAAGAGAGCATTTAACCTTACATTTTTATACAAACAAGTAAATATAAGCTTCACGTAAGTAGTAAGTAACTCTCCAGAAATAAAGTAACTAAACTATGAATTACAGAAAGCTTGTAATAGAAAGAGCTAGAAATCCTCAGCCATTACTCTGTTACTCTGCTCCCAGTCATTAATGTGGCCAGTTACACACTACAGCATTGCCATACCTCTAAGTTGTTTACCTAGACACATTTCATAGCAATTCTGTGTTTAAAATGTGATAAAATGGACTGGAATTACTGTATGTTTTACATGGGGATTCTACAGTAACGGCAGAAGTAACAGTAACATCTGCTTAAAAAGTCATGATAATCTAGAGCATATCTTCTTTAAGAGATTAATTATACACAATTTTAAGGTTCAAGTAAAGCTCACTGATTCTATGCATACTTCCCTAAAGAACGCAGCAGCTCTTTCATTATAAGATACCACTGAGATAGAATAAAGACATCTGACAGAAGTGTGAGTTCACACCATGTTCTGTGATAAACAAGAAACCTTACATCTTGGCTGCAGCTTAAGTAGAGCATTTTCTACAAAAATAACAAACCTACTTTGAGCCCCAGTCTCAAAACTGATATAATGATATGTAAGCTTTCCATTTTTACTACAAAGGACAGTATGCGTGTGTTGATCAACAATGATCTTTTATGGTAGCACTCTCATATGCAGTTTTGTCTCCCTATAACCAAAATAAAGGAATTGAATCCCTTTCTTTGAATTTATATAAATTCCCACCCCCAAATTGCAGCTTCTTCATTGCCAAAAAATAGCACGTTTCTATTTGGAACTGCTTACCCTGTCTTTGCTTAGTTTTCAGTGAGGTCTCTTAACTCCAGCACTTGAGATTTCTTTCTTTCCTGTTTGACTGGAATAACACTGGACGCATTCTTTTGGTACACTTGAAATTTCTTTTATATCGCTGAAGGACAAAAAGTGAGGCAAACAGTATTTTTCTTTAGAATCAGCCCAACACACTTTTCTTTCAAACCTACTTCAGAACTAAGATATAATATGGTTTTCTACACTTTTAGCTAAAGGTAAACTGCATGATACTAGATGACTACAGTTCTGTGATGGAGGAAAAAAGATAGGTATGAGCCCCAAAAAGAAGGGCTTCCTACCTCCAACAGAGTGAAAATAGAAAAACCAAGAGGGAGAAAGATTCATATTTATGTTTGTTACAGATTGCTGCTCTTTCTCCCAGTCAGTTGAGCCAGAACTGAGTGTCTACATGAAATAATACACAGATTCTACTATACAAAGACCTCAAAATAGAAGCCTACCATCATTTCAGGTTGTATTTTCTTATTAGCTGGTATTGAAGTTCGATGTCTTTAAATGCATTAAATAAGAAAACACAACATACCCTACAACTAGCACCAAGTTTCCTTTCCGACTATGATGATGACATATATTAGAATAAAAAATAAAAATGGGGTAGTTTACTTACACTTAAAAAAAAAATCTATTACAGATATTTTTATTACAGTGCAAATGTACCATCATGCGTTTTCTTAAACTAAGATCTCTAAATGTAGTCTGCTCATGTTCCTACATTTTTCCTTGAGTACTTTACAATTTGAAAGTAATCATTGTGCTATACACGCCTGTTCTTTGAGCAGGCTAACTACATGTGAACAAATAGCCTAGAACATCACTTGCTGTAATAAACAGTGAGATGATGCTAGAGCCCTTAGGTCTCACTTTATCCTCTTTCAAAAACAGACACACACTTGCTCTTACCCATTTCTCTACATTATTTTCACATCACCAAATAAACACACATTAGCTTTTATAGTCTTGGAGTTAGCATATCCCCTCCCGTTCTTAATAATTCAGTGGAAACATTATCAGCACCTGGCGCCGTATTGTTCCTGGGTGTTCTGATTGTCTCTTGATTCTTCTACAGAAAGCTCAGCTGACTGGAAATTCGCTGTTTGTTCGCCTTTATCCATTTCAACATTAAAGAACTCATTAGAATATTCCCTCCATCTTTCTGTAATTGCATTCTTTGTAACTAAGATTTCCATGTTTGTCCTTCATCTGACTCACAGCTCGCACGCTCATCTCAAATGCTGATATCCTGGTAAAATATTCTGAAGTTCACTTATTAGAAGATCACTTCAACTGCTCAGAGCCATTTCGGTGCTGTATTATCTTTATGCTGAGACACTTGCATTACCAGACTTAAGGAAGTAATGAAACCATCACCACATATCAATATTAAATTATTTTCATACACCCTCTCGTAAACAGTCTATTGTTTGTCTTTGACTTCTGATGTTTTCTCTCTTTTTTTTTTACTACAAGTTTTCCCAAGGGCACATTGTGAGGTGATGTTCAAGCCTGTTTCCATGCATTTCCTTGGTATTCATATTTTCAAAGAGGAATACAATAATAACTTCTCTCTTCTTTAAAACAATAGATCATTAACAGATTTCCTCACTGAGGGCTGTGAAGCCATCAGATAGTTACCAAAACTTCCAATACTCATCATGAAGTTTGTTCCTGGGGATTTGCAAATTTGTAAACTTCAGGAATTTCACTTTTTAATCATTTATTGGACGTGGAACTGCAGGTGCATTACATCACAATTACCTATAAGAAGTATTATGAAGTTTACTTCAACGTTGCAGTTCAGTGTCACAGATATGGTGGAATCCCAACGGATTCTGTTTTCAATTGCTCAGCCACGATTAAAATAACTGCCCAAAGCTTTAATTTCTTCAATACAGGCATACGGTAGCAGTATTTCTTGATGCTGACACAAGCTGCACGTTTGCTTCCCAGTGTCCACACACTGCTTTTCTCAGCCTGCTTTATGTCTTCCCTTCCCTTCCATGCAGTGATGTCACTACTCTTTGTACAGGATTAAGAAAGAAAAAGAAAAAGAAAAAAAAAAGGAAGAAAGAAAAAACATGTGTGTCCAGAATTGTTGTTAACAAAGGCCATGGACCAACCCCCATTTCAGACTGGGAAACATGATGCGCTTAATTACAACGTTTATTACAACACAAATCATTTCCTCACAGCGAATTCTTGACGAGCTCTGCTTTACTGAGGTGAAGAAAGTCATCACGCTGAGGTAAACACTACTGAAAATTCTGTCCCGGACTACGTGTTTTTAGCAGAAGTGTAGTTTTTCAATTGTTGGAAAAAATCTTCAGAGCAGCTATCCTCCTCCATTCCAGTTCCGGGGTTGCTACGCCCCGACTGTGAGCAAACCCGACGGGCTGCAATTCCCTACAGCCGCACGCCCTGCGGCCTCGCGCCGCGCCGCGCCGCTCCTCCTCCTCAGCTCCCGCCCGCGAGCCCGCGCCCCCTCCCTCAGCACAGCGCGCCGCCCCGCACGGCCTCAGCGCTTTGCCTCACGCACACGCGAAAGGCGCCTCAAGCAGGCCCGAGCCCCCCCAACTCTGCACTTTCGCCACGCCCTTGGCGTTAGAATCCCCTCCAGACAACGGACCGTTCTGCCTCACGCCGCCTCGAACTACTCGCACCGCGGCCGTTGGCAGCCCAGAGTCCGTCCGCGCTGTACGCTCGCTTAATTTCTCGCTCGAGTCCCAGAAATTTGAGGCGAATCTATCGAGTGCCGGAAACCAGGCAGTTCTGTGCCCAGCCAGCGGAAGCGGAAGGTTCGCCATTTTGTTTCGGGTGATGGCGACTGTGCTGTCCTGGAGCTGTGGAGTTTAGCGCGGGCCCGGCCTCCTGGGGGACTCGCAGCTCGGACAGTCATTGTTACTGCGAGTTTCTTCCTTCTCGTCGCGCCCTCCGCCGATATACGGAGGGGTCGGGGGCTCTCGACGGATCGCAGAAGAGGCAGGCCCGCCGCCCCTCATGTTGTTGTCAGGCGGGGGAGCGGCTCCCGGGCCCCCCGGAGGAGGTGGAGGAGGAGGAGGTGGAGGTGGGAATAGCCGTGTGGAGCTGCTGGTGTTCGGCTATGCCTGCAAGCTGTTTCGAGATGATGAGAAGGCTCAGTACCAGGAGCAGGGGCGACACCTTATTCCTTGGATGGGAGACCCCAAGATCATGATCGATAGGTCGGTGTAACACAACCCCTAGACTGTGCTGCGAGATCTCCTGTTATAGCCTCTTTCTGTGCCTCCCCTTGTGCTGTGGGCAAGTGAGGGCGGGGGATGAGCGGAGGGCTCGCTGCCAGATGTGTGGGGATCTTCATTGGCAGCGTTGGAGGGCCGCGCCTCTTGCTAGGCTGCTTCCAGTGCTGTGTGTGGAATGCTGCTGTCCTCGGCAGTGGGAACTTGGGGTTCCCCTCTCTGGCAGTGTTGGGAAGTTCCCTTCTTTTTTGACACCATTGTGCGGGGTCTTCCTCCTCCACTTGCTCGGTCTGAGTTTGCGCAGTGGAAGGGGGGAATGATCTGTTTCCATGCAAACCACAGACATCTTTTCTCACTCGAAAACCAAGAGAACATGGGAGCTTTTATTAGGAGCGTTATGCATTCTCTTAGCAAGCAGGATGCAGTGTGGGAAGTGAAAAGATGTCTACCCACCTTGCAGAAAATGAGATTTATTTCTGTATAATCTTGACTACAAGCTGTTGATGGAGTACCCCAAGAGCAATTCTTTGTCTGATTGCATTTTCCTTGTGCCATGTGTGAATCACTGTATCAACCAGAATGGCCCTGGTTTTGGGCGCTTGCTTTTCAAATTTTATGTTGTAGATGGCTTTTTAGGTTGTTGAGGAATAGGTACCAGAGAGTACTATGGCTAGAGAGTGTATCAGAATCTGGTGGTTTGAGTTTTGTTCTGGTTTCTTAGCAATATCAGCGGTGCAGAGTGGGATTTAGAAACAGTTTATTCAGATGAATTTTCTGAGCATTTACCTGGAGAAAGAAAATTAGAAGTCAAGTTGGGTATACATGAGTGGAGCTCTAAAAGTACAGTTCAATACAATTTAAGAAGAGTTATGGCTGACCCTGACCACCTCACTGGGAAAGATGGCAGGATTTTGGCTTGAAAAGGATCACATGGCATACTCTGCTATTTGTTCCCTCAATTTCATTGTTGATTTAATGCTAAGCATGATTTTTCTTGTTTCAATTTAATGCAACTCAAGACAATGCAATTGTCTTGTAAAAGAATCCTCAAGAGTGGAGAAAAAAGAAACAACCTTGGTGCAATGTTGGATTCTTATGGTTGAAGTTTATTTGTTAAATTTGAGTAAATGTGAATATGTGAAAAAAACAATTGTATATTGATATTATGTTGCACTTCTTATTTACGTGAGAAGTGTTACAATACAGCAGCTCACTTCTGTGGTCTCGTTAGTAGTAGAGGCCATTTTGTGGTTATATGCAGCAGTAACCCAGTTTGTGGTAGTCACAGAAATTGTTGGGAGCAAAAATAAGTATGTGCATGTACGTACATAAATACAATACCCCAAAAATTGAAATAACATACATGCATAAGTTAAGGAAGCTTGCATTTACTAATCCTATAGACTCCTTTAGAAGCTTAGATTCTTTTTATCTCCAGCAGCAAGAAGTCTTCATTTTCACCATTTTGAGAAAAGCACGTTGCTGTGGGAAGACATGAGTTGAAGGTTCTCTAACAGAGCTTGATTAACCAGACCTACATGTTTCATTAACTTTTTGCTATTAGAATATTTACTTTCTTTGTTTTTGGTCTAGCAAGTTGGCACAAGTCAAGAGTTGTGTATGGGAAGACACCTCAGCGGAGTGGACTTTACTGACGCTTTTCAATCAGTTTCTTTTATGATGCACACACCTTATCCCAATGCAATGCTTTTCCTGCAAATAAAATTGTTTCTGCGTAGTAGAAAGGAAGTGTACATCATTGATCTTTGCCGTTTTTACGGTGAACCTCCTTAAATTGCATGTATATGTTACTGTTCCTATGTATGTGTGTCTCTCTATCACATAACCCAGAACTTATTTCCTCAGCCAAATGGCTAGGGGCCGAGCCTAGCCATGATTTTACCTCCAATGGACGCAAGTTTCTATGGTGAAGATATCTCCTGAGAGTTCGGGACTAGCAGAAAGAAGCGAGGAAATTTCGACCGTTTGGTTCTTACGGATAGGTATTTATGTATTCGGGTTTGTGTGAATGTAAGCTATTTGACTTTCCAGAAAACGATATTTTGCAAGTGACGTTGATTGGTTGGTTGAACCACGTACGGTAAGAGCTGTTAAGGAAATGGATCCCGCTTAACTATTAAAGGATAGCTTGGCCTTTAATTGTAATAATTTTTTAGTTTCTTTGAGAGGAATTTAGACTATTAAACAAATTTTCAATAGTTGGTGACAAATGATAAGCAAAATTAAATGTAAATTCTAAAAGGAAATATGCTTTAACATAAAAGTGCTTTTTTTGTTGTTTTGTTTTGGTTTTTTTTTTTTCACTTTTAATGGGTAAGTATTTAAGTAGTCACATGAACTCAAGCCCTAAGTTCTTTGCATTGACCAGCTTTTTCGTCCTGCAGGTATGATGGGCGCGGTCACCTGCATGACCTTTCTGAGTATGATGCTGAATATTCTACGTGGAACAGAGATTATCAGTTATCTGAAGAGGAAGCTAGAATAGAGGCCCTCTGTGATGAAGAGAGGTATTTAGCCTTGCATACGGACTTGCTTGAGGAGGAGGCGAGGCAAGGTATTACTCAAGGAAACTTCCTTAGTTAGCACATGTTTAAATAAATAATTATGAAATTAAATTAACTCCTACTTATTTTATACTCTCTTTTTTCTGATGTTATCTTGACAGTATCCAGTGGATTCGAAAAACGGGAGTCTTTGCGTATGTGAGAGGACCACAGGATAGTTTAAATATAGATCCACACAGAAATTGCCCTGATTCTGAGGGCACTGGGATTTCAACCCCTCCCCCCAAAAAGAATAAAATAAACACATCCTGCTTCTTTTCCAGTGTCGTTTAACTGAACGCCATTGTTCTTGTCTGCATAATTGCGTTAGAGTGTCTTAACCAGCAGCCTTTATCTCTTCAGGGAGATATTAGTAGTCAGCATACGTACGTGCTGCCTTTTTCTATTTAATTTTTAATGAAAGTTAAATTGATTAGGTGAAAATGTCTCATCTGAAAACTTAAGTAAGAGTCATTACCTTTTATTTTATTTTATTTTTTTATGACGTAAGCTTTTAAATATGTTGTATTAATTGATAATTGTGTTTTTGTTCAAGAGGAGGAATATAAAAGACTGAGCGAAGCTTTGGCTGAAGATGGTACCTATAATGCAGTGGGATTTCGTTATGGCAGTGATTATTATGACCCTTCAGAACCCACTGAGGAGGAGGAGCATCAGCCTGCAAAACAAAGAGGTAAGGCATAAAAATAGTGAGCCTTAGTGAAGGGGAAGAGCACAGCTCTTCTGTCTCCTGTGATAATCTTTAGTTGAAGTCAGTTGCGTTTTAACATGAAATCTTAAGGAACCTTTCAAGTGTCTTAGTGAAGTTAGGATTGTTTGATTAGTGATTGGGCTTGCTTAACTTATGTTACTAGGTTACTGAGATGGGAGATGTGCTTGTTTTACCAAGGTATGGGATATAATGCAGCATTGATGGTCATTTGTTCTTGCTGTTGTGTGGGAAGGCTGGCTGTGTCAGAGCAGTGGCACTGGTGCTTGCATTCCACCAAGGGGGCTTTCCTCTGCTCTTCAGTACTGATGTTGAATTTGCATTGTCGTCTTCAGTATAATCATTTGTTTTATTCCCTTATGTTTGGTAGATTGCATAACTGAATACTTTCCATGTCTTCTTTGCTTACAGTATTTTAGTGTTTCTTGTCACATATTTGTTTTGCATGTTGTGAGGATTTGTGTACAGCTTGCACTTGCAGAAAAATTGGGGATTGTTAAGAATGTGTTTTTAGTTTGGCTGCCACATTAGAGAAGTGAATGTTCCCCTCTCTGTTGGTTGCTAAAAATGGAATCTGTTGAACCTTATAGCTTGTCTTCATTGGAAGAAGCATTTGCAAAGCTGTGGTAACATGCTGTAGTGTTACAGTAAAAGAGTAAGAGTTGTGAGTTCTAGTTTTATGTGGGTTGCTGTACATGTTTCTCTTTCTGGAACGGTGAGATACCTAGAATGATATATTTCAGTTTTAGTGGAATCATTCTTGCAGGAGTAAGGTACAGCTTGAACATTACTGAGTCATTGAAAAAAAGAGAATTATTCCAATCTTCAAGTTAATATTTATTTAATCAATATTTGATACTGCATGATAGCGCCATACTAAACTATTACAAAATCTTTCATTGTAATGTGAGAGTTCTTATACTGCTGACAAGAAGCAGAAGTCCTCATAGTAGCTCATGGGAGCATTATCTTAGTTGTTAATTTTCTTATCAGACTATGAATTGAAAACTTATAGTAATGATGGATGACAAAGGGGCACGTCCTAGTGGTATTTGAGAGTAGTTGGAGAAGAAGAGAGTATATAAATACATCAGTATTATGTTTTGCTGTAGTTGAAACTGTATAGCTTTTTAATAGATTGTTGTATGGTAGCCATTTCCAATAATATAGGACTATAAATCCTTAAATTGGTTGTTATAGATTGTAATAGAGTAAAATTCAGTATTGGAAGATGCATGTAACTGTAACGCGAATTACAGACCGTACTTCTGTGAACACTTCAAATATTGGCTGGAGCTGCTGCCGAATGACACAGAGCTGTTCTTTGTCTGCTGCTTCTTCCTTTCCCTAATGTCGAAATTTCTGTGTACCTTTGTGGGCTTAAAATGGTTGAATCCATTAAAAAAAAAAACTGCATATAGCAATAGAGAAGTTTGCTGTCTTTCTTGCATGGTAACAGTTTGCATGCAAGCAGTCACTATGGCTCCTGGTGCACAACTAGGCTGTTCTGTTGCCTGTGTCCATAGTTTTCCTGACCCATTGGAGGTTACTAGTAGTTTACAGTGTGTAAAAGCATCTAGACTGCACGTGCATTTTCTAAAGGGCACAAAATATTGACTTGAACTTTCCTGCATGTATTACTGTACAAATGTCATTGCTTTATTTACACTTCTTGTCCCTTCAAAGTGAGTTTGCATTTAACTGTTTGTAACTTCTTGAAGCTGACCAGTAATAAAAATGTAACATCAGAATGATACCATGTTACCTTAAAGTACACGCATAGACCTCTGTGTCCAAGTTACATTTTATCTCCCTTAAGGTTTCGTTTTATTTGTACTCTCTAAATCGCTAGAATACAACTGAAGTTCATTTTTCCTTAGAATGTTTAAACCATAATTAGAAGAATAGACAATACTGAAAGTTGCTTTTCAATGTAAACTGCTTGAATTAGTATATTGTATAAAGCAAGATGTTTTTGGAGTAATATTTCTGATACAGCTCGTAATAGGATGCAACTGACCTTTGTAAGGCAATGGCTATTTTAGACGAGTCATTCATGTAATAAATCTGTTAAATATTTGGCTGTGCTGAAGTTGATCCGAAAGCAACCATACACCAACTTGAGGCTGAATTCTAAGATGAATAGCAACATTTATTTAATCAATTATTAAGGCAACTACTGGTGTGTCTCTATAGGTTATGAAAGTGGGTTTTATTCTCTCTATTGCGTTCTTCTACAGTTTTCATTAGGGTAAGGAATGTGGTGAAAGTACTTTGGCTTGTTTGTGTGTACTGAAATGGTAGATAACAAGGAACCGAAGTCAGACCTGATGCGTGGATCTTAATAGCCTTAGAGATGCTGGGTGTCTATATTTTGTTATGAGAAGATTCACCCAATGCATTCATTATGTGTAGATTTTCTTGTAAAAACAAGGAGTAACAGTAATGAGAGTGCGTGTTTTCAGTTTGACTTGAGACTTATCTGTCTCCAATTCTGTAGTCAGGTCTGATGTGTATAGGTTTCTCTTCTTCCTAATACCTAATCTATGCAACCTTAGTCAAATTGAGTATAAACAGAACTACTAACATCAGGCAGAGGAATCATATCTGCATGTCTTTAGTGTTACTGTTTACAGTTTCATCTGAGAAATTTCTGCACTGTGTATCCTTTTAGATAAACTCTGTTGTAGTAATTTTTTGTTAACATTTGGTTACACTGTCATGTTATGTGCTTTAATACTTTCCTCTGTCATTTGTTGTAGAAACAGCTCAGACAGAAAATGTGGAAGAAAATGAAGAACCTTTTGTTGCCCCTCCAGGACTGAATGTACCTTCTGATGTGGAACTGGTATGTGTGTACTTCTAATATATACTGCATTTCTCTGGATTTTCAAGGAGTTTGTGGTGCTTTTTTTTATTAATTTCATTTTGGTGGACTTGAAATTATTCTCAACTTGTAGCTTCATTTCAGATGTACTTCTTTAATTTTTAAGTTCTCTTTAAGTCTCTTGAATCTTCTTGTTCGTGCTGAAGTTATGACTGTGCTTACACTAAGTGTATTTAGTATCACGTCAGGTGTCACAGATCATGTGGAAAGATGGATGTGCAGTCCCAGTCTGAAGGGTATAGGAAGTGACTGGACATAAAGGCTGCATTTAGACTAACTTAGACAAAGAGGAAGGTAATAGTTTATTTTTAGAAGATTCTGAAATAACTTCAGAGTTGTGGAAGCTTTTCCCTACATGTGATTGTACCAGGATTTGCTACATTCTAAACTATGGGCTTAATGGCAGCTTGCATGTTTTCCTTGAGGGATGCTGAACAGTTCTTTTCCTTCCAAGATCCTTCACCGAAGTAATACCGGTGTTTCAGTACAGTTGTAAACATGAAGACTTTAATTTCAAGTTTCAGAAAGATACTGGAAAGTCTCATAAAATTCTTCTATACTGTGCTTGGCTTTGGCTTGCCTTCTCAGCTTGATAACCTTGGATAGTCAAGACTTAAAGCAATTTCTTAGAATAACTGATCATGAACACAGTGTATTTGTTTGAGACTGTTCATCTGTTTCATTAGCCATTAATTGAAAATTCCTGTTTTGTTTTGTTTCTAATATATGACTAAGAGCTGTTTAACATCTCTATTATACAACTTTTCCAGCTTTTTTTCTGTGCAATCTTACAGTATATTTCAACAGTTAAGTGCTTGCAAACTTGCTGCTGAGTTCAGGTTTTTGTACATTATTGCCTTTATATTAGCAGTTACCCTTTAGTCTTAGGAATGTTGAGTTCTTGGTCAGAAACCGCTTATTTGGCATTTGTGTGCAGTTTCCAAAAAGTGTCTGCAGGTGAAAGAAAGTTTTCTTGTTTAGAAATCTGCTTTGCTGACTTTTGTTCTGAAACTACTTATGAATTATACAGTTGCAGAGTGGAGTCTGGTGCTTAACGGAGTAATTTCTCATGTAAGTCAGCTATGGAAATTCAGTGTATTCAAATGAACAGAAAGTGAATGGGGGTGTTTAGTTTGGGTTTTAAAACAAACCAACAAATCCAGAAAAGTCTAGACAGTAACTCTAAAAACAATGTGTGCTTGATCCTGGACAGGAAATTTTGGGAATATTTTTGTAGCCATGGTGATGATGATGTTGTTGTTGTTCCAAGCAAATAATTCAGTTTTAACATTGAAAGTTTATATTCTGTTGGGGTTTTTTTTGCGTGTGTTAATTCAATTGCTGTGAAGCATATTGCACACTCTGCCCTGCTGTCTAGAAATAATAATAATTTGCCATTACGTTGATTCACAATTTATTGGCAAACATGTACAGATGCATTGCATTTTGTAAACACTGCTGTTTAAATGAAGATCCAGAGGCTGAGTTGTTGAATGTTGAGCGTATGGCAACTGCAGCTGCAGCAGTGATGTCATTCTGGAACATAAAAAACAAGAGTTATGTCATGCATACATGTCATCTACTGCTTAGATTGTGGTCTGGGTTCATGGGCAGAGTTTTCACCACTGCATTTTAAGAAGCCTGTGGATGCCATGGAAGTGTGCAACAAGAGGATATTATCAGTTTTATAAAGAAAGTTTGAAAATTGCTGTGTTTTCTCAAAAAAGAGCATATTTGAGAGGCAAGAGAAGATTTCCAGGCTCAGTCAAGAGTGAAGGGTTGTTGTTTAACTAGCAGTGAGGAATACTCACTCAGGAAAAAATTTTTAATTACCATAGTAATTAAAGATTGGAACAGAATATGAGGCTAGATGGTAGCACTTCCATAATTTGACTATTTTTCTGTGTTCTGGCAGGTAATCTTGCTTTTAGAAGTTAAAACAAATAGTTCTAATTAGTTTAATTCAGTCTTTTTTTATTAAATGTTGTAGGAAAGTAAAATATATCTGTGACTTCTGCATTTACTTGATGGTGATTTAATGCATTTTGCTTTGTAAAATTTCTGAAGTTGTGCAGATCACTGGTGTTTCAGAGCTTATAAACAATATCAGTTTCCAATTCAAAGCCAGATAGTAATTTCTAGTACGATCTTTCTTGAGCTTCCTTGCTGATTTGTTGCCTTGTTTGTAAATCTCTAGGCCTTGAAATGCACGCTATATTTCAATGTAAGAACTGCAGGAGAGGATAAATTTCATATACGATTAAATTGTGAAACAGGCAATGAACAAAACAGTCCATTTGTTGAGAACCTCATTATCTCTAATTAAAATAATCTTCAGTAGTGTTCTAGAGGGACAAGTGAAATTTGAAACAACTAATTATTTTTCCTGATTGAACATGTTGTTCTAATATAGATTCCAAAATAATTTCTAAATATGTGCTGTTTAGTGTCATTCAGACTTTCTCCCTGAATAGAGCACCACTATCTCTTTGTGCTTCTGATCTTCTGAAAAGGATTTTCTGAGATCTGTGGCATACATCTGCGTTTGGACCAATAAGAATTCAAAGCTGAAATGAATTCTTAGTGTGACATTTCATTTGCTATAGGAATGCACAGTTTGTTGAGCACAAGAAAAAAAGACCTATCTAAGTATGAAATTAAGAACAGTTAATGGTGAATTTATTCATTCTTGCTCTTCTCACTTCTTGACATAGCATAAGATTGCAGGAATGGAAATGCATAGATGCTACTTAGATTTCTTCATTTTCTTTTATTGCTAAAGTAGCTAATGACTCTTTATGGGACATGATAGCACATAGAACAATGCATACTGCATTGGAAGGGACAATGCAATATGTCCCTTCCAAGAAAAGACAGTCATGGAATAGCTTGAGCTGGAAAGCACCTTAAAGATCATCTAGGCCTGAGCTCAGTGCTCCAGATTGGGCCTCACGAGGGCAACACTGTAAAAGCTTATATTATATTATTATAGCTAGGGGACAATGCTTGCACTTCTAGAGATAAGACCATGCGTGGTGGATCTCCAGGATCCATGGTGGATCTAAAGGTAGATCCACTGTACGTTGGCACTGCTGTGTCAACAAACATGTCTGTCTCCTCTCGTGTGCTGCCTGTGGTATGGCTCTGGACTGTGCCTGCCTTTAAAGAATGTTTTTGCTGCATCAAGCTCAGCCAGAATTTGTTCCCCAGTTCAGTTTGATGTGAAAGATGCAGAACGTCTTGCAGAAGAAAATGAAAGAGCTGCTGGGGGAGGTGGGGACTGTTTTTTTTCTTTCTCATTGTTGATATGCTTCCACCAGTTGAAAGTGGTGATGATACTGTTGGTAGAGGAAGCTGAGAAGCTGGTCAGGGAACTGCTGCTCTTTCTACTTCCTTCTGGAGTTTGGAGACTCTACAAGCTGCTTATGAAAATATAAATACATGTTATTTTACTCCCACAGCCACCAACAGCAAAAATGCATGCGATTATAGAACGAACTGCAAATTTTGTCTGCAAGCAGGGAGCTCAGTTTGAGATTATGCTGAAAGCCAAGCAAGCACGCAACTCCCAGTTCGACTTCTTGCGATTTGATCACTACCTCAATCCCTACTACAAATTCATTCAGAAGGCTATGAAGGAGGGGCGATACGCTGCTCCTTCTGAAAATAAAGCAGACGAGAAAAAACGTAAGTAGTTGCTTGTTAAATAAATGGCTTTGGGGTGTGAATCGTTGGGGCATCCACTGATCTTTTTAGGTAACATAGCCATATATTTTGGGGGTATTGTAGTAGCAGCAGTTACACTGTAGCTGACATTGATGTGATGATTCAGAATTTTCCTTAAATTGGATAAACTTTTCTAGAAGAAAAAAATTTAGGAAAACTTGCTCACACAGAACTGCTGCAGTCTTGGAGCTTTTATAAACACTTCCATAGCACTGGTCCAACAGAAGGTTTACTGATGACTGGCAGTGTCGTCATTTATCTGTGTTTTTGTGAATAAGCAGATTCATGAAAAATGTTGTTACTTAAAAGAAGAACATGTGCTTGTCCTGTCCCCTCTTCCTCTCTCAATAAAAATGTGTAGCAAACCCAAGTTAAATTCAGACATTGCTTTTATTCAGATTCGAAAGTCAAATCTGAGGAGGAGGATGATGACGATGATGATGATGATGGAAACTATCTGCATCCGAGTCTCTTTGCATCTAAAAAATCCAGTAGACTTGAAGAGCTCGTGAAGGTACTTCATTGTATTAAAGTAACTTTCTAAAACATCTGCTTACAGGGCATAAAGGTTACGATGTGCAGGTGTTAATCTCCTGCTGACAAGTTTAGCTGTCCTTGAAACAAATTTATTTTGATAAAAACTGAAATGAAATGTTTTCAGATTTTAGTAAATAAGATCTTGACATAATGTAACAATTTTAGTGAATAACTTTTCAGCAAAATTATTGCTGCTCTTGAAGTGTAGGTCAGATTCTGTGTCTTATTCCAGCACTATATGTAAGCAATAAAATAATAACCACTTATTTATTCATGATATGGATCCGTGTTTCTATCAAATTAAAGTTTGGGGTTTGGTTTGGTTTGTTTGGTTTTTTTCCACAAGTTTTTGAAAAATAAGCCGATTCTGATACAGGAGCTACAGAAACAGTAATTTCAGTATTTGGATGATATTATTGATATTTAATTAACGTAACGTAATCCAAATTAGATTGACCATACCATGTCTTTTTAAATATGTACTTCAAGTTTTAACCTATTCTTACTCTCAAAACTTGTTCAGCCTTTGAAGGTAGTAGATCCTGATCATCCACTTGCAGCGCTGGTCCGCAAAGCACAATCAGATAATAATTCATCAACACCGCAATCAACAGATGGGGCAGCTGTACAAACATCACAAGTGGAATATTCCTCTGATTGTGAGTGCATTGTGATTAGGCAGCTGGTGGTGTGCAGAGGCTAGTGGGAAGAAAATATGTTAAATTCATATTTGATCACTCATAACTGATATTTATTCTTTTCCAATCTCCTCAGTCTTTGAAGGTGCATCCTTCCACTGAGTAGCCATCAAAATGCTACCATCTTAGAAAAAGCTTAAATGGAGTGGGGAGGGTGGGCAGATATTTAAACCTCGTGCAGTTCTTGTGAATTCTCATAACCAAAAAAGTGAGGTCAAAATTAGTTGTATTTATGTGCCTCTAATTCTTTTCAAAGTCCCTAATGCTGAAAACCTTTGATTTCTTAAATGAAAAAGGTGTATTTTTATATTTATGTAAGTGGATACACAGTTGTAATAACACTGATACCAAACCTGGTAACGCAGATGTATTTGCCAGATCAGAAGAAAAACTGTTTAAACATTCAGAACAGATTTTTACTAGCTTTACATAGCTGTAATACTTTTATTTTGACCGATAGTATTTAGAAGGGTTGTTTATAAAGTGAAACTTGAAACAACAGAACTTTAAAGTTACTTTTCTGTATTGAAAATACATTTTGCTCTTATAGCAATGCTGTAATTTAATTAATTGGCCAGTGATAATAGCCATCTAATTCCTCAGTGTTAGTTTTGAATATATGCTCATCTTTCTTAATGCATATACAATTCTAACTAAGCTAAACTCCCTGAGATGAGTTAGTTTAGGAGGAATTATTTCATATTAGGTTGTTTCTTGTAGGCTTCCTCTGGTTCACTTTTTTTAATTATTTCTACCTATTTGGCTTCCAGCTGTCTCTCAGTTTATTCTGATTCTGTCTTTGTTCCTATGCATTCCTTCACTTTTTAACATGATGAATTAGATACCATTTCTTAGGGTGTTGCATGAATCTAAATTCTTGTGGTTTTGTACTGATGTAGTTGTTACTTTATTTTTTTTTTTATTAGATGTCTTTCTTTTAAAAGAAAATTATTCTTAAATAAATGTTTTAAATGTTTTCTTTATAGCAACTGTGGCAGCCATGTATTATAGTTACTATATGCTACCTGATGGAACCTACTGCCTCGCGCCTCCACCTCCAGGAATAGATGTTGCCACCTACTACAATGCCTTGCCTGCAGGGGTGACTGTATCCAGCACTACAGGGGTAGGAACTGTACCTCCACCACCTGGTACGACACCTCCACCTCCCCCTGACACAAGTGATAGCAGCAGTGGGTTGACCTCTACCACAACTTCTACAAGGTACCACATAATTTTATAGATGTGCTTGTTTGGTGGAGGAATCTTTTTCCTACACCGCAGTACAAAATATTTAGTGGCAGCTTTGTGGTTGGTGATGCCTCAGTCATGTTGCCATTATCAGTACAGCTTTGGTTACCTGGTGTCACTTTGGTCTTTGATATTATGAGTGGTTATTTGATTTGTCTTCTATGAAGTTTTTGCTAGTTGGAAAATCAGCAGTTACTTTAACTGCATAATGAGACCAGAACAAGCCTCTATTTCATGTTTTTTGTTAAAACAGGAGACTGAGAGTTGTTTGTATTCTATTTATAAAAACGGTGTATTTTTTATATTTTCAGCACAATTACTCCAGTGGTTGCCATTATACCTCCACCCCCAGATATCCAACCTGTTATTGACAAGCTGGCTGAATATGTTGCTAGGAATGGGATAAAATTTGAAACAAGTGTTCGTGCCAAGAATGATCTCAGGTAAGAGAAAACATTATTTTACTCTTTATTTTAAAAGTTGAGGATTTTATTTACAAGTATATTAAAATGGCATGCAGATCTCAAGAAGGGGATTACTTTTATTTTTATTATTTTTATTTTTTAATGAAATTCAGGGACCTACTGAAAGGTAATGCCAGAGTATTATTGCTCCAGTCGTCAAAGCAACCAAGCAACCAGAAAGCTTCTGTAGAAACCATGCTTTCAGCATATAAGACCTGGAAGTTTATGCATACATTACAGTCCTTCCAAATACCAAATAGGGTTCCATCCGCAAAGATTTAGACAGCAGTGGATTGTTGGTATTTACTGTGTTCATGTGCATTTTCACAAATTCAGTTTTCTTTTAACAGATTTGAGTTCCTACAACCATGGCACCAGTATAACCCTTATTATGAATTTAAAAAACAGTTCTTCCTTCAAAAAGAGAGCAGTGACAACTGTCAGGTATGTGCGTTAAACTGCAGTGCAAGTGAGCAAAGGACTTGCTTACTGAGTGTATTGCTGTGAGACTTGTTAAGAATTGAACTCTGAATGATGGAGAACTTGTTCAGCAAAGGATGTGAATGCTTTTTTTGTTGCTTTTTAATTTTGTATAGCGTTTAATTTGGGATATGTGATATTTAGTTCTTGCTTTTTAGTGTGATCAGCCACTCACTGTGGTTGTATTCTAAAATGGCAAGCCATGAATCTTTTGAATATATGCCTTGTGGAGGTTTAGAGGCTTGTAGAATTAGGATTCGTGTTCTTTTTTCAGAAAGGTGAGATATAAATTTTTAACAGCTTCATGATTCTTTGCAAAGTAGTAGCTGAACTATGTTTTTGGCATGATTTTTTTCTAAGGGAGATTTTATAAGAGAAGAATACTGGCACGACTGACTGAAAAATACTGGACCTTCAAAATCTCATACAGCTTATTACTTCCTTTGCTTACTCTACTCGTGTAATTAGAAGATAGTATCCAGACTTGGCATCCTTATTTCTAACCGTTCTCATGTTAGCTAATAGCATTAGATTGTCTGTTCTCTTACTGAAAAGAAAATTGCAAATATTATCAGAAATATTTTATCTGATGTTAACTTTTCATGGGAAAGAGCTATTTTCTTTTTAGGCCCTATGTCATTTGTCATCTCAAGGCTTATATTGGAGTGCTCAACAATTAATTACTTAAACTGAAAGAAGGTAGGCCTGTGGGTATACTCCTCAAAATAACTTTCTGGAAAATGAAGAAATTCAATAATATTCGATGTTTGAAACACTTGTCTCATATTTTAACTGTGAAAAATGCTTTGAAAACACTGTTTTTAAAGATAAGCTGTAGTAAATATAATCTTATTCAGTTGATAAGTTACATGCAAAATCATCCTGTACCACAATGATAGCTTTTATTCTAGAATTTCTTATTTGCAAACTGGTTTGTTGAATTCATACGAGTTACATAATTAATTAATTAATTGGGACTTAATAGTTACTTTCTGGGGAAACTGAACCCCAACCGAAAATGTAATGACAGGAGTTTCCTTTTAGGTGTTCCTTTTAGGAACCTTTTCCTCCTAGGTGCTTGCTAAGAAGTAAGCAGAAAAACTGGTTCAGGTTCCCTGAGGTTGTATCTGGCAGTGTATATCATCCTACTGCAAGATTTTGTAGATAATGCCATTCTTTTTAATTTTTTAGAATAAAGATTGCAATATTATTTTTATGCTTTAATAACATAAGTATAGGCAACTAATACAATTGTTTATTCTCCATTTGGCCATAAAAGTTAATAGAGAATTGTGCTATTGGCTTCAGTAAATACACAAAGTCCATTTCTTCCCCAGGGATTTTCAGTAATTAGTTCTGTTGGTAAGGGAAGGGCTTCAGGGAGCAATGAATCTCTTCAACACTTAATATTTCAATATTAAATATATTTAACACCATGTTGAGAGAGACTCATTTAAATGTTAAATTATTTAATCTGATCGCCCAACTTGCTGTGTAAATATGTTTAATATTCTACAACATCTGTCTTAGTATTTTTATAGTATGAGTTTAGAAGTTTTCTTGAACGATTCAGTCACATAACAGTGACTGTTTACTGTTCTGAAAATCTTAGAAGATCTGTACTACATCAATTTAATGCCACAAAAGCCATCGATAGGTCTGATGTTCTTCAGCAAAAGGCTAGAAGTCATCAAACATTAACCTGTGTTCATCTCTATAGTAACTTGACTTTGTAAAGAAAGTATCGTGCAATTATATAGTAGCAAAAAATGTCAGGAGCTTTCATTCTATCACTGTCAGTCAACTGTAATGGATTTTGTCCTGGGCCCTGGAGATCGAGACCTAAAAGGATATACTTTGGAAAGAAAGTGTATGCTTTTAGGGTTTAGTTTTAAAAAGCACCATTTTTAAAACAGTTGTTTGGCAGAGGTGTACTGGCTGAAGAACGTTTCCTTACCTGTAAAATAACATCTTGCTGCAGATCTTTAGTCTGTGCAGCCTGTGGGTTTATGTGAAGCAGCGTGTTATAAGAAGCAGGCTTTCAGTCTTGACTGCTTACTGAGGTACAATTAGCTGTTGATAGTGATTTCTGAAATGGCTGGCAGAATTGCAGCTCCCCAGGCACTGTGTTAACTCTGCCATAAGCTGTTCGGTTGGTAAGTTTGCGTATTTCTTTTGAAAAGGGAGTGTCTTCATCCGAAGATGTTCCAGCAGATTCTACCACTGATGCACCAAGTGAAACTCAGCTTGCAGATGGGCACACACCTGAAGATGGATCTGAGCCAAGTGCTAAGGGAGCTCTAGAAACTAAAAAGGATGTTCCTCCTAAAACTGTCAGTGATGGCAAATTGGTAAAAGGTATGTTGGCACAGTTTGCTGGCCATAAAAATATTTGTCAGCACGTATTGAAGGAAAGAAAAAGGGGGTGGTGGAGGTTGTGGGAAAGAATTTCAGCATGCAGAAAGCATTTTCATTAAAAGCGTCAAAAAGAAACAAATAATCAATTTGCTTGTTTTCATATGTTTTTATCAGACTCTGAGGTATTTACTGCCTGACAGAATAAATTGTTTTGTTTCAATTTTGTGCAAAGTTGAAAGCTTTCATCAGTGTTCACAATGGAATCTTATTTTTGTAATTTAAAACTTAACAGTTATAACCTCTGTGTGAGAAAGGAGTTATTCCTTCTGAATAAAAGCAACACTCTTAGAAACCACATGTGTGGAGGAAGTGCACTAGGCTTATTACTTGGTTAATCAACATGTTGGACAATAGTCATACTGGAAAAAAAAGACCCTTTTTGTGTCCAAGTGGACTGTTGTTCCTCTTGCATTTGTAGCAGCAGAGGGATAATGTGGAAGGATTTCTTGAAAGACAGTCACTAACACACTCTTGTTATTGTGTAAGACACATAATTTTGAGTGTGGGAGACCCTCAGCTAATTTTGAATAAATGGAGAAACATTTTAACAACCATATAATATGCTTGTGTCTAGAAAATGGTTTGTATCTGAAATATGGAGATTTTTAATTTGAGACTGAACATTTTAGGGCAAATGAAGTTTCCAAAATTTCTTCAATGAAAAAGAGAAAGAATGGTTATGTTGTCTTCTCCCCCAGAATAAAATCACAGTGTGAGGATTATACAAGCTTACAAGCTTTTTTTGTTTGGTTGGTTGGTTGGTTTCTTTCATAGTACAGGCTATAGATGTTATGGATGGTTAAGTCAAATTCAACTTGCATTCCACTGTAGTCTAATGATGTGTAAAATCTAACCCATTCATTCACAGCATCATTTGCTCCAATAAGCTTTGCAATCAAGGCCAAAGAAAATGACCTTCTTCCTTTGGAGAAAAACCGTGTCAAATTAGATGATGACAGTGATGAGGAGGAAGAAGAGGGCAAGGAAGGCCAGGAGAGTGCTAATAGTGCTTCAAATAATACTCCAGCTGTTACCACTCCTTGTGTTGCTGCTGAAGAGAAAAAGCCTCAACTTACACAGGAGGAGTTGGAAGCTAAACAAGGTATCTCATGTTACACTAAAAACAAAATGACAGATTGAGTCCTTCGTAAAGCATAGCATTTTGAGTATTTTCAGTCATCACTCTGTCATGTTAGTAGGAATTGGGTTCTTTTTTCCTATTCCCACAGTTCCTTGTTTATTTTTAACACGAATTTTCATTGGTTGCTCAACTAAAACTGGCACTGTAATATGTTGTCACTGAATGTTTTGACCTAATGCGTGATCTTACTGTTACTTATTTTATTCACAGCCTTGAAATAAAGCACTAAACTTCTGGTTTCCAGTTTGCATTAACACAGTCCACAAAAAGACATGTCCATTTCTCATTTTCTTCGCAGAACAGTGAAATGCTTCCAGCTATTTTTCAATAATGTAGCATGCCCATATACACTAATATCACCTTGCTGATGTTTTGCTGCTCTTACAATGAAGTGCCATTAAATCTTTGTATGGGTTTTTCTGTTACTGTGTTTGTGTATGTAAGGGCACAAAGGTAGGTTGTGTGAATTGGAATGAAATGGTCTTTTAAAGGAATCATCCCCCAGGCAGTTGCACAGTAGAGATTGTTTAATAAAGTAGAGATGCTGTCATGTGTACCAGCTTAAAAACTTCATATTTTGTTAGAACTGTAAGTATGCCAGAGGAATTTAATTTTTTCATTTTCAAAATATACTTTTTTCACTCCTGAGTAGTAGTTTCTTTCAGTATGCTGTAGTGGTAGAGATCTAAAGCAAATAGGAAATATTTTCCATGATAATACATGAAACGTGAGAAATGACTGGAAAAAGCTGTATGGGGGTAAACTGCATCTAACCGG
This sequence comes from Centrocercus urophasianus, assembly GCF_019232065.1. Classification (NCBI taxonomy): domain Eukaryota; kingdom Metazoa; phylum Chordata; class Aves; order Galliformes; family Phasianidae; genus Centrocercus; species Centrocercus urophasianus. The sequence continues at coordinate 9,732,832 of NW_024884867.1, forward strand.
ATAAGTTACGCTGTATGCACACGGAACACAAAACTGGAAGTGTAAGATGGAACAGGTTAGGCAAAATTTCCATTAGATGCATCACTAAATGAAGTGGGTTGTTTTCTTTCTTTAATCACATAACAGTAATTGTTGCTTGTAACAATGGCAAACAGTTTGTGAAGCTATGTGGTAGTAAGTACCTTTTACTAGTGCTTTGAAAGGAGGTACTAGAAAAGGTTTGAGTATATAGCTGGGGAACTGTTTGGCTAGTCTGTTGGGTTTTGTTTCTTTGAAGGAAACTTAAGTTGCAGATGTGTAGTTCACACTACACTTAATGTTTGTCTCTCTTAGCAAAACAGAAACTTGAGGATAGACTAGCAGCTGCAGCAAGAGAGAAGCTTGCACAGGCCTCCAAGGAGTCAAAGGAAAAGCAGCTACAAGCAGAGCGCAAAAGGAAAGCTGCACTGTTCTTGCAGACCCTGAAAAATCCTCTGTCAGAGGCAGAAACCGAGAAGGTGGAGGAGAATTCCTTCAGTGTTGAGGTAAGGAGGAGATAAATTTCTCTTTACCATGAAGCTAGCATAAGACTTATTTTGCAAGATGTTAATCTGACAGTATTTTTTATCAGATTGACTGAAGTGATGGAAGATCTTTCCAGAAGGAGAGAGAGTTATATTTTATAAACTGTTAATCTTTTTCAGTTATCTGAGATGTTTCTTACATGTCAGTTAAGTACTGGTAGAGAAATACGATGTGAAACTCAGAGTTCAGTTTGTCAGTTAGAGAAAGCAAAATAAGCTAGCAAAATTAACTCTGCAGTAGTGGCCTGTGAATTTGAATGCTTCCCTTTCGAATTTATTTAGTTATTAGTTTTAATGTTTGCTTATTTAATGTGTTTTGTTGTGAGTAGACATCTTCAAGATTTTGAGATAGTTCTCAGCAACTGAGCTTACTTTTCACTTATTTTGGTGCGTTTGTTGATTATTTTTTAATTTTATTTTATTAATTTAGCTGATGTAAAACTGTGACAGAAAGGTAGGGAATTGATCCATACAATTTAAGGCTTCTAGCTTGAGAAAATAAATGTAGATAGGAAGAATCTAGACTCTATCATGATTGTTACTTATCATTATGTTAGTTGAATGTTTCATGCAGGTGCTTTAAAAGACAATGCTAAGAGATTTTCCTCTTAGGCTAAATTTTAGTATAAGACTTAGTATAAGAGACTTATTATTGCTATTGTTATTAGATTTTAAAAATAGTTTATGAATAGTGGTGCAAAATTCAAATGTGTTTGTACATGCTTCTCTCTGGGCAGATTGTCAATAAAGAGTCAAAACAAGAAGTTCAAATTGAAGTGATTGGGCTCGCCAAGTTAGATCAGCATTGATTCAAAATGCTTATTTCTGTGTTGTTTTAAAAAGAAAGAAATAGTCTGCAAGAGAAAAGAACTCGAAGTACAAGCTACTGAGAAATTCAGATTACAAATCTGTGTTTTATGTTAATGAAGACAAAACTGGAATTAAAGTGTCAGCTTTTTCTTTGGTAATTTTTGTTTATTGTACTTCAGTCACGTTCAGCACTCTAGTAACAGTGAAATACATTTTGTTGACTTACTCCAGTAGACTCTTTACTTTAACAGTATATTCATAACTTTGATTTGCATCTTCAAGATCACTATACAGAAATTGAGAGATGGTGTTTCCAGAATTTATCATTTCCAGTTTGTTGAAATCTGGATTAGATAAGAAGCATACAAATACTGCATTCTTCATCTCCCTTCTTTAGCTAGTTCTAGAAATACTTCTCTGCAAATTTTATTCTTGAAATATAAAGCAAACTCTAAAAAACTTGATTAATCAAAGCCACAGATCTGCTTTTTTTTCCTGTTAATGAATGAAAATTGCCATTCATGACAACTAAGAATTAGCGTATTTCACATAAACCCTTTTTGATTTCAGTAAAATAATCACAATTTTAAAAGCCTAAATAAAGGATTTACATTTATTATATAGGAAAATCCTTCTAGTATTGATTTCTTCATACACCGTAGCTCTGTCCTGAAGCTTTTCTCTCCATCTGTAGGTTTTGGCAGCAGAGCAGTAATTTCAATCCAAATATCACATTCCCACATGCATTGTATATTTTCCATTCAAGTTTTTCTTTGCTTAACTTCATCCTTTCCCTAGAGGAGAAGGAGCTGGTTTTCTCCTTGGCTTTTGTTCTTTTTTTTTTTCTCTCATTCTGGCTATTACAGTGAGCCACTCTCTTTCTGCCAGTGCTTGTCATAGTTTATGAAGTGATAACTTTACTTCCAGGAGTGTCACCCTTTTTTTTCCTTTCAGCCTAACATTGTTCTATCATAACACATTCCAATCCAGTGTGATGTCATGTATGCCTGCCAAAAGATGTGGCTGTGTGTTTTCAGCATCTCCATGGTCATTTCCAGCAAGTCCAGGCAACCTCTTTTCCTAATGGGAAAAAAAAAAATCACGTCAAAACCAATTTTCAGTGAAATAGGCTTAGACTCAGGGCTTTACTGCAGTAGCTGTCAGTGCCTGTGGGGAAAAGATTTGGTGTAGGCTGTGTAGTTACCTGTAACTCAACATAAATTGGGTCTGAAGTTTATGTAGTTTCAAGGTATCGTTATGGGTCTTACACCAGCCAGAAAGATATTTTTGTGTTCGTCTATATGTGCTGCAGTTAGACTTATTGTGCATATTGCAAACACAAATATTGTTGGGAAATAGAACCTCAGTTTTCTGGTTTTGGAACTGTGCCACTCCTAGAAAGGCCAGCAAGAAATTCTTGATTGCATTGATCGAGCAAAACTTTGGGTAGTGATTGAAAATTTCAGGTAATAACTGTGACATGCTGGAACATGAGTGAATGATGTGGCTCTCAATCATGTCCACTCCCACAGAAAGAATTCCAGTGCAAATACTTCATTGTCCAGTTCTTGATTTTTTTCCAAATCATGAATTATCCTTCAAAAAACTTTTAGGAGAAGAGACACGTGAAAGAGAATTACATGTATTTTAGTTAAACCATATCAGTGGTGGCTGATTGGTGGCAGATTTGTGAATTAGAAGTGACCACATGCTAAAAGAAATCCTGTTCAGGATTCTCATTGCTAATGCTAATGAATTTTCCCTGTGATTGGCACACATTCAGTATATTTTTCCAGTTATCTGTTGAAGTGTGAACGCAAAGAAACCATGCCAGTGCAGAATTCTTGAGTCTTTCAGTCCGTTCTTCTTAAGGGATTTTTTCAAGGACATAGATATTTCTAAGCTAAGATTCTTTTGTCATTTTTCTTTAAGGAAATGCTTGAAAAAATCAATAATTTTTCAGTAACAGTTGTGTCTTTTTCAGAAGAGCAGATGAGTGCCCCCACTCGCATCTAAAATTTCTGAAGTTCTAAATTGAACTTATTAGAAAACAGGTCAACTTGGCAACAAAATCTCACTCTTATTCCACTTCTAAGCAAGCTTACTTGCTAAAAACGTCTGTTTTTCTTCTACCACGTATGTGCAGTTTCAGAGAAGGCATTTCTTTTTCTCACAGATGAAGTCTGGTATATCTCAGAATTTTAAAGCAACCTGTTTCACTGCTTCTTACCAGTAGAAAAGGTTGGGAAGAAAATTATTTGTTTGTAAATGGGCTTATTTAGAATTTCAAATGTATATTGAAGTGTTACTGATGTGACCTTCATTTTTGAAATAAAATTGGGAGTGCCAGTACTGGCTTACTGAGCAGGCATTTGCTGTAGTCAGTGCTCAGAATCCAGTAAGCTGCATCATGATATCCACGTCTATTTATAAAGGAATACATAGCACAGTTTTGTTTTGTTAATTTATTTTAATTTAATGTTTTATTTTGATGTTTTTTATTTTAATGTTTTTTTCAGTCATGTTTCAGAAAGATTCATTTGAGAACACAGCTGGTCAAAGTATTCTCCAATAATAAAAGGTCACTACAGTAGCTGTAATCAAGGAAATGCATGCAATCAGTAGAAAGAGAGATGTAAAACTAATTTTGCAGTTTGGTCAGTGGAACTAAAAGAAATTTAGTAAAATGAAAACATAAGCATTTTAGTCTACCAAAAATACCACTTAGCATATTTCACCTCCCTTTTGTGAATAGAAGCAACCAGTGTGGATCCAGGGAGCAAAAGTTGATGCGCAGTGGTCATAGAGTCAATGTAGTACAGTGGTTATTTGTAGCTTAAAATCTGTCTCAAAAATTGCGTAAGTGGTTGAAAAATACAATAAGGCATGAAAGTGGGTTGAGAATTTCCATGGGAGATGCATAATTCCCATGAGATTGTCCTTGCCAAAATACTGCATAAAAACTAGTCATGCTATTTATGCGTATTCTCAGTGTAGAGTGATGCTGAAAACCTTTATCACACTGTGTAGAAATGCGTTAAATGAGCAAAGCTTTTTTGACCTCTGTCAGATTTTCCTGATACCTTGCTTTTCTTAAGAAAATGGCTGATATTGAGTATATGTTACGTCTTTGAAAACAATTGATTGCACTAACTGCATGTGAAGGGCAGTCGATACCATAGAATATAGAGCGTGGAAGCTTTTTGGCTTCAGATGGATCACAAAAACAGTTTGATCCACTTTTTCCCCTAGCTCAATTCTTTGTTTTATATTGTTTCCTGCTTTCCTTTAAAGTGAAATGAAGCAAGAGGAGCAGAAAGCTAATAATTGAGCTTGAGCAGCAAAGCAGCACAGCTTTTCTGAAACAGATCCTCACCCTTCTTTGGAGTGTTGCAGGAGAACAGTCAGGGTGCAGCCTAGTCCTTCCTTCCAGCAGTGCTTGTGAAACATGGCACTAGCTCGGTTTCCCAAGCTGATCAGCTTCCAGTAACATTGCAGCATGTGAAGTCTGCCCTTTTTGGAGACATGAGTAACAGCAACCGAGTAGCCTCTCCCTTTCTGTGTTCATGTATGCGATCAGTGCATGCTTTTGTAGCAAGAAAATCATGCTGAGAAATCTGCGGGGTTTGTCAATAAAGAGAAATTGCAGTCAGTCAGACACAAATGCGGAGGTATATTCTTTGTCAAAGGAAGAAGTCTTAAGGAACCGTTGGAGTCAGTTAAGAGAGAGGGCATCTCCTAGAATTTACTGGTACAACAGACAACATGGGACAGTGGTGACAAAAATAGGAGGGGGCAGTGCTGGTGGCTGGCTGGGCAGAGCTTTATGTGCTCCCTGCAGCTTGGTCTATCTGACTTCTTCAAAGCAGCTATGTAGTGCACTGGCGGGTGTTCTGCATGTGTAGGACAGTGTAATTTTTGTATACGAGGCATGATTTATCTAATAGCATGTCTGGTGATGGTTATCACTGATGATGGTTATCAACTAGTGAGTATTCTGCTCATCTCTCGGCTTTACCTTGTCAGAAATGCTTTATGGATAAGTACTTTAATCTGTATGTAAAAGACAGTTGGCTGTATCCAAACTGTTACCTATATAAACTCTAAAATCAAACTTAAACAAGGGGGAAAAGTCCACTATCATAGTGCTGCAAAAACAAGCAAGCACATAATTTGATTGGCTTGTCCCTAATGTCATCTGCTATTGTGCCTCTGAATATAAAGATTCTGTAGAACAAAGCAATACTTAACTTGTTTTGGCTCTTTCATCCTTTCTCTTTTGAAGACCTGGTTTTTGCTTCTTTCTCAGATGGCTTGTCCTTACTTTTGTCCTGTGTATAACAGTATTCTTTTCTGTGTGTGTGCAGACTGGTCTGTTTACAAGAGACATAGAAGCTGTAGTACAGGTTTAAAAACAAGGTGTTATTCAAGTTTTTCCAAGCTTAACAGGGCTATCAAGAACTGCAGGTCACGTGCATCTTTCACATTTTCTGCTGCAGATGATCCAGCTTTCTGAGCAATAGGCAGTAGGTATTACTGTATGCTTCCCTAGAATAATGATCATTTATAACATAATATTCTGTTTGCATGTAAATTTAATAAAAAATCGGTTTGTGATCAGAATGTAACTGCATAATGAATCCCAGAAGCTTAGTATTCAGAGGAACAAAAAAGCTTTCAAACATTTTAGGGTCATCCATTTCTCACTTGACGTTTTGTTCAGAATATATGTATCATTATCTTCTGTTTAACATGGAATGATTGGTGGGGTTGTTAGCTAGTCTGTTTGGAAATTTCCTTTATTTTACTTTTTCAGAAGACTGCATACTGGTGTGGCATTGGGGCACAAGTAGTGGAGATCTTGCTGGCATTTAGAACTTGTTGGTTTTTTTTTACTGCAAGAACCTATCACTAAAAAACAAAACAAAAAACTACGTGAGAGTTGTAATTCTTTACACTGTAATTACTAGGAATGTTCTATGGCTTGAATTTTATCCTTCGTGTTACTGAGGGTAAAAAGGCATACAGAATCACAGAATTGTAGGGGTTGGAAGGGACCTCCAGAGATCATCGAGTCCAACCCCAACATACAGCTCCATGTAACTAACACAGATTCACAACCACAGGTTTTTTTGTTTTTTTTTTTGTTTGTTTGTTTTTTTTTTTTTTTTTTTGCAGTGGCCTTTCAGAATTGAAAATGAGAAGTTCTGTTTTCAAAGAAATTCTGATGGTCAGTGCAGTGTTAATTGCTGTACATCCGTGCAGCAGCTGAACAGAGATGAAACAGTTGGGTCTTTGAGTATCTAGTATTTAATTTGTTCTATAAGAACAAGTGTTTTTATCACTCTTTTAATTGCTTTGGGGTAATTTATTTTATTTAGGGTAGGACTAATGAAATCTTCTTAAGGTAATAACTCTGCTCTCTTTGGTGCACAAAGCAATACTATGTTTTCATTGCTGGTAGACAGTTACTTATTACTTCTCTGTCAGGGAATATTTCAGCATAGTCTTTGGGGGAATCTGCAGTGAAAAAGGTTCTGTGGTAGAGCAGGGTGTGAAGCGATTTCACATTTCAATAAAATAAGTTATTAACTCTTTGCAGTTGTAACATCCTTCTCTCTTTCCAACTTTGATCTAATAAAGATTCAAATTAATGCAAAATAAAGCTGTTTGGAGCAGAAAAAATACTGTCCAGCTGCAGGAGTGTTAGTTAAGTTGTAATGCTCTTTACCAGTTAATTTAATTTGCACCTGGAACAGTGCCAGTGTTTTGTTCTGCTGTGATAGGCACCTTTTTGGTTCACTTCAGACGTTGCTTTTGAGTATTGATTAGGTAATGTAACCCCTGAAAAACTGTGTGTGTCCTGCTCTTAGGATACTGCAAATAAGTGCCTTGTTATGAACTGGTCTTCTGGTTTTGTTCTCACATAGCTGTAAAACCTTCCTGAGAGAGAGAGCTCTTTCCTAACCCATTGCTGCTAAAGAAGAGTTGTTTGGTCATCTTTGTTTTCTAAAGAAGCATGTTTGAATTGTTTCTCACAAGGAATGTTTATTTTAGGAAGCTTTCTTTTATAAGAATTTCCCTCAGTGATCCAAATACAACACTGAGGAGGAACTCCAATAGTCTGACACTATATATTTAGGGAGGGCTGAAAAAAGAGGCTGTTGTCCTAGGTGGGCAAAGAAGCGTGGTTCGTTGAACGCTTCCTGGAAAATTTCCTAGCAGAGCTCTCAAAAAATGTTAATCTGTCTTCCCTTGAGATGCATCGTAAATCTTGTCGGGTAACCAGCTTGCTGCCACACTTCCTGAAATTGCATTCTGCTGACCTGCAGGTTTGCACAGTCTGATCAGTAACACAGCATTTTGGAAATGCTTAGCCAGTATCTGCACTGGCTTTGAGTTTCTGTTTATTTGCTCCACTCCTCCACTCCCACTTCCAGTCTCTTGCATCTGTTACCTTAGTTTGCACGGATCAGTTTTCCCTTGTAAAAGCTCAAGTCGCTGACAGCATCTTCCATTTGTGAGACACAAGGCAGTTTTGTTTTCTTTCAAAGATTTATTCTGAAGCAGTATTTATATACACTGAAATTTTTGTGTGTGCCCTGGCAACTTGCTGGCATTTAGTTATTTCACAGAGCTCTGCCTCCAGGTCTGTTTCCAGCCATTTTGTTGATGATTTTTATGTTGATGGCAAACAGAGCTGCAGCTGAGGGGCTCAGCATGTTTATTGGCAGCTGATCCTGCTGTTGGAACCTGAAGACTTCTGAGCACCTGGTCCCAGCGGTGCTGCCTCAGCTTGGCTGATATGTGGCTTCTCTCTCTGTGTTAGCTGTAGTCTTTCACTTGGGACCTATGTGTTCATTTGGAGGATCTTTCCATTATCTCAGTATGGTTTCTGCTGGAGCTTTCCAAATATGGTTCATTAGTAAGTTGGAGCAGCTAAGAGATGAACACTCTAGGAGTGGTGAGTGTCCTGTAAGACAAGGGGAGACCTCCATTTCAGCACCCAGTGCTTTTGGTATCTGTGTAGGGATACTTAGCATTGGAGGGGGTTCTTCATTTTGATTGCTGAAATAGTCTCTGAGTGTAAGCTAAAAGTACCCGTGTTGTTCAGTTATTAACTTCCTTTTTGGTAGTGGTATAATAGCTGATGTTTCATGCAGCCAAATAAACTCGGGCACTGAAAAATGTTGTTTTTTCTTTCTCATCTTGTTTGCCTCTTAACTCTACTTTGCCTACAGCTATTTTGTTTCAGGCTATTAGAGTTATCTACTTCAAGGCAAAATGGTCTATTACATATTCAGCAGTGTTCAAAGAAAAGGCTGGGGTACTGTATAAAGACATGAATAACATTGTGAAGGAACAAAAGTAGGCTGCAGTAGTCTCTGAGGAAACCCTTGAGTTTGGAAATGAGGTGTCTGGAATTGCACGTGGATTGTGAAGTTAGTGAAATTGGAAATAGGCCACCAGTAAACCAGTCACTCAAATGATCATGACTGAAAATATTTACAGCCCTTGAAGCAAACCACTTTAGTGCTGCTTTATTGCTGTTTTTGTAAATATTGTGATAACAGTTATCAGTTAAATCTCAGGAAAGAGTCATTGCTCTAACGTAAAGCAAAACCGAATTTCTTATTATTCAAACGTACTCAATTATTGCCTTGACATATTCACAGTAGGAGAGGGGTAAAGAGAGAGGAAAAGATCACCTGCTTCTAATTTGGTTACTTTGGCTTTTAATGTATTAGTTTCCATTCTGGTCACGGTGAGCGTTCTTGTATCAAACAGTGAAAGTGTCAGATCAGGTGGAGCAGAAATTATGATAGGGAAACTGTTTTTTCCAGTTGCCTTGAAATGGCAGCTGAAGGAATGACAGATTTTGAAATGAGGAGCGTATTGACAGTGCCTGACTTGAATTGTTCTACACAAGGTGCTGAGTAGAATACTTTTGGGTATGAGCAGATAATTTGAAAACTTCTTCGAGTGTGGTAGGTTTTGCTTAATTGTCTTAATTGTAGTCAGAATTACTGACTGACTAAACATGATTTGAGCAAGGACCTGCTCCATTGTTAGGATTATAACTTTTGTCTTTGTTCCAACCCTATACGTGCAAGAAAACTTATTTCATAAAGTACAGAAATGACTTCTATCAGTTGTATTTCATTTTGCTGTTTTCCTTGAGGTTCTTATCAAACTAGCAGAGCTCAGGGAGGAAACTGACTTCAAAACTTGATGTTGAGTATCAGTAGATCCTGATTGTATTCTTAAATTTAGCCCTTTATAAATGAAGGGACAAATGGATAAAAAGCTATCTGATAGTATCCATTTTTTAGAATACATTTCTTCTAAAAGTTAAAGATGAAAACTTCAGGACTATGTCCTAGTTAAGGTGACAGCCTTAGCATGTGTATTACAGCTTGTCTGTATAACTGTGAGGGACTGTATGAGCCTCCATTAAATGCTGTTAGATCCATACTTTTGGAGATGGGAACCTTACTTACACGTGCTTTACGTAATGCTGATGCACTGAGGATTTAAAACAGTAATGGAAGGTTAAACTGTTATTAACAACTGTTTTCTTAAGAGGGTTGTATTTTTCACAAAATGAGTAAAAAAAAAAAAAAAAAGTAAGAATATTATTAGTTACTATCTTCCTTGCTGTTGTACTTGTTATCCTGCTTTTCTTCTATTTAAATGTATATGAATGTATATTGACAAGGCTACCAAGTGGGATATCTGAAGTTTCTTTGCTGGTAGTGTGTACTTATGTGTCATGCACAGGAGTAGATGTAGCCCTCTGTTAGTGTAAAGGATTGGAGACACTTATGCATTGCTTACACGTGTATGACTTTTTGAAGATCTGTAGGCAACTTAAAGATCTGAATGCTGTTGTTCTTTGTTTACATTTAATTTCAGAGTGTCAGTAGTATATCATGTCCTGTGACTGCAGTCAGAACGTTACCTGCCTTAGAAGTTAGCAGAACTTCTGCAGCAGAAAGGCCTTCAAGCAAAAGCAGAGATCCTCCTCGGGATGAAGAAAAAGAAAAAAAGAGAAAAAAACACAAGAAAAGATCTCGGTCAAGATCTCGATCACCTTTCAAGTATCATTCATCATCTAAGACCAGATCTAGATCACATTCAAAAGCAAAGCACTCACTTCCCACTGCCTATAGGACTGTCAGGCATTCAAGGTGGGTTTGGAAACCAACCATGTTCTTTAGTGCTGTGTGGCTAATACTGAAAATGTTTTTGCACTTCTTTAATTATGTTTCATTTTCATACCCATTAGATGAGATATAGTCACCCTGAAGACAGTGAGCAAATATGAACGGTGGGAAAGCTCTGAAAATATTTTTTAATGAACTTTCTCTGAAAATATTTTCTAATGGAATAATCATTCATTTCTAATTACACAGTGCAAAATGTTCATCAGTAAATTTCACTCTGGTCTGTGAAGTACTTGGCAATATGTGTCTGATTATAACAAAAGGAGGAATTTGTGCCTGTTGCTGCAGTACAGTAACAATATGTCCCAGCTGAAACCAGGACACAATATTAACGCAAGAAATAAGGAAAGAGAACCAGGTAGTTGAACAGCAAAGTTCAGAAGGAAGGCAAGCAATTGGGTAGCATATGAAAAGATGTGATTGATGAATTGACTGGAGAGATGTGGCAGGCATCCAAGAAGGGTGAAAACAGAATTGGTGAAGGAAGCCATAGGAGAGTGTAGCCCAGCACAGTTCACTGTGTATTTGGTTATTAATAAGGGTAAATACATTATGTTAATTATCCAGCTGTAAGTGAATACATATTATGTTCCATTAATGTTGTTAATTACATCTAAGACGTTTGAGTTTCAGAACCTTTAAAGTTTGCTGTGTGTAAACTTTGTCTTGTCCTAATGTCAGGCCACGTAGCAGTCACTGCAGTTGGTCAGAAAGGCATATTATTGGGGTTATAGTCTCTGGATCATGCAACAGAATACCTAAACAGTATTTCTGTAACTTGTAGTTCAAATGAATTGTGCCTATAAATACTACCTTAGCTATGTGTGTGTCTGATGCAGAATTATTTATTATCTTAGTGGACATGCCTGTGGCATAAATGCTTCTTCCCCAGAAACAGATGGCCCAGTTATTTCTCAATTTTTTTCTAGCTCTTGATGGTGATGTGACAGATCTGCTCGTCGTATATCTTCCCTGTACTTTTGTTGCTGTTGTTTATTTAACAAAGTGTCTACGTATGGTAATGTGAGCAAGTGTTAATGCTTTACAACATGTTACTTTCTACTGGGTTTTTTTAGGTTTGGTATGGTACTTTACTGAAGACATCTCTGTTGTTCAGAGATGAAAGAAATTAAATGAGCATAACTTGGCCTTAAACAATCAGTCTGACACACTGCTTATTCAACTAACTGGAAGTCACAGTACTATGTATGTTATTAGCTGCATTCCAGAATCTGGTACCATTCCTTTTTTGTACATAACTAATGTGTAAATGGAATGGTGCTAAATTAAGCTTTCCTTGCATATGAATTGAATATGAGTCTTTTCAGAGTTAAAGATATCTTGAGGAGAAATCTCATCAACTGAATCACCTTTTTTTTTTTTTTTTTTTTTTTTTGACTCCCTGTCAAGTATCTTCACTCGGAGCTCCAGCATCTCTTAATTCAAGCTACGATTCGTATTTTTATCCATTATTTTATTTATCAGTGGTAAAAATAAGGATAGAATTAGTAACGTGAGTGTGATGATTTAAAAAATATATATTCTTTTCTAGCACCTTGAAAAAGAATCATCTGAGAAGATTCTTATCAGCACCTGTGTATGCTGCTCAGTGAGGCTGATCTTTGTGTGCGATGCTGAACGCGCCTTCTGGCACAAATTGATTAATAGTTACATAGTAGTCCTAACGTAATGAGTCAACACAACACCTGATTAAGTTTGGATGGATTTTTCCTAGATCTCTGTTGAATGATACACTTGAGAAGTCCAGTGTTTTTGCTGGCTGGCTGAATTTTCAGAACTGCACCAATTCTTGCACTGAGAACATTTTGCACATCATAAAACTTTAGCCAGATTAGAACTGAACAGGAGAGGACTCTCGTTTATCATATTTTCTGATTTGAGCGTACCAGTTCAAAGACCTCTGGAGGGTCTTCCGTTCAGAAACCAATTGAGTACGGGAACTTAAGGCAGTATCATCAGTGCTGAGTGGTCAGCTGTTCACATTGAGATTTCTGCAGGACACATGTGAGACTTCTGATCAAGAGACCTGTTAGAAATCAAAATTTACCTTACTAACTACAACATATCACAAGATTGTAACTAAACTTCTGCTTGAGATTCTCTAATTAACAAAGAATACCTTCTTCTTGGATCTTGATGTGGTGACTGTATTGGTTTACTTTTATGGAAATGTATCATTTTATCACATATTTTTTGTTATTTATCAGTGAGGAGTAGGCTGATGGGAATATAGTAAAAATTTGACATTGGAAGAAGTCAGGCAAGACAAGCAGGTGTTACATAGTATTGATAGAGTGAATCCTCAGCTAGAAGACAAGTTCCAGAACTGCAAATAAGATTTATAGAGATATGTTTAAAATGGGAAATATTTTTATTGTTGATTTGTTTGGCTTTAGATAGGGTGAGGGGGAGAGAATTAGAATGATGACTGAAAAAACTGGAGAATGATTAATTGAGTCATTGTGTATGCCAAAAAGAGAGGTGTAGAACATTATTCTTCAGTTTCTAGGGTTTGGACAGTAAGTAATGGATGTAAATTGATAGAAGAGAGACTAGAAAGCTTTTGATAGTTTCTCAGTGGTTAATACAGCTTGTAAAAGCTTCATCATGGGAAATTTCTGCATTAAGAATGATGGTTTGGAAAGTATTAAGGAGTCTGATTTCTTGAGGTTTTTCTAGCCCTGTATTTCTAATTAGGTCCTTGAAAAATTATCCACACAGTCTGACATTGTACAAGAAATGATTGTGATAGTTAGCCAAGCTTTGCTGAGTGTTTGCTATACCTTAACATAAACAGTATATTTCCAAAATTAAAGCTCTTGCTCCTGAAACTTGAAAGGTGTTAAAATAATCAAGTAATGAAGAGTGGGAGGCTGATTCAAAACCCACTGAGACACTCAAGTGTTTTGTCTCTCAAATGTTTTGGAAAAATAATGCCTTGTCTTAGTAATTTCCCCAGAAGAGGCAAATGTTGGTGCTTAGCTAGATGTGATTTTTTTCTTTCTTTTCATATTCCCATATTTAGTGTAGAAAATTATTTCTCATGCATGGTAATTGCCAAGTTATGGCCTGAAACAATGGTTGAGCACTGGGTGAGAAAGTGTGGCTAATTCAGGGAGCTCGGGTGCAAACAGTCCCGTAAAGCTCCTCGGATGGTCCAGCTTTAATTCTAGACCAACATGACAAGTTAAACAAAAGCCATAGAAAGAGTAAGCCATGTAAAAAAACTTAATTGTAAGGTATTCCAGTGTGGCTTATTTTGGAGATGTTAGTACCAAAGAGATAACTATTATAAATAAGTAATTAATGTCAAAAATGAGGCACATGTGTTAAATCCTTGTTGGCAAACCGACTTTGGCGCCTTCTGGTCGATTCTAGTAAATGCTTTGTGGTACCTTGCTTCTAATCATCTTGGAGGTGCCTTAAAAAGTCCACGTGAATTGTGTACATTGTCAGTTGCTGAAGTTTGAGGTATGCTGCCTCAGTGGAAAGTTTGATTTCGCAAGTGGACAGTAAGAGTAAGGAACAACTGTGTTTATCTGCATCTATTTTCTATCAGTGGATCTCTCTGCAGCGCGTCTGAGCTAATGGTGTATTTGTGAAAGTGTGGTTTGTGTGAGAGGAGGAGATGGAGAAATGCTCTTTGCTTATTGAATGGTGTAGTGATTTGGTTAGTTGAAATCTGAAAGTTTATTTTGAACAAGAGTAGAGATGGAAATTTGGAACTGTTGAATATTGATCCTATTTCTTTATACTGTCTTTATACCGTGTGTGTGAGAGAGATACTTTTTGCCTCATCTGCAGAAAAATGAAACGTGGAAGTAACTGCTCTTTGTTCCAAACCAATTCTCTTACTTTTGAGGCAGTATCAATTCACTTAGTTTTAATTCTAATGTTGTAATGAGACATGCCAAGCTTTGTAATCCTTTGAACTTCTGGGACGCTTCTTAATACAAGTTCTATTGACTTTAAAGGAATGGAGTGTCTTGAAATAATAGTGTAATGAAGGTAATAATTGTAATGTCACAGTAAAACTGTTAAGCTGTTTTTAATTGTTTGAAACTAATGGCCGGAGTTCTTAACGTTTAGCGATTGGAAGAATGTTGTAAAACCAAAACCATCATATCCAGTTCATAAAAATGAAGCTAATGCATTTTTCTTTCTGATTGTTTGGACTTTTTTTAGGCTGGTCCATATAGGCATGTTTCACTAAGGTTCAGCTTTTGGTTAAGGGAGCCTTTTCAGGATTCTAGTTAATACCAAAACTAGCACATTTTATTCTGAATGTGAAGTGTGTGCCTCCGTATCACAGACTCACAGCATCCACAGGGACACTGAGCATGGAACCGAGTCTGAGCAGCTCATCAGTGGCAGCAGCAACAGAGCGGGAAAGTTATCAGGCAGCTTCGACAACGAAAAGATTTGACTGCTGGCGCTCTTTTGAGGGAAATCCTGGTAAAATGTCAAGGTGTCTGACTGACCCAAACTTTATGATCTGTTGTTTTTTTTCCTTTTTTATTCCTTCTGAAAGGCCTGGTAAAGATCAGATTTCTAAGGGACTGAGCAGTTAATTTGCAACACTTAACTGCCATTGTGATTACTTATTCATTTTCAATCGATCCATTCTGTTGTAGGTATAAGAGAAATGGCTCAGGAACGTGTGTATATGCTAAATATACAGTTTTAAGTCTTCAGAAGATCAGTGATTTCACAAATTGCTTCTCTTTTGGTCACTGCAAGAGAATGAAAGAGAATGAGTGCTTGGTATACATGGAATGGTGTACCTGTAGTACATAGACAAACTTGAAAGCAAACAAATTATTAGAACTATATAGGTCAGTGGGATCAAAATTAACTGCAGCTACAAAGAATTGGGGGTACATCTTGGGTCTGGTGTTTTTTCTTTCTTTTTTTTTTTTTTTTCAAGCTGGAACCTTATCTTGTCCCCTTCTCAACCTTATCTCCCTTTCCCTTCCATCCTTCAGGACTTTTCTCATTCAATTTATTTGGTTATTAAAAAATACTCACTTTTTTTCATATCCACTTAATTGCAGATCATAGAAAAAAAAAGAGTTATGCTGTTAAGTTGATCTCTGATCTTAACTGGGCATGCATTCTTTATTTTCATCTTGGTCTTTTTCTAGGAAAAAATACTAAAAAAATAAAGTTGAAGTGCTAGTGCCAAACAATGCCAGTTGTGGGTAGTTGGTCACTTGCACAGGTGAAAATATTAGCTATATTAGGTTTATTCTGCAGCAGCGGGGATAAAATTTCCTGGACTTGTCAGTATTGGAGATGCATTGAAAACAAAAACTTGCATTTATCTCTATGATGCAGCAGTTCTGAAAACATACCATTAATCTGAGAAGACAAGGTCAAGCCTGGCAGTTCCAGGCTTCAGGCCAAATTGGACTTCTGTGTACCAGCATTAGTAAACTCTGTTGCCACAATAGGTGACTGCACTGAAGAGAAACATTCCCACCTACTAATACAAATACTGATGTTAGCACACAATACTGGAAAAAAGAAAGAAAAAAAGTTCTTTTTCCCCACTGTTGGGACTGAAAAGCATAACTACATCCTAAATGCGTGGGGTGGGTAAGAAATTCTTGTGCAACTGACAAGTCTTGGAGAATAGGTACCCCATGTTGGTATAAAATAAAAATATGAATGGTGATATGTTTGCTTTTGGTGACAGCACAATTCCACTGAAATAAAAATAGCAGTGCAAATAACATAAGTAACAAAAAGCAAACCTTTGGATGTTTTTTCCTGCTTAGGTCACGATCAAGGTCACCTAGGAGGAGAGCTCACACACCAGAAAGGCGGAGAGAGGAAAGGAGTGTTCCAACAGCTTATCGCATTAGTAATAGTCCTGGAAATAGTAGGAAACGTGCACGATCCAAGTAAGTACAGCTCATCCAAGTGAAGGTTATGTTCTGGAATCACAAGATACTTTAAATGTTGCCTGAAGTATTGCATAATCTCTACGTAAAATTCAAATGTTTTTGCTATGGGGCTCTGTTTTAATAAACAAATACGTCTGTGGAGGATAAAGAAAAACCAAGCACTGGTTCCTCTTAACCTGATTGTGAGTATGTTTGAACGCTGAATGTACAACTGATTTAGCAAGCATTAATACACTACTATCTACAGACTGTGAAACTTGAGATTTATTTGGAGTTTCAAATCTTCTTTGGCTCCCTACAGAGGTCATATGCTATGTTATTCTTACTGGTATTTGAAAGTTGCTTGGGTACTCACTGTATCTGCACAAGTAAGGGGAGAATCCAGCTTAGCAGATGGTATGCTTTACATTCAACAATTATGTTACTGGCTGAATAGAATGTGAAATATGAAACAAGTAATGTCTGTTTTGAGAGCACCTTGCATGCAGTCTCTCTGAACCTGCTACCATCGAGGTAATATAACCGCCGTTATTTCTGATCAACAGTTGCAAAATAAAAGCATCTGGAAAGTGTGTGCACAAAAGGCTTGAAATATTTTGTCTCTAAAGTCAATATGCAAATGAATTTTTAAAATTCATTATATGTGCAGCTAATGTGTATGCAAAATACAGTAATACCTTAAGGTTTCTAAACTGAGCATACAGAATTTTGTTGTCATCCATTAAGATTAGGCTTTAAGCTGTTTTTCTGTCTCTCTCGTGGAGTAGGAAGCAGCAATCACTTTCACCTGCGATTTTTAAAATATTTATATTGTTTCATAAGATAGTTTTCCATCTTTTGACAGCCCCCAGTGAATTGATTTGTATGAATGAGAACATCATCAGTATAGTTCAGCTGATTGTTTTTCATATTCATCAACTTGAGATAATTTTAAAAAGCAAGCAAACCAACTGTGGATTTGCATTTCAGATCTTTTTCTTATCTATAGTTCCATGGTTTGTTCATTTATGGGCTAAGAAATACAGGGAAATAGAAATGCTTCTGTTCCTCATTATATTCCAAGTGACTGATGTTGTTTGGAAAGGAACTTACTTCTAGCAAAGTTATTCTGCAAATTTTCAATTAAAGACTTTTCATTGTTACCCTTTAGAATATCAAATACTGTCTGTAATTCCTCTGTACCTGGGAAGTAGTATTCCATGTGGGCTCCTTAAATACTAGCAGTTGCTTATTGCAATTTATTAAAAAGAGCTTCTGATACAGCCAGAGAAATGCAGTGTTGGACTTAAAAGTATGATATGGAGGTACAACTGTAATGCATCCTCAGTGCATGTGCTCTATGGAAGAGGACTGCATAATCTTTTAGAAGTGTGAAAAGTGCCTTCCACTGAGCTAGTTTCATGCTGCTATAGATACCCTTCAATGGAGTATTTTCTCCTCACAGAAGTCCCCATGAGAAGAAGAAGAAGAGGAGGTCTAGATCACGAACTAAGTCCAGAGCTAGGTCTCCTTCACCTGCTGTGTCACCAGGCAAACCATCCACACACAAAAATTCTGTGCATTCAAATAGCGTCTCTCCTGTGGAGAGCAGGGAATCCAGCCAGGAACGCTCCAGGTAATAACGCTTTCTTATGCTGATGACTCTTGACTATGAATGTGTCTTTTGATATATTTTGGATGGTAAGAAGCTCTGTGTGCAAATACATACGTGTGCTTACTAAAGTAGAGAGCACTGGAAAAGCAGTGCTGCGTACATCAGTCTAACAATGACACTGTTGTCTGCTGGAGTTTTCACGTAATCCAGGATCAGATTTAAAAACCTGGAAAACACATAACACTTTCTGTGCTACACTTGCTATTTTAAATAGAAAATCCCTGTACAAATTTAATCTGTCAAAGGATTTTTCATGTTGCATTTGAGATGAAATAGGATCACTTATGTGTGGTAAACAGGTTCTGCTTCTTGTTCAAGTATACATCTTGACGTACTCCTACGATAACAGTTGTGTGGAATATCCCACAATGTAATTCTAAGTTTGTAATTCTCACTAAGTGGGATAACTCTTTGAAGTAAAAATTTTAACAGAATGGTTTGAATTTCAGGTCTCTGAGAAATTCACAGTTAGGTTATTTCCACAGAGTATTCTACAGTCCTGCTGATAATCCCTAGCCTGTTCAGATTTCTTTTAATCGGTTGTGTAGGAGTTAGTCTTGTGACCTTATCCTGCCTTCTGGTTGAATGATAGAACTTTTGACTAATGCATAAGATAGTTGTACAGTGGTGCTCCAAATTGTGGTGATGAGTGAAATTCATTTTGAAAACATATGCTGTTCTAATTCTGATTGTACTTTTTAGGGGAGTTTCTCAGGAAAAAGATGGCCAAATCTCTTCAGCAATTGTGTCTTCAGTGCAGAGTAAAATCACTCAGGTACAAATAGACAAATTAAACATGTTGCTTAATTATGTGTGTCCATCATAGGAAATTCATAATACTTTGTGCAGTTCTAGCTTTGCATACAGCATAGAGACATGTTTATTGTCAATCTGTTTGCTTATGAGAAAAGCAATTTTGTTGCTTATGTAGCAGCTCTCTTTTCAAGTTTAATTAAACCTTTAAAGATCAAGCCCTGTTCATCATGATGCAGCATACTGTTAAGATATGAAAGTCCACGTTATGCTAGAACAATACACCAACTGCAAGCAGCAGATATTACTGAGAGTCCGTCTTATCATGTAGTGATCTTAACAAGTTCTATGAAAGAATGAAGGAACGTCTTGGCAAGCAAAGTTTGTAGTGTTGTCAGTGGAGGAAAAATGTATCCTCTTACGCTTACTTTAGTTTGCATGCTTTGCATTGAGCAATATCTACAGCTCATTTGTGTTACCCTTGTTGCTGCTTATGCCTATGAACTTGTTGCTATATTCAAGCCTGCTGTGGCTCACAGCATAGCTTTCTACAACCGTATCAGGTATTTGTATCTATGTGGCATGCCGTAATTTAAATGCATTCACTATCCTTATCACAGTTTTAAGATATCTATTCTCTGTCAAAATAATACAGTTTCTTTTTTAAAAGCTACTGCCTGGTAAAAACTGTTCTAAAACTTTTAATTTTACTCATCCTCTTAGAAACTTCATGCGTTTTGAACTTCTTTCGATTCAGTATGCCAAGTGTAGAGGAGGAAAGCTCTTTATTATGCTCTGGGAAATTTACAATATAGAATCAGAATTGCTTTTTATATTCCCTTTTTTTTTTTTTTTTTTTTTTTTAATGAGTAGATTATCCTTTCAGTATCATTCCAAGATTTAGTTCCTCTAGAGAAATAGAAGTAATTGGAAATTAATACAAGTAGACTAATATCTTACATAAAATATGTCATTCATTTTGAAAAGAAACCATAAACAAGAATATGCAATCAAATAGGAAGTGCAGGCACTGGCAAAAGAAAATGGAATACTGACACCGTAGCACTTCATAAGCTACCAGAGAAATGCATGGAAATTCCTGGTAAGAGTAGAGACATTAAGTCTTAAAAGTACAGTAAATACCTTACCTTTTTAAAAACATACTTCTTTTAGACAAAGGTAAAGTTCATGAGTTTCTGGGATTAAATATTGTTTATGCCACAGGATTTGCTAGCTAGTATTCATCTGATTGCTCAAAGGAGCTGGAATGGGCTGCCCAGGGAGGTGGTGGAGTCACTGTCCCTGGAGGTGATCAAGAAGTGTGTAGATGTTGTACTGAGGTACATGGCCTAGTGGGAAATATTGGTGGTAGGTGGATGGTTGGACTGGATGACCTTAGAGGTCCTTTCCAACCTTGGTGATTCTATGATTCTGTGAAAGGGCAGCTCTAAGAGGAGCATATATCGCCAGCACTGCACATCGACTTGCAGTACAGTTTAAAATGCACCTTTCAGTAGCTTAGAAATGATATTAAAGTGCAGTTCTTACAGTTCTCAAAAAATAAGGAAGAAGAATTAGACTTCTGTGTATCTCCAAGATATTTCCTGGCATAATTTAGTTTGGCATGTTTTTATCTGTGAAGGTCCAAAGAAATTTTAATTTGCCTCATTATTAGAAAGATTTTTTTACTGCCAATCTGCTAGTTTACCCTGGTTTTAGTATCTATTCTCATTCACTTCCTTACATCTGCAAAGTGAAATAGTGATGCTGAATTTCTACAATCAAGTGTTTTGAGAGCTTCGGATGAAAAATGCTTTAAAAGTACCAAGGATTATTTACATTACATGTGTGAAGAACTGTGTTAATTAATCTGTAATTTATTACTGATAAACACTCTTTATTTTCTGCTCATGTTTTGCAACCCGATTATCAGATGTGTGTACGTGGAAAATTTCCTTTTGTAAGGCTGTTTCCACTGGATACTCAGACAAGATTGAGAAATGCTCTTGGGTTCGCAGTAGTCTTAATGTTTCTTTCACTGTTGTATGTAAAAATAGTGCTGCTGTGTAAATTTTGGGCTCAGCTTTACAAAAAGCTCTCTGTTAAAGAATTGTGTGTGCTTTCACCTTAATGAGCTCTTGCACTTTTTCTTTACCTTGATTGGTTAGTAGATTTATGTATTTATTACAGTTTTGAGGAAGATGCAATTTCTTTCTGTTTCAGATAAGATGATTTCTTTGTTTTGTTGTTTAGAAACGACTCCAGTTACTTAAGCACAGCACTTGGTAGCACTGCAGTGAAAACAGACTTACAAGAACAGTTGCTGTGATATGAACGTTCTCCAAATTATTTCACTTCCTTAGCCTGGAAACTGTTATTATCCAGTGATCATGAATTTCAGTATTTTACGTGATCAGAGTCCTTCATGCAGTTTTGTTTTTTTCTTTTTCTGTCACATGCTTTATCTTTGTTTAAAGCCCAAACAAGCCTGATCGTTTTTTCTCTTGTGTGCAGGATCTTATGGCCAAAGTGAGAGCAATGCTTGCAGCTTCCAAAAACATTCAAACTAGTGCCTCCTGAGACCTGTTGATCTGATCATCAAGAAATTATGTAAAAGAACAACGTTAAAACTGCCTCATCTCAAATGTACAGCTGAGCGTAGCTCACTTGGTTCACAACTCTCTAATATTACCAGAACTTGAGGAGCTAAAACCTATCTTTCTGTACAGAACTGTCTCCTTGAAATTTCATTAAATTTTTTCAGGCAGAATATCTTTGGGAAGTTTTTGGTTTTTGTATATTGATTTTTTTGACTAATTCTTCAGTAACATTTTATGATCAGCAGTCTATATGTGTATATTTGTAAATACTACGTTTCTGTGATAAAAGTATTACACAATAATAAAGGACAAAACATCTTTCATTAGCTCCAGAGTTTTTGTAGAGTCCTTAACTGTTTGAGGTTGACTTCTGTTACGTATTTCTTTTCTTTAATTCTTTCTGGTTTTGAAATAACAACTGTCTAGCTTCTTTAGGATGAAAAATAATTTTAATCTCACTTCAGGTACAGGATTATCTAAGAATGCTTGTTTATTTGGATGTTAGTAGTGGAGATTTCTGAACAGGGGGACATAATTACTATCTCTTATTTAGAGTGGTCTGTGATCTGATCTGTAATCAAATTGTAGTTACTATGACTTTGGTTCTAATTTTCACTAGTTTCTTATAGTTTAAGGGTTATATGCATAGTATCTATTACTAAAGATACTCTATTTTTAATGACTTAGCTTTCTAGTTGGCTCTTCAGTCAGCTGTTGGATAACCTGTTATTTATAAAACCAAAAGTCAATTATTTGGGGATCTTAGTGTAGAACGTTTAAAATTAATTTTCCTTCAAGTAGAGAGACCTTGCTTACACAAAGTGCAGCTACTATCAAATTGAGTTAATGGTTTGGCACTGAACTACTTGGCTCTACGAAGAAGCTGACAGCTGTTGAAATATACCTGCAGTGTCTTGGCTTTGATCACAATTTCACATCAGTTGTCACTTGTAGCTCTTCATATTGTAACATTTTGACACCACCAGTAATTTTGGAACATACACTTTCTCACTTGTTAACCTTCATGCATTAAGACAACTGAGACCATACTCCCATTTTTTTTTAATGGAACAACAAATTATAACATTAGAAGTAATGTTTTCCTGGATTTAAGGCAGTATCATCTTCTGTGAAGAAAACGCATTGCAAAGTCCCCTTTAATTAAATTTCTACTTAAATCAAGTTTACTGTATGCTTAACTTCTCCCATCCTTACCAAGTGACTAACTCCATGAAGCAAAGAAGTAGACCTGTGGATTGAGGTTAGTAAAGCATCATCTTCTTCACTAATTTTAATTTTGCCTCATGTTCTGAAAGCATTCAGTGCAGCATTACACTGTTCTAACATACTTGTTTTTGTTCCATAAGTTTATTTGACTATATGAAAAGTCATTGGAAATTCTCTGAAGGTGCAGCTCTTAAAAGTTGGAACTTCAGACTTTGTTTCTTCTGTTGATGATTTCACTGTGAGCATGATCTGAATATTTCATTTTGGTTATAGATGTGCTCTGTCAGCACTGAAAGAGTATTTCTTGTAAGGGGAAAGATGCTGTTGAAGCAGTTTGGAAGCTAATACCTGCCTACCGGCTGAATAGCTTTCTGTCTTTCTGATGGTCAGCTGGTGTGGTATTTTGTCTGTTATTCTGTTTGTTCTATCAGAGGATTCCTGATAATTCTTGATGTAAAGTGTCTTTGATTTCACCTTAATATTCCCTGCTCTGGATTACACGGGAGGTGAGTGTAGATGGAGAAATACCCAACTGGATTTTATGCCATCTTAAAGCAAATTCCTGACTGTTTATAACAAATCCACTTCAACTTTCCAGTGAATTAGAAACTTCTGTGCTATTAACACCTTTAATTTGAATGAAGATGATAATCTCATGGCAACCATTAATCCTGATCATTTAGCATGATAAACATAACAAAAAGCTCTGCCAGGCCAATTTAAAAGCTGTGCTAATCTGCCATTTTTGGATTGCTGCCATACTCTCCTCTGGAGATCTACTGTGTCTTTTTTTTTTCTGGTACAGACAAAACGGCCACAAATGTAGATGGATGCTGATGCAGACTTATTTTTAAGACTGAATACTAAACTGTTAATCTCTGAACAGAAAATGTGATGATTTCTTGATGGTACTTGACAGTATTATAAATACTATTGGTGATAAAGTGAGGAACATCCCAGCATGCAAGACTGGAGAGGGACAGATGCTGACTTCCCCAGGCAACACAATGAGTGGCAGGTGTGATACATTTCTTCACTGAAACTGGCACAGTTTAAGGATACAAGCATTCTCTTGTCCAGCATTTTTAAAAATATATTCTAAGGATGTGTTCTTCCAGGGAGAAGTCTTGTGTATGCTCATATTTCATCCTTAAAAAGCAGCCTTCAGGTTTTCTTGTTAAAATGCAATCCTAGGATGTCTGTGCAGCTTTATTTATTAGAAGGTGGTAGCCTTGGTGACTGTGGGAATGTCTCTTAAGCCCTCATTTGTATAACAGCTTTTTTTTTTTTTTCTTACAGATATGGCAAAGCTTGAAGAAAACTAACCTTTAACTGCGATTAAGAAACAGGACAGAGGGTTTGGCTTTACCAGGAAGGAAAAAGTAACGGCTGTTCCTTCTTTCTGAAGCTTTAATGTTTTAATTCATTTTCCAAGGATGACTGCTGAAAAGATAAGTATTTTTCTAGCCTGAGTAAGCTTAAAAGATATTTCAGCATTAAGCTATTGAAATAATCAGAATTGCAATGTCCACAGGTCTCTGAGTGCCCTACCTTGTGCATAATGGTTATGAATCACCAAGTGCAATGATTAACAGACTTTTATCAAAATCACATGTTGCATTTAAAGAAAGGTTGGGAAGTGGGAGAAGCCTGTGTTACAGCAGCATTACAGTCCATTTACAGCAAGCTGCATATGTTGCAAGAGGGGTTAGAAACCTGTAGCAACTCGTCTGCACCTAGAAACCTTCTCCCAGTGGATTATCAACATAGTGAACAGGCAGCTATTAAGAGGTGCAGAATCACCAGAGGGAAGCCTCTTAATTCCCTTGGTTTGTTATGGTGGGGAAGATATGTGACATGTAAGTCTGATATAATAATGACATACAGAGGAATAAAAGTTCTTTATAGATGCTCCAATCTATTGTTTTGTTTTATATTTCCAGAACAAAGCATTTCATGTATTTGCATAATAAGAAGCCACCAGTTTACTCTGTTGAATCATGAATAGTGAAGGTGTTTAAGTTTGTAGGTTAATGGTTTTCTCAGCAAAGAATAGATGATCATTATTCTTTTGTGCAGGCCCCTTATCTGTTTGCATTCATACTGTTCCTGTGAGCAGTGCTGCAATCTATCAGTGGGAATATATTTCTATTTCATTTGTGTTCCCCCTGTCAGGGCCCTGAATGTAGTAATAGACCTTAATGGCTCAGCATGGTCCATTCACCCACATCCTCTGACCAGAGGCTCTATTTCAGCTCAGCCCTGGCCTTTCAGTTCCTGCTACACAGGCTGTGGGTACATCCATTTTCCCAGTCATGCCTGTGCAAGGCAATGGATCTTGTTGCTGTGGTCCTCTGCTCTGGTCTAATTCTCTGGCTGCTGTCCTCTTCATCCATGCAGATGGTTAGTACCTATCTGCACACAGTTGTGAGCACTCTGCTCCAGCTCACCCTGCTTTGAGCTGAGGGCTCGGGTGAAATGATTTCCAGATATCTCTTCCAACCTCAGCTGTTCTGTGATTCTCTTCTAGCAATCAAAGACTGGCTATCTTAATCAGGATTGAAATGACTGCCTTGCCCTGCAGTCTGTCTGTTTCAAGGGAAGCTGTCCTGTGTGTCTTTGTAATAGCTTTACAGAGGAATATTAACTCCAAAGGTGAATGATCTCTGTCTTACTACAATAGGCAATAGAGATTGTCTCAGTGGCTGAAAAAAAGCCAGTATACTAAAGCAGCCTTCATTGAACTCCCTTCCCTTCAAAAAAGGATACTTTTTAAAAATGATAATATGCTATGTAATCTGAGAGTTCTAATAGCAGGATATTGGCACATTCTTAGAATGTGATCCAATTAAAATGTTCTGTGAACCCGCACATCTCATTGCCAAAAACTTCCTATGCTTTAAGTCTTCATACATCATGTAGCTATTTGTCCTCAACTGCATCCTCTGTTCATGCTTCTTGAATAGCTGTAAGCTTATCTGATGGCTTTTAATCAGGAAATGGCAGAAATTGACAGCCTCAAGCTGTCACTGCACACAAAGGCATCATGAGGCATGTATCTATTAATCCTGTGAAGGGAGCCTGTTCAAGTCCTGCTGCTCATAATCTCCTGTTGGAACCAATATTGGCTAATGACTTCAGTGGTATCACACTTGGCAAAAATTAAACACATATTTTATCCTATCCTAAAGCTATTTCTATTTTCAGGCATCATAGATAAGGATGCAAAATGGACGAGTATTGATATTCCATGTTGAATTTAAGACAATACTGTAAAAAGAGTGAGCAGTGCTGGCAGATCTGATGGCATTTGTCTGGTGATGTTTAGCTGGCAAAGAGGTATCAGTTCTGACAACCTAATGATTCTAATGGCCTTATAATGGTTTTTTGAGAACCTGTTGTTCTATTGTGACAGTGACAATTTCCTGAGTATTAAGTCCTATGCCAAAGAACCTGAAGAGTAAGGCAGCAGGCAGTATGCATGCGGTCAGCTGCTTGCTGTACAGAATGGTCGAGCTACTGACCTTCAGAATCACTTGCTGCTGCTTTTTGACAATCCTCCAAGGCCGGAGTAGAAGTTATGATTTAAGAAAGTTAGGAATATGTTTGGGAGTAGGACTCTGCATTTTGCAAACCTGGTTGACAATGTCCAGTCCTCACATGCTTATAAACGTGGGTTTTTTTTCCCCCTTTCGCCTGTTTTCCATTTGCCTAGCGATGCATTTGGATCAGCTTCATCCTGGGCTTCCTGAAAGTGCCTGTCTCATGCTGGAAGGAATGACATTTTTCTGGTCATCAGGCCAAATGTGTTGATGACCCCAAAGCAGCAGTGGCATGCCACATGTCTGTGTTTCTGACAAACACCTTAAACCTATTCCAACTCTGAACTTCACAACCCATTCAAGCCTCATTTTTCTGAGGCCTCATCATCTTAATACTGGAATTTTCAAGACCAAACTTCTTCTCCTTTTATCCCTTCACTGGTAATGAGTTTTACGCCTTAATAAAAGATACAACAAAGTACAATCTAGCTGCAATTTCTTTTAAGTCACTATGGAGTCACTGATTTCATTGTGGCATTGTCAGCAGTACAAAAGCAGCTTCTCAGCCATCTTCTGTAAATTAAGTATTACCTTAAGAACAGGTAATAGAAAGCTGTTTCTTATACGGTTACTTTTTCTATCCAAATCAAATAGTTTGAGTTCAGCTGAACTCTTGCTTGCTCTGTTAGAAAAAGCTTTCAGTACCATTTCCATTGCCTAGACAGAAATTTGCAGTGAGGAGGTTTTGTAGAACCTCCCTGAAAACGTGTGATCTTTGTAGAATGGGCTGCTTGTAAAAAGCCTTCCAAATCCTGCCTTTGTTCATACTGCACAGGCCTGGGCTGTGAATGATCTGCCAGTAAATAAAAATGGCATGCCGATCTCTTGCTTTTCCCCACCTTCTCAGACGGGTATTTTAGTTCTGACTGCATAGCTGAGCAATCTGAAAAGCATTCCGGATGAGCAGCACGTCGACTTATGCCATGTTATGGAAAGAGGCTGCTGTTTGCTGGTGGGCAGCGTAATTTGAGTCACGTGTGTGGGTTTATTAGGCATGGCTTCAGATAACACTGTGAAAAGAGGGAATTATTCCCTATTTTACAGCCCAAGTGGTATAAAAATAACTTAAAAAGAGCTGGTGGTGGCTGGGCCTCTGGCTGCCATGGGGCTAAGAGGAAGGGATGCATGCATGGCTGTGCTGCACTGTGTGGGGTCTCACCTTCTGCTGGTTCCCACAGTGCTAAGCTCTTACATGGCTGGTAGAACTCAGGGCCATTTGAGAAACCATTGCTGATAACCAAAAGGTTCAGGAGATTTTAATACATTTAAGAGGGGAGGAAGGGATAAGAGCTAAATCTTGAAATACCTAAGAGCTTGGTTCAACTGTGTGGCTGTAACTGCAGCTATCAGAAAACCTGCCTTTATGAGGAAAATGAAATGCTGTTGCTGCGATGTAAAAATGTTCCTTTCCAAAAATTCAGCAGTCTGCAAATGGAAGTCAGGCCAATGAACAACAAATCAGATAAAATGGATTTTATTCTGCCAACTGTTGATGTAATGAAATAATGAGGAAAAATGCTGTAAACAGTGCTTGTATTAAAACACTGCATCTTCAAATCTAACTTTTCTTTTAATTGGACTGTCAGGATGGTGAGACCTCACAGTGCTTACAGGAACCCATGAAAACTCAAAAGGGACAAAAGAAATACAGTAAAGCAGCTAATTTCTAGCACAGTGCTGGTCTGTCTGTCCCTTTCTCCCTATCAATATAGATCATAACAGACTGATTCCTCACTGCAAAACGTTCTTTGTTACCAGTGGGTCTGAAGCTGATGGAATGCTGCACTGAGTGGGAAGTGGGGAGGTAGCTGCTGCCAGCACAGAAAGCAATCAGCTTTTCCTTTTGAGTAGAGCTGATAAAATGTTCACCCTCACCAAAGGGATGGAAAAATCTCTCAGCTGTCTTGTGGGAAACAGAGCACTTTGTGTGAGGCTTGTGTGTGAGGCCTTGGGCATAAAAGAGTTAAGGATATCTGCAGGAAATATTCTTGAGAGGTTGCATTATAGCTTCAGTTTTAGTTTATTACAATTTCTATGTATACACAATTTAGCTTAGCACTGTGATTGTTATTAGCTGCTGCCTTTGGTTGTCAAGATTCCTGCAAACATGTGGCCATTTAACTAATTAAAGTTGGGCCAACTGCACAGCATCAGGCTGTGGACTCTCCTGCTAATTGCACTGAGCTTTCTACCTGTTAATTTATTAAGATAAATATTTTCAGAAGGCTTTGATAATTAATAGCTATTTGTGAATTGTACCTCTCACCTGTCACTATCCTCTTAGCTTACGTGTTCCCAAAACAGGAGATTGGAGCATTATTCCCTGCAACATCCTAACAACATGACAAGCAGATCTGAGAGAGAAAATGAATCTGGAAATTGGAACTGTCTAAAAGTAGGGCAGGACTGGGTGTGGGCAGAGCATCAGGTTGGTGGGAGTGTGCTCTGATCCCAGCTCTGCTGCTGCCTACTGGTGTGATTTCATTCTGATCATATTAGGCTTCTACGGCCCAATTCGACATCAGAAAAATTAAGATCATTGGTTGTTTGCTTTGCTCAAGTGACACGTAACCTGGGTTGAAGGGTACTGTGCTGATGGGGAGACCTTTCATTGTAGCCCCGAGGTGACAAGAAGGAGAAGCTCAGGCTGAGCCCTGCAGGGAGTGCAGAGGTGACACTGCATGATTGGAGGCTGCTGCTCAAAGAAATGTACTTCGTACATTTGTTGTATGTACCGTGTAACAAGACTAAAATCTTCTGGAGGCCACACTGTAATGGCAGCAGTAACTACAGGGAGATGTCTGCGCCTCTGTTCTACAGGTGTGATGCTCTGACTCCATGCATGCACCCGTACTTGATGTGAAATTCATTTCCAATGGTGTGGAGATGGATTGAGGGTTATGAGTACCAGAGATGTTCTACAGGACCTCTACCTTTTTTTTAACTGCATCCTCTTCCACCTTTGCTAGAGCCTGCAGTTTCAGTTGCACGGCAACATTAAAATTGACTTTGGAATTAATTTTAAATAGATTAAATACTTGTGTCTTAGAATCTCACAGCAAATGCCCATAATCTGGCATAGCAATTTTCTTTGATTTACGTCTTAAATATCTTCATGTAGATAAGAGGTGTTTTGTACCCATTTTTTAAAAAGTGGCTCAGTGATGAGTTATGAAGAAACTTTTCTTGCCTGGCTTCTGCCACGTGTTTTTTTTCTTCTTTCCAGCAGCAGCAGAACTGAAGACTTACATGACTGATGGATTCATTCAGGGCATCTCGGAGGTAGGTAGGAAAAATAACTGTTGACTTAATGGATGATGGTGGTTGATGTGAACCTAAAAGATTAATGCATAGCTAAAAATGACATCTCAGATCTTGAAACATGTAGTTTTCTGGGCTGTAAATATTCTCTATTTAATACCAAAACGTAAAGTTGAACCTTAGTAATAATTCTTTCTTCAGCAGTGATCTGTCTGTGCTGAGATATTTTTATAATGCTAGCCATTGATCTTCTCAAGAGCTGCTGTGTTTGAAATAATTATTTCAGAGAAACATTGAAAAAGAAGCAGGATCATCTTTGCATGAGATTTTTTTTTCATCTCTTAAATATATTCACTGTAGAAATACCTCCCTCAGAAGAGGTGAAGATCATTCCAGCATCCTAGGCTGCTTTTTTCCTGCTCCATCTGCCAGAAGTTTTGCAGCTGGCACAATTTGTTTATTCTGTTCAATCTGTGCTCTCTTAAACCAGCAATGAACTTGATGATCAGTGTGCTGGGTTCTTAGCGTGCAGTTTTCTTTCCACTCTGAGCTACTCATTGACTATTACCACACATCACAGTAGCTTTTCCAGTGCTTTCTCCTGCAAGGCAGAGTGGAAGCAGTAGCAGATGGATTGAGTGATGGGGTCTCTGCCTTCTTGGTAGGTACCTGGTGAGTGGAGCTGAAATCTGGCACTTTGTTCTGTTATTGCTGTCAGCAGAGTCCCCAGCTGCAGTGCAGCAATGAGAGTAGCGACAGTCTGCTTTTGCAGACATGAAAGTTGTGAGGAGCCTGTTAGCTACCAGAAGGCCAGTCTTGGGAAGTACTAGTCCTAAGATCTGGAGGGTAAGACCAGGGAAACAGCACCGTGTTTGAGGCAGCTGTTGAGCAAGGAATATGAGTCACACAGCTCTGCTCCTGGCTCCGTTGTTTGGCTTCTGTTGATCAAACAGCCCTGGCAATGGGCTAGTCCTGTTACCTCCCTTAAGGGAAAATCCTGCGCTTAACAAAATGCCTTGGAGCATCTGAGTGAAGTCAAAAAGAGACTGAGAGGAGGGAAAAATTTTCAACAGGACAGCTGGAGAACGTGGATGGGGATGTAGGGATAGGGAGGAGCTACAGGAGCAGCGGGATTGGGCAGGAACAGGGAAAAGTGAGCAGTCAAAGTGTGAACAGATACAAACAAGGAAGCAGGCATTTATGACGATTTCCATCACGAATTATACCATTAGTACAGTCTTCACAAACATACTGCCTCCCTCTTCCTATTCTCCTGAAAATTATTGCCTCCCAACAAAGCCCCAGCCCTCCAAATGCTCCTGATACATAATTCATGTACATGCAGGACTGTCATTTTTTTTCCCTTGCAGATCTTCCCAGAGCACTCAGGAGAGACCCATTTATCAGATCCAAAGCAAAGCTTTGTTTTCCTCTCTCCTCCCAGACAAAACCCTCACGCCCAGTGCCAGCACTCGCAGCAGCTTGTGTGTGTGTGCGTGCTCAGGACCCTGGCAGCTCTTGGTGAGTGACAACCTGCTGTCGTCGTCATCTGCACACGTGTGCAATGTTAATGACTGCTCTGATGACCTTCACGTTTTCTTTCAATGTGTCTCGGTAGAATTGAAGCGATACACAATTTTCCACAAGAAATTACAGGCGAGTGGCTTAATGGAGAAATCCACCCACTCCTTTCCACTACCCTGTACAAATATTTCTAGAGCTGCTGGTGAATTTGTGTACACTAACAAACTGAGAGCAGCTTTCTAGGTGTGGGAGCCCAGCCCAAGCCCTTGAGATTGATCCTAGGAATCAGTGCTTTTTGTGGAAAACGGGTAGTGTGCTTTATTCCCCACCCAGCTCTCATCTCTTTTACACCCCTGCCCTCCACCACTACAGGAGGAGTGTTATGTTCAAAGCAATTTTCATTAGGGCTGTTTTACCCGTGCCCTTTTTACATTCTGGCTTTGTTTTGTACACAGCACAGAAGAACAAAGAGGTTCCTTTAAGTAATTATATTCTTCCTCTGCTAAATATAGATTAGTTTTTTTTGTTTTTTTTTTCTGATGGTTATTAAAAAAAATCTTGCTAATTTACACTGCTAATGACAGATTTACTGGCATTCATGCAACTCTTACTGTCAATATAGTTTCTGAAAAATGGCTGCATGTGTGTTATTTCAGAAGCCAGTGCTTCTGAGCTGAATTTACAGCTGGTGGGTGCCATTCTGCTGCCTTCCTGGCATCTCTCAGCTTCCAGTTACAGACCCAAGTGCTCCTAGGGTGGTTGCTACAGAACCTGGAGGGATTCAGGAAGTCTGCATTTAGTTCTGAGATTTGACCCTAATAAATTCCCTGAGTAACTTGCAGCAAAGCAGCCTGTTGGCTCAGTTCTTTCGTAAATAGGCACGTAGTTAATAGGGCCTCTTGTCCCATGGTCACAGCTCCAAAGGAAAATGGTGGTTGGCCCTGGCCAGCAGCGAGACATTGCCACAGCCATCACTGAACTAATGTTTGAAGCTTCTCTACAAAGCAAGTTTCCATGATCTGAAGTGGGTTTTTCCTTTCTTTCCGCACCCACAAAGACACATCAAATGGTTCTTCATTATTTAAATCCTTCTTTTCAAGAGGAATTAACAACTGGGCAGGATGCTGGCTGTTGAGCAATGTGTGGTGTTTCCAGTTTTAAATCCCACATAATTAGCTAAGTGTACCGGAGGAAACCCTAATTTGCATAAGATTGCTAAATAATCGCTACATTCTTTTAAAATTACTTAGATTGGAGCATTTTCTCTTCTGTCTTTGCAGAATAGAAGTGGTGGAGACCTGGCTGTAGCTGAGGACAAGGACCCTGGGGACGGGTGAAACGGGACCTTTCTGCTGCTGGGGCACTTCCTCTCACCTCAGCACACCAACAATTTCTGCACAGGAGGGCAGGGAGCTGGGGAAGCACTGGAGAGTTTCAGATCATATAATTGACTTTTTTCCTCTTCCCTCCCCCAGCGCGCTGAAACACCTGTAAAGGAGCCATGCCTTCTTCTAAAAATAAGCAAAAGAAGCAGTCTCTAACACCCAATTATCTCAGGCTGGGAGAAACAGATGTGATTAAGGTTTTAAGGCAGCCTTCAAACGGGCATCTGAAAATATGTCCAAACTGCAAACGACAGCAGATGTACGGTGGAAGGGAATGTGGATGGCAGTCAGTGACTTGAGAAGTGCACAGGATAATAAAAGAGGTGTTAACAGATGGGAGATTAAAAAAAAAAAGAAGAAAAGAAAAGAAAAAAGAAATGAAAGAAAGAAAGAAAAAGAAGGATGTGGGAAGAGCAAAGCCCGTGAAGTAACTGTTGATAGAAGAGGAGAAGTGGGAAAATGTGCTTGGGTGGATATGTCTGGAGGAGGGGTCTGAGGCCACCAGATCTTGTCCAGAAGAATTAGCATTTTCCTTCTCTTGGGAACTGAGTGGCTGAAAAGCTCTGGTCTGGGGAATATTTTTTCCAGGTGTGTTTCTGTATTCCTGTGCCATGCTGTCATAGAGTCGGTCCCATACTGCCTGGCACCAGCCGTGTCTGTCCCATGGACTGAGTGCTGTGCTGGCCTGCATGTCATGAAATGTACTCAATTCTCAAGCCCTGTCTAATTCCACGAGCAGACAGCTAATCCAGATAATCCTTTTTTTTTGTACCCCCTCCCTGCCCCTAGAAATGACACTGCTGTTTTGGTGCCAGGTTTAAAGCCTTCTCCAAATGACTCCCAGGTACAGGGAGGCTGAACAGTCTGAAAGACAAAATAAGTTCCCGTCCTGATGCTTGTTGCGACCTAACTTACCCAACACATTCATGATTGCTGCCAACAACCAGAACAGCTCAAGTGTCTTTTTATGACACTTGCTTTTCTTGCAGAGGAGATGACATCTGGCTCTTCTCTCGGTAACAAAACCCTCATGACAGCTCGAAGGACTTGCTGAAATTGCCAATGTCCTCTCACCATGCACCAGGAGCCAGGTGAGGCTGCGGGGAAGGGAGTTGCTGCTCTCCACCGACACTCATCCCGAAGTGAACAGTGAGCCCCAGAGATAATAGTGAAGTCAGCAGCTCCTTTTCTGCAAAAAATATTTCACAGTCGGACCATCCAGGATTTGTTTTTTTGCATCGCCAGCCTTCAGATGTGCAGGAAAAGTGATGTTTGCAGAGGACTTTGCTGCTTGTGCCAGCAATCAGAGCCGAATTAAAGGACTTGACGCTGAGAGGGGATGAGGACACTGAGTCAACGTGCAATCTAATCCGATATGTCAAAGAGAAAGAGGGGCTTTTGTGCTGGTTAATGGACTGTCCTTTGGAGATGCAGCACTTGCCTCCGGGAATGACGCACGCACCGGCCAGGCTGGAGTGCTCAGAAGGAATTAGGCTGTATAATTTCAGGTTGCCTTTGACTCGAAGAAAGTTTTTAGAGATTCATTCCTTATTTATTGACGTGTTTGCTTTTGCTGCAGAGAAAGAAAAGGAAAAGTCCTGTGAGATGAAAAAAATAACAAAACACTTTCCATCTTACTTATAAAAAGCGCCTCAGGATTTTTTACGAAGTCCCAGTTACAAATTGCCTGCAAAGTTAATTGGAGGACTGGACAAAAAGCATGGTTTTTTTTTTCTTTACATGAATTCTTGCCCTTGCTTTGCCTAAGTGCACTCTGTGCTCATGATATTGAATGTGACCATGTGCAGAATAAAAGATGATTGCTTCTGGAAAGTTCTTTTTCTTTAAAAAGGCAATAAAAAGCATCCTCAAGTTGCTCAAAATAATTCTTGCCTTGTATGTCCTCGGCTTAAGGCTGACAGTGGCTCAGAGGTACAAAAGAGACGAAGCAGCCCTCTTTCACAGAGCCAACCTGAGCAGTAAGCATAGCGAGCTTTCACTGTGCCTTCATGCAGCTGTGGCTGGAAACCACTGATATGTGGGGCTTTGTACCTGAGACCCATTCTGAGTCAGTGCTGGCATCCCCAGTGCCCTGCAGTGCATCTCGTGCCCACTGCGGCTGCAGCTTCCTTCCCACTGCTGTCAGTGCAGCCATTAAGCCCTCTGCATAGAGCCCACCTTTTGGTTTTGGCTCCCGCAGCAGTGGAAGAAGCAATGATCCGTGCTGAGAACAAACAGGAGCTAACAGGCTTCAACACGCTTTGCTGCACGGGAGTTACAGCAGCACAGCAGCTGTTATCATTCATTTAGGGGCACGGAGGCTGGCTCGTTGGAAATAAGCTACAAAGGTGAAATCTGCTCCATTATTTTCAATAAGAGATGCGCAGAGCATAAAGAGGTCAGTGTCTTCAATATGGACAGCAAAAAAGCACTGGTTTAACTGCTGTGCATTGCCCCACTTTGTTTACTGCAGCCTGAGCGTGGTTCATGCAGCACGTGTCCCCAGCACAACCAGTGTCCCCACCTGCAGCAGGCTGGTGGCCCCATGGCTTTGCCAGTGTAGTAAATGGGCTTTGTTCCTGGGACTCCTCTCTTGGCTCAGCGCAAGGCTCGTGCAATTTATGGCAAAGAGCTTCCACACCGATAAAACAGGGTAATTACGTGTGCTGTCTCCTTCCTGCTGCCTGATGAGGGGTTTCAGGCTCAGGATCCTTTCTGTAGCTGTATCCTGTACCCATTATTGCACAGCCTGGTCCCGGTGAAGCTCTTTCAGGGCTGTTTTGGTGCCAATAAATCCTATCACACGCAGGTTTGCTTTAGGCTCGGTGGCACTGTTATATCCCAGGCACATTCCTGAATGACAGCCAAGGTTTCCTGGCTGGTAGAGGAAAATATATAGCAGCCAGTTTTATGGCTTCCTGAGCTTGCGACAGAGGATGCGAGGTGGAAAGGCCTTCTTGGGGCACGCTCCATTTCATGTGAATGAACTGCATCTTGAAATTAAAAAAAAAAAAAAAAGGATAAAAAATGAGCATGGAGGTGTTTTCTGGCACAAGGGACTTTCTCATCTACTGCAAACCACTGACCACGCTGACAGCTGGAGTTCAGCAGCCAGACCCTGCTAATGGCCCAGCTCTGCCTGAAGTCCACGTGGCATCGTGATGGAAAAATGCATTTGTAGCAAGAGAAGACACTGGGGAAGGGCTGGGTCCAGAGGGAAGCCGCCTGGCTTCTCCCACTCCCCCACATTGTGCCCATGTCCTCTGTTCCTCCACCTCCAGGCTGAGCTTCAGAGCTGCAGGGCCTGGCCAGGCTGCACCATGCCAGCTAAAGTGGTGCTGCTTTGGTTTGCATTGCCAAGATCGTCCTGGGGGACAAATTCTGCATGCTCTTCGTCATCTGCATGCTGATGGCTGATTTTCACCTCCCTTAAATCTGAGTGAGGTGCAAGTACCCTGTAATCCTTTTTGTTCTGCACATCAGTGCAAAGCCTCGTGAATTGCTATTAAATCAGGGTGAGAACATGGATATAGTTCGCAGCTGCCCTGTTGATTTTGTATTTCCTCTCATTGCTGTGCCTTGCCATGAAGCTGAGGGTTAAATGGCTGATAAGGCATTTGCTGTGAGCAGGAACCTCGAGATGGTGACAAAAACAAGTTTGGGTTATTGGCTTTGCTTGCTGTCACATAAATACATGTGATCAAAACCTTTTGGGATTCCTGGTTAGAGGCAGTGACGGGCCAAGCTCCTGCATGCAGTCCTGCCTGGAGAAGCAGGAGTGAAAGCACCAGGGCAGCACTGCATGTGGGAACTTGGATCAGGACAGAGAGCCTCACCAGCATGAGGAGATCCCAGGGACGTGGGGCTGCCCTGAGCCCCAGCACCCAGCACCCAGCACCATGGAGGTGGGTGGGGGCAGCAGGAGCACTCAGCACACAGAACAAGCATTGTGCTCTCCTGTTTTCACTTTCATGTAGACAGCTGATACTATTGTTTTGATCTTCTTTTTAATGGTAGAAATACAGTGTCAGACCTGTCATTTTCATGTTCACTCGAACCCTGAGTTAATTATAATTCAATTAATTAATGCTGCAGCTTGATGGACTGGGTCTTATCTGCTGTGACTACGGCCTTCGTTGCTGTCATTAGCAGTGCCTTAAAGAGAAATCAAGTTTTCAGATGTGCTGGGCATTGCTGATGCTGTTTCCAGTTAGAAAGTGTTGCTCTGTGCCGGGGTCACAAAGTCACTGCGGCTGCTGCTGTGGTGCACCTAGGAAAAAGCAAATATTTCTCTTATTAATGAAAATGCATCCATTTTCATTAAAATAGCCATGTCCCAATTTGTTAAAATATTTTTATAATGATTTTTATCTTAATGGGAATTTTCCATAGACCAGTAACACACGTTTTTAGAGAGGAGGTGTTGGTACTAATGCTCTGAACGGCCATTATAGCCAAGCTCGGCTCATCACTCCCAGAAATGAGGGCACTTTGGCTTTCTGAGCTGAAAAAACATTGGCAGCAGAGTAATGATCACTCCGTGTGTGGAGCAGTCTCGCTCTGTTCTGCACTGATGATGCTTCTGTGCAAAAACGTCATCTGCTGGGGACTCCTGAACGTTGCTGTTCCTTGCAGTGTTCCATTGTTTCTGCCGAATGTCACTGCTGTCCCTGGAGCTGAGGTGCCTCTGCAGCTCCTGCTGCTGCCAAAGGCACCCAAACCAAAACGTTCTGTGATTGTTCCAGTAATTAAACCTTCATTGAACTTCACCTTTACCATCCTCAGCCCCTAAGTTTTGCAGTACAGTTCTAATTAGCTTTTAGGTAAACATGTATGGCTAACAAACAACTGTCTTTGCTGAATTTGGGCTGCATGGAATCACACAGAAGCACATGTACATTTTTCTTCCTCCCCACCTCCCAGGCTTACCGGGCAGGATCCCCCCAGGATGAATTGTGCTGCAGTTAAATATCATCCAAACAGTTCAGCAGGAGGCTGTGCTCTGCCCTGCACGTCTGGCACTGTGTGAATGAGTTGCACATGTTTTCAGTTCTGACAGAACCTGATGGATTGCTGTGATTTGGTACTTTCTTTTTTTTTTTTTTTTTTCCTGCTGCAGATGAATTTCACAGTTAGAATTGGAATTTTCTGCGTTAAAAAATTAAAAACTCACAAACCTAGTTCAGCATGGAAAGAGAAGTCCATTTGCCCTCTCTCCTATAGTCAAACAGGTGCCACGTCTGCTTGTTGCATGCTGCAGCTCCTCCTCTTGGCTTTCTGGTGCTGCTTCAAAGCAAAAGCAGATGTTGCCCCAGAGACCCCTTTACACATATTCCATGTGTGTGCATTACACCTGGAGGAGTAATGAGGATATCACACACATCGATTTCCCCCTTCACCCCTTCAAGGACTCTTCTCCTCCTGTTGTTGTGATTGATTGGAAGAAAAGCTTTTGGGCTGCTCTGAGCATATTTCACATCGAGGGGCATTTCCAGCTTAACCAACAAAAGCTTTTAAAGCCAGAGGAAGGCAAAAGAATCATTATGGGTTGCTCTTTACCAGGAGCACTTTGTTAAAGCAGTGTGCAGCATGGGACGAGTGACAGACATGTCCCCATTCCACATGGAGCTGGAGGAGATTCCCCCGTGTGTCACCCCCAGGGATGTGGCATCTTTCTGTACTGGAGCACTTGAGCAGTGCTTTTAGGCAGAGGTAATATGCTCGAGGAGATGTGTGGTTTCAAAGCACGTCTAATGCTGAGACAGCCCAGGCAGGTTTATTGCAGGCCATTGCTCTGGCACTGGGTTTGATCAGAGATTTTCTACCCCTCTGTGCTAGGAAGAGGAAACTCCTCTTGGAAAGGGAGAGCTTCAAGGAGCATTTCCAGGGGAGCTGTAAGATCATTTCCAGCCCTCTGCAGGCAGCAGCACCCCGGCAGGGAGCTGTGGGCATCCACAGCAGGCTGAGATCTGAATGCAGGGCTGCTCCTCCTTTCATCTGCATATGAGACCGTGGTGCTACCCACTGACCTTCAAATGCTGCTTTTGCAAATTAGCATTTGCATAGCTAATTGCTGTTTATTAATGTTATCCTGACAAAAATAAGTCATGGCTTATTGAAAAGAAATGGTGTCCCCCAGACCTTGAACTTACACCAAGTCTGGCTTAAAAGAAAAGGATGTTACATTCAAAAAGTGTCTCTGAGTATGTGTTGCCTTGGCTTGCTGTTCTCAGCATGGCTATGAAACGTTCTCCCAGTGAGCTGACAGCCGTGTGTTCAGCAGTGCTGTGCAAACTGCTCTTGCTGACTCTTGCTCTGGATCTCCCATGGTTTCCTACGTGTCTCCTTGCTGTGCGTGCAGCTGTCAGTGCCACAAGGCCACTGCTTCCCTTCCCTTCTCAGCCCTGAGTCTTGTGCCATGACCACGTCCTCTGCGATACAGGTGGATGCCTCACGTCCCCGACAGTCACTTTGCTTCCATTTTAAACTCTTAATTCTGCCTTTGACAAGCTTGGTCCTCACCCCTTCTCCTTTGCTCCCATCGTGTTGGCATTAACCACCTCCCAGGTCCTGTCCCTTTTGGTTTTAACATGCTCAGATTAACAATGACTATGTTCAGTGAGTAGGAAAAAATATATATATTCCACTTGACTTTGCTAGTTCTGTTCAGGTCAATGGAAAGAAATTTTTCCAGTGATAAAGGGAAAGGCCATTTAAAAATAAAGCTGTGACAGTGCATGCTGTTAGCACACAAACTGCACAAACTGAAAGGATGAGTTCTTGGGGAGGGTCAGCTCCCCTCCCAAATACTTTGCAGTCTGCTCCTGGTCGCAGCAGTGCACACCTGGGCCCAGCAGCCAGCAGGGGGATGCAGATGGCCAAAATGAAGAGCAATGCTGCTGGACACAGCAGCTCAGAAGAGCCCTCAGTGGGACGGCTGTGCGCACAAGATTCAGCTCTCCTTTGCCTTGCAGGAACAGTCATAAAATGCAAGCTGCTGAGTGCAGACGTCCCCAGGGCGCTGCGGGAGCTGTTAAACCAAGGCCAAACCTCCAAGATCAGCATCTGGTTGTTGTCACCACCTGGGCCACCGTGCTGTCCTGTCAGCAGTGCCATTCCTGGGTGACATCCCAGCTGTGCGTGGGAGCAGGGCTGAGACACTGCAGAATGCAGCTCCTTAAAACCAAGCACCCCCTGATCCCTTCCCAGCATGTGCTGAGCTGATAAAACACATTGGGCAGCAAAGAGCCCTGGAGTGGCCACACAAATGAGTTTTGTCCCTGGAGAACTCGAAAGTCTCATCCAACAGAACCTGCTCACACTTTGCAATTTACTCTCAAGTCTCTTAATTCAGCCTTTCACCTTTTGGGGATCAGTCTGGTGTGCCCGCTCTGAGGATGGCTCAGCAGCAGATTACACATCAGCTGGCTCTGCTGCTTTACAACAGCATGCACTGGGATTCCAGTTGTGTTCAGTGCTGTAAGAGTGAGCACACAACACCACATGTGTCACACATGAGTCCTATGGCAGCAGCAGAACCGCCGAGAAGAGGTGGGGACACAGAGGTGGCAGCAAGACCAGGGTGCTGATGCATTCTGCACCAGTTTTCCCATTGCTTTTGATCATTTCCCAAGCTTAAACCAAGTTTCTCTGGCATTTCTTCCG
This sequence comes from Centrocercus urophasianus, assembly GCF_019232065.1. NCBI lineage: Eukaryota > Metazoa > Chordata > Aves > Galliformes > Phasianidae > Centrocercus > Centrocercus urophasianus. Next base: position 9,773,033 of record NW_024884867.1, read on the forward strand.
CAAGTCCATCGTTTCCCATCCATGCAGCAATACGTCAACTTCTTTTACATACAGGAAGCCTCCAGGGCAGTTGGTTTTATTGAGCTGATTTCTCACCCTATCATCTCCCCGTGATTCGTTTTCTCCAGCACATTTTACGCATTTCAGCTCAAAACATGCGATGTAACTCAACCCATCAGCGCCAGGAGCTGAACCAGGAGCTGTGCCCATGACTGTGCTCAGGGCCATTTCCCTGGGATGGAGCACAGGAGGCTGCAGCCCTGGCCAAGCAATCCCTGGAGCAATCCCTGATCTCAGCGGTGCTGGGAAAGTTCTGCCTTTGGACATCCTGCAATCCCCTCTGCCACTGCACCCAATGTGCAGGGCTGCACACAACAACAACCCCTTGCCTGGGTGATGTTTCTGGTCTCCCTCTGTATGAAAGCATTTGAAAAGCCAAACAGTTAAAGGGGAGCCATAAAGCTGGGCTCAGCCCCAAGTGTGGTGATTTCTTCAAGAAAAAAAAAATTAAAAAAAAAATAAAATATATATATATATTGACATAGAAGATGTGGGATGCAGCTGAATTCTCCACTTGCAGAACATATCAGCAGCCCTGACCCCCCCCTTCCTCCATGCAGGGAGGACACATCCCAGGAGGGATCCGATTTTAGCACCATGTTTGCAAGGTGAGCTGCTGAGCACACAGCCAAGAGCCTCGCTCACATTATTAAACAACAAAGTTATACTTTTGGCAGGGAAGAAAGCAGTGCCCTTTTACATCTCCATAAAGCCTTCAGCAGGTGTTCTAATGAAGCATCAGCCTCCTGACCCTCTGCAGCTGGGTGTACACTTGGCTGTGTGCATTGCTTGGCTGTAAGGTTTGGTGGGGCTGAGGGTTCAGCTGGGAGGGTTGGTGGCTGGGAGTTGTGCAGAGGAAAAGGGAAATCCTGGGGGCAGCAGGGAGTGGTGGGTGCTGAGTGAAGGGTTGATGCTGCAACTGCATTGCCTCGTGGTTGGAAGGGGAAGGGACACAGAGATGTGGCCTGGAGAGAGGCAGAAGGTGCTTGGGGAAGTGTCAGAGGTATGGATAAGTGTGGTGTGTGATTTCTGGAAAAGTGATGGGGAGGTGAAGGTGGAAAGGGAGCAGGGAGAAGTGGTTCGGCACTTTCAGAGTAGAAAGAGTTTTGTTTTCTGAAGTGTGGAGTCCTGCTCTGCAGAAAGCTGATAGATTTGTATGTGTGTACAAATACATGAAACAAAAGAGGCTTCCCAAGCATCTAACTCTTTCAGGTAAACTGAAACTTCTGACAAATGGTTTCTGAATGCTCCAAAGTTGATTTTATTGTTGGTTGTTCTTTTTCTGAGAAGTCCAATTACGTCTTGTGCTTACTGGCTGTGTGCTGGGGTCTTCCTGGGCTGATGAGGGGCTCCCTTCATCTGTGAGCACAGTGGGCTGTGTGCCACGGAGCAACCTGACCGTGGGTGTCTGCAGAGATGTGGTACCAGCACCTCTCTGGGCACCCTGTGCCAGCGTCTCGTCATCCTTGGTGCAAAAACCTTCTTCCTTACATCCCATCTAATCTCCAGCTGCAGTTTGAAGCCACGTCCCCTTGTCGTGTCACACAGCCGTGGTGGAGGGGCTCACCCCCAGTCTGCTCTGCAGAGCTGTGACCCGCAGGGGGAGCGGAGCCCTTTCCCCTCTCTCCTCTTGCCCTCTCTGCAATCTCTGCTAATGGCACACTCAGCAGCTGTCCCTTTGCTGCCCAAAGGCAATTGCTGCTAAAATTATATGTATTTTACTACAACCTTTGGAATAAATGGCTCTATTTAATGGTTAAATCTTCTTGGCTGTCCTCTAAGCCTCAGAATGAAGGAAAAATGTTTCGGCAGGATTATTTCAGGGGAGCTGTGGGGGAAACAAGAGACTCTTAATTTCTCTGCTTATTGTGAATGATGATTTTTGTTATTGTTGTTATTATTTTTGCTTGCTTCTACAGTTAAAACCTTTTATCCATCAGACTCCACATTAACACAGTGCTGTGCCTCTCTTCCTCTGAGGGACTGCTCACTCCCTGGGCACCAAAGGGCTCTTTTCTCCCTTTCAAACATCCGCAGCAACCCCTGCGATGCTCTTCTCTTGAAGCAAGTATCAGAGCAAACCAGACGTGCAGGATGAGGCTAAGTTGGAAAATACTTTCATACATTCTGAAGTATCTGTCCTTAGGCATGTCTCTGGAGCAGGAGGTACGATGGTGTGATGAATTTCAAATCACAGCCTCCACAGGTCTCTTATTTTCCAGATAGTATTTATTTTTTCCCTGAAGGCTGAGGAAATACTACATAAATTTCCTCGGTAGGAACAGCTTGACAGAGGGATGCAGCAGGCTTCCTACCCCAGAGGCTGGCTGTAGCTAACAGCTCACCTTATGCTCTGCCCATATCCTTCTTAGGAAGCCCCTGGCAAACAAGGTGCTGGCCCCAGCCTTTCCTGCAGGTGGGCAGCTGCTGGGGGCCCGGACTCACATGGAGTACTCAGGATGCAGCAGTGCCCACCTTCTGTCCTGCTGCCCGCTCCAGGGCATACTATAGGGACAGTAATGAGCAGAGCGGGGTGTTCTGAGCCTCCTGCCTGCTGGCACCTCTCCTGTGATGGCTTTAATGCAAAGGATTTGGGTCTGAGTTGCCTGGTGTGGAGGGTTTAGAAACCCCAAACTCAATAGATGGAGGATTTACAGGAGCCAGACCCTGGTCTCCTTGTTCAAGCTTTAATAGTGCAGGGAATTAGTGGTGAAGTATTGGATGATTTAAAAATAATAAAGCATTTCTCTAGTGAAGGTTTGTTTTTTTTCTTTTTTAAAAAGGCATTCAGTTGTATTTTGATTAAGCAGGTTGTACATAAAGCGTCCCTTTGGACGTTTTGCCACTATAACCACCACAATAAAAGTTTGGTTTATGTAACAGATTTGCAATCTATGTAATGGACTTTATTCTGCAGTGTGGACACAAAGCTGAGCTGTGTGCGATTGCCAGGAGCTGTGGTAATCTGTTATTCTGAGGACACAAGGGGTAAATAAGAGCTTTTCTGTGAAGTAGGGAGACTTTTCTCTAAGGCCTTTAATAGAGCCTGAGATTTCTGCCGTATATACCTGGGCATCATTGCAAACAAGAAGATTTACTGGTAGCTTCAAGCCAGAAGGTTCATGAGCAATTTATTTCCAAAGTGCTGTACTATTGCATATGTTTGATCTCGGTAAAGGGAAACCATTTGGGACTCTTTTTTTTCTTTCCTATTTTCTTTCTCCCCCCACATCTGGTGCTGGGCTGTCTGCTGCAGCTTTTAATGCATCATGACATAGCTGGCTGCTGAGGATCCAGGGAATATGCAAGAGTCATTAAAGTTAAATCCTGAGAAATAATTAACTTCCCAAAGTTGCTCTGCAAATTACACTTCTGGTTTCGCCTGCTTCTGACATCTAGAGCTCCAATCCTCTGCATCTGAATGGGGCTTCTGCTCTTCATCCTTTGTGAACCCAGGGAAGGGCAGAGCAGCTGGACACCCCGTGGGTCTGCACCTTGCCTCTTCAGCAAGGAAGCCTTCCAACAAAAGCTGCTTGCTTTTGACCTCAATTCTAACTTTTCCATGGGTGAGAATAACTGCAAGGGCAAAATACCCACGTGGCTCTTAAAAATAAAATGAGTTTTGCCATCAGGAGCGGAGTTCATAGGGAGGATTTGCCTTATTAATTGTACTCTCCTGGCAAGTCACCAGCAGAGAGGACAGACCGAGTGGGCTGTACTTTCCTTTGGTAACAGAATTGCTAAGAAGCTGCAGAGGCTGTGCAGGGAGGAGTCCTGCGAGGGTTGGTCTGTCTGGGTTGGATGTGCTAGAGTTGCTTTGCTTGAGAGATGCAGGGTTTTCATGTTAGGGCACTAATAGGGAAGCTGAGCAGCCCTGTCTGCTGTCCTTGGGCTGTGCTTTGCTCTGCTTTGAGCAGAGCAGGGCCGTGCGAGCTTTGAGGGCGATGTATTTCCAAGAGGTGAATTGTTTATAGCAAGAAAAAGCCCTGCATCTGCACCACTGGCTCCAAACTATCCTTGAGTCTTTCTGACACCTCAGTATTGCTCCCCAATTGACAGCTGGGCTTTGTAAGCAGGCCAAGGAGAATCCCCATGCATGCACTGGGGTAAGCGTTCAGCTCTAAATCCAAATGAATGGCTGCAGCAAATCTTAAAGATTTGTGTGTTGTTTTTTTTACTTAATGAAGAAAATGTTTGCATATTCAAGCTCCTTGCAGCCCTTTGCATTGCAGCAATGGCGAGCATCGCGTTGGGAGCGTTGCTGACCACACCAGCACGCCCAGCTGGCTGAGGGAAGGTAACCAGCTCCATATTGGAGGATTTACAGCTGTGCTTCATTGATGAGCCACATCCTGCCCCTCCCAAGCTGTCCATCCCATGCTGCAGGGCTGTGGAGTACACGTGTGCATCACCGGTCTGTGGCGTTGATGTGTGCCACATCATCTGCCATCTTCGTGACTGACAGAAAGCACCAATGCTTATTTAGGCATTATAAAAGCAGGTCAAAGAGGTTTTTTTTATTATTTTTCCGAGCTGAAGGACAATCTGCTGTGCTTAAGTAGTGTTAAAATTGGTACATTTCCACTGCAGCACTCTATTAAATGCTAGTCTGTGGCTTTTCAGATTTGTTGGTTTTGAGTAAAGTGACTGTTCTACATCTGGTTAATTAGCCTCGGGACTTCTCACTGCTTAAAGAAGGCTGCGTGAAGCGATGCTGCTGTTATTAAAAGGCAAGGACAGCAGGGCTGGGAATGTGGTGGTGCAAAGATGATCTCATAAGGCAGCCTGGTCCTTCTACCCCACCAGCACAAGGATTGAGTCGTGCTGCACTGGGATGCAGCTGAGCCTGGAGAAAGTGTGTCTGCTGTAATTCATGGGTGTCACCGCCTTCAACGCCGTGCTGTGAGAGCACACAACCGCTGTGTGATGTGCTCGTGTCTGCTTGGTGGCAATGTGGCTGTGAGCTGAGAAACTGCAAAAGTCCCTGTGCAGATGGGCAGAGTGGGACAGTGGCTGTGTGGGAGCCTTGGGTGGAAGGAGAGGTGGGTGCCAAGGAAGCAGGAGCCCATTTTCCACTGCTAAATGGGTGATAAAAGACAAGGCAGAACTGTCCGGGAAAGCCTTTGAAATAAAGATGGGCAGTTTGTTTGATTTGATAAACAGAGCTCAGCAGAGAGATGCTCGGTGGGAGGCCATTCCATGTCTGAGATGCTGGCAACGCTTTGTGCTGTGGTTGTGTGGAGAACCAAAAGCTCAGCACACTTCAGGGTTGGGCTGGAGGAAGAATGGCCTCCCCACTCCTCCTGCCTTGGCTGCGTCCTTCTGTGGAAGCTTCTAAGGAAATGCTGGTAGTCTGGGGGCTTTCTCCTGACTAGAAAACAAGATGGCACTCCATCCATCTGTAAATGCTCCATCTAGTAAAAGTGCTCCATTTTTACTCAAAGAAAGATTTCTAGAGTTCCGTGAGTAGCAGTTAACAAATGTACAGCTGTGTGCCAACTATTGGTCTCAAAAATATGACTGACTTTGTTATTGTTCACCCATCATTCCTAAAAGTTTCAAGGTGAAACTGATTACATGCAAGTAAACGAGATTCCAGCAACAGATTTTGCCGTGGCTACCAAAGCTTCCAGGAGAACAGCAGGATCCCATCCTGCATGTCCTCATTCCATGGAGCGCAGCCCTGGGCACATCGAGGGCCCACTGCCATGGGGAGCCCTATGGTAGGGCAGAAAATGATTATTTCTCAATGTGCCAAAACACGAGCACCTGCAGTGATGTGACAGCACAGAAGTTGTAGGATATCTACTGATAAGAGATGCTGCGTGCTTAATGCAGAGGATATTTTCAGTGTCGCTGTGTAATTGGGAAATTAAATTGTCTGAATGTTGTCATACATGCTAATTATCCCGAATTACAGGAGGAAAATCTTCATCTTGCATGTCGTGTATCAAGCTGGAAGATAATAGTGCTTTAAATTTGCACCAAGATGTTGAGTACAAAGGTGGGAATATTTCAGGTGTGTGCTTTGGTTGGGATGCATGAGGGAAGGAAACAAACGTGGTGTAACCTTTTGCAGTCTTTCAAACACCAACAATGCCATCCAAATGTGGGCAAATTAGATGAATGCAAACTTGCAGACCCATTTTCCTGGAATTTCTTTTTCTGCATCAAAGTTTTGCACTAAGACAGCTGTTCTCTGTGATACCTGTGGAACTGTCTGCCTGCTGTGCCTGTCCATTTCCTTGTTCCCGCTTACAGATGATTGCAGTTATCTCTTATTTTGTTGTTGTGCAAAGCAAATATTTTGGCTATAATATGTTGAAATGACGCTTTAACTGAGTCATTCATTTGCAACAAATGAAGCATAAAGAATGCATTCTGGAAGCTACACTTAACAGAATTGAAATCATCACGCTGCTCTTCCCTTAAATAAATCCCATTCAGAACTCACCTGTGAGATAGCGGCACCAGCTCTCTCCCTGCCCCTGTGCTGTTCTTGCAGTACAGGCACAGTGCTGAACCTCTGCCATCGGGGTCGCTTTCTATCCTCTGGAATCTAAAGGGTGAGGATGTTCACGGTGCTGCGTTCCTGTCGGGACCCCCTTTTTTCCTAACTCTCTAGACTTAAGCAGTCATTGGTGCTCATTACATTTGCCTCTTTTGGTAATGCACAGCTCCCACCTTCCCAGAAAGAGACGTGCTTTTAGCACCATGACTTGGTTAGTGTGATGTCAGCAGGGATGTGCTTGAAGCCAGGCATTGGTCCTACAGCAGCCTGACAGCTGGGGCTTGGGTCTCTGCTGTCTTTGGGTCACAGCACTTGGCCAATGAGTGGAGGAAACTTCATGCGACCGCACGGTGGAACTATGGAGGAATCACTCCCAGCTGTTTGTACTTGACAGCGTGGCAGGATTTTTGGTATCATGAGTTGTGGCAGTTTTTGATTAACATGTGTTGGAGTCTGCCATCCCATCATTTGTAAGTGCTTGCTAAGTGTGTTTGTAAGTATGCAGGGAATTGACTTGAATAGCTGTAGGGAACGGACAAAGCATCTACTCGTACAGTGAATTTAATTATTCCCAGTGCAGGATTTTATGGTGCAAGAATGGCTCTGAGATGCTCCCACAGCACAGCTGCTACCTGGGCAGGCAGAGACACAGTGCAGGGATTGGTGCCTGGGAAATCAGTAGGATTTGGCCACCTGAAAACCTGTGAGGTTTTGCTGCTTTTTTTTTCCCCTTTGGAAAATCTCAGCCAGATCTGCAAAGAGTTCATCTCCTCTCCCACCTGTCTTTGCCCCATTGCAGGTGAAAGAAACTGCATGGAAATCCCAGCACTGGGCTCATGCCCACGCCAAGGTAGTTGGGATGAGAGTGGGGATCCTGAGCCACGAGTCCTCCCCAAGGAGCATCGATATCAGGAGTAGATAGGACACACTTCTTACTTTAATGTTACTATTTAAACTCTTATTGGAGCCACTTGCCCCATCCAAAGCCAACCCACCCAGGCAGGCTGGGGCTCCCTGCAGGTGCACTGCTGGCAGTGCAGAGGCATGAAGCTTTGCCCTCTGTGAAGCTTTGGCACAAGGATTGAGCTGCTGGAGTCCAGCTTGAGCGTGCTGCAGCAAAGGCTTCTGCAAGCCCTGGGAACCCTGTGGTTGCAGCCCTGCTGTGTGTAATACATGGATGTGAGAAATGGCCGTGGGAAAAGAGCTGCGAGAGAGCAGCTGAGCTGTAACGTCTTTGAGATTTGGTAGAAATTGGTGCTCTGTTGCAGTCAGTGTCACAGGAAAGAAACTAAGAGGATTAAATGCCATTCGCCATTGAGCAGCATCCCTCCTTCGTGCTGCCGCCGATCTGCTTAATGCACCCTCACCGATGGGAAGTGAGAAGCCTTGTCTGTGGTGTGGGGCTGTGGGAAGGGATGAAAACTGCAGGTGACGATAAAATGGTAACATGTGCCCTGAAGGGCTGACCCCTTGGAGTTAAGAGCAAAACTGTTCCACATGGGATGGTCTCGGTGTTTATCTTTGGTCCAGTAGCTCCACGGCTGCCCACAATGATCCTTTATCCTTTGTTGCCTTTGGCTGCAAAATGGGATTGAAGGTTAAAGTGGAACATGTGTCATCTTCCAGAAGCACCTGGAATGGGAGCAGAGGTCACTTGGCTGCTGTAAGACCCTGCTGCGTTATCGGGGCTGCTGTAGGACTGGGCGGTACAGTGCTGCATAGCAGTGGCTCTGCTCAGCCAGCACGGGGACCATGGTGAACCGCAGCACAGAGGGATGGAGTTGGTTCGTGCTCAGCTGTCATAAGAGATGCCGTTGTTTATCATTTCCGTTTCCATATTTAAAAAGAAAGAAGGAAAGAACGAAAGCACATTTTGTAGGCTCCTTTCTAAAGCAACTTTCGAGGCGATTTTCAAAGCTGTGGAGTATAATAACGTGTTAACGGGGACGAGGGGACGCAGCTGCGACGTGTTGGCCGCGTTTACCCCCGAGATGGCAGCAACGGGGCCGTCGGGGTGGCAGCAGCCATCTGCCCGTCCCAGCGCGGGGCTCCAGGGGACCGCGCGGTCTCCCGATGCGGACGATCCGCACACCGACCGCTGCGACGGGACTGCACCTTGAGCCGCTGGCAGCTGGGGCCGCTCCTTCGCAGAACCGAGAGTTGCGGCGCGCAGACAGAAGCGCGGCACGGAGCCGCGGCGCAGACACGGCGGGGGTGGCACGCGCTGCCGATGGGGAGCGATCGCTCCGCGCCGCCGGTGCTGCACAGCACCACGAGCAGACGGCGCTGCCCCCCACCCCCCAAGCGGAGCGCAGGCTCCGCCCGCCTCATTAGCATCCTCCTTCCTCCTCCTCCTCCTCTGCCCTCCTCCTCCTGCCGCCGGGGAGCTCCGCCGCCGCCCGCAGAGGTGCATGGCCGGAGCCGCGGAGCCGCGGCGGCCCCGAGTGGCAGCGGCAGCCGCCGGGCAGCGCTCCGCTCCGCTCCCGCAGCGAGTTGCCCGCTCCGCGGGGCGCGGCAGGGCGATGTGAGCGTGGAGCTTCCCGGCGGCGCGAAGCGTCCCTGGCGGAGCGGAGCCCCCCCGACCCCCGGCGGCGGCCGCAGCCCCGGGGAGGG